>NC_050525.1:25024317-25036107 GCF_002922805.2 Oryzias melastigma | reverse complement strand
GTGTTTTTATCAGTTTTGTTCATTTGATCTCCTGTACCAAATAAAGGTATAAATGATGGGGATTTAAAACAAATAATTTAGATTTTCATACATCTGGTAAATAGACATACAAATAGCAACAAACATTATATTACAAAGTAAGAATCGTGGTTCGATTCGTGAATATTGCATATCGTAACTCTGTACACGATCGATGTATATTAGCTGATCTGCAGAGAAAAGTGTTTTTTTACCATTATGCAACACATTTCTCCATGACAGAATCTGCTAATTCACATCAATTGCATAAAGGGTTGAAGTAATGGGGCCTCTGGTCACATGCAAGATAGCACCAGAAACAATGTCTAGCTGCAAGCAGAAATGTTGCAACTCTTAGCCTGTTTTCATGAGCGGAAATTTACTAAACTTTAGGCGAATTCAAATAAACTGGTACGCTGATCAGAACTGGCGAAATTGTTTTTTTTTCCCCTGTGAATCAGCTGATCAGGTAATCTTAAGCTTAAAGCTTAAGACGTCGGGTTCTGGTTGACGACTTCCGGCTAAATGTTTTGGGCGCCATGATGTTTTTTTTTTTTTAATCCGGCTCCGGCAGAAAGATTTCCGGCTATTAATGTTTCACGGCGACATCTTTTTCCTCTCTGGCCTGATTCTCTTCTTGTTAATTGCGGTCAAACATAAACACCACTCTCAAGCTAATGTAAAAGTCTTAGCAGTTTTGACAAATCTGAGCACTTTTGTTACTATCCTTTTTGAAATGAATAAAGTGTTTACCCTCTAAGATAATCTTGAACACTAAGCTGTTTATTCACATTAAAAAGTTTTCATAAAAGTGGCTGCAAATCTTGTGGAATTTCCATTTCTGACAAATGATTTTCAGCCGCCATCTTGTCTGCCATCAGGTCCTCTTGGCTTGTGATGTAAAAATATATATTTTTTTAGATTAAATGAAACTTTCTATCATTCAGACTAATAAAAACCTTACCAAGAGAGGCTTTTATTGTGAAATTAAACCCCCAAATAACATGTCACCGACAGTAAAGTCGAGAAATAGTAGTGTTTTGCTAACGGTTAGGATACAAGAAACAATGTCCTGTAAAAGTAAATAGTGGAAAATGTTAATTTTCTTGAGATTATATGCATCTTAGATAAAGTTTTTCCCTGAGAAATCCTTTTGTAAAGCGTTATCATATCCAGCAATAGTTGATGTGCTTATAAGGTCAACAATGAGAGCATTTCATTTTAATAATGGGTGTTTTAAGAAACTTGAGTCAATTTTCTGGTATGTTTTTCGACTTTAGATGAACAAATGCATTTGTTATGACTCTAAAATCTAAAGTAAACATATATTTTTAAATTGGTCAAGTAATGCATCCTAAAATGAAAATCCCTTTTTTTCTTTAGTTTTATCACTTGTTTTAACCCTCCCCCTCTACTGTATACTCACTCAAATAACTCTTTGAATGTGTAGATTTTAATTTACTTTGTATCACAGGAGCACTTCCTTAGCGTTGTTGATTCCCTCACTGTTTTCTTTCTTTTTTTTTTATTTTCTGGCTGGTCACTTCCCCCCACCCCTCTTTGTCTGCTCCCTCCCTCTCCTCCCATGTTCCCTACCCCCCACACAGGCCTGCTGTGACCGAAACCACCCCCCTGGTGGTAAAAATACTCCCCTCCACCGCCACCAACTCAGTTAGCGAGAGTTTTAGCACGGCACAGAGTAGTCCTGCTAGTGAGAGCACCACCCTCACCATCAGCACCTCCAGTCCCACCAAAGCGGCTCCCAGCACTACCTCTCCTAATAGCAGCTCCACAGCGCCCCCTGGTGCTGGTAAAACTGACCCCCAACCCAATGTGGGGCCCCTGGTCGACCTGAGCGACTGTCCCAAAGCCGCCCCTCCCTCCCACCAAACGCCTCCTGCACTAGAGCCAGTCAGCCCACCTTCAGACGGGCAGCAGAGCAAAGGTGACTCGGTGAAAGGCCGGGACTCCGCCCAGAGTAAGGAGTCACGACTAGACGGTCCGACCCAGGACGCCCCCAAAGCCCCGTGCACAGACTCGCCTGCACCAGTCCAAAATGAGTATGAACACCTCCTTCATTAAACTCCATCACATCTGCTCTGGTCGCATCCTAGAAGATCCTAAAACTCCAGAGATGAAGAAAGTTTCACCCCTGAGTGTAAAAACACTTTATCTTCAGGTTATTTGATATATGATCACAGAAGATCTGTAACAATGGAGAGAGCTCCACTGACAGCCACTCATTTGATTCTTTTTAACAAAAGATCTTTTTTCAGAGATAAAACCACTCTCTTTGTCTCTTTTGTTTAAGAGATAAGCCTGTAAAAATGAGTTTCTAAGATAATGTGTTACAATTTCTTACAACTACTCTCAAACAATGTATCATAAAAGAACTGATGGGTAATTTATAGCAGGGGTATTCAAATCCAGGCCTCGAGGGCCGGTGTCCTACATGTTTTCCAACCAACCTTCCATTGAAGCTCCTTATCTGCTGCTCATTTCCAGGATCAGGTATGTTTAGCCAATAAGGAGCTTCAATGGAAGGTTGGTTGGAAAACATGTAGGCCCTCGAGGCCTGGATTTGAATACCCCTGATTTATAGTATTGGTATTGACGCGTTTGGACTGATACCCTACTCTGCATTCGTTTGGGCTACGCTCAGAGTTGTGAATCTAGATGTGAAGGCCGTGCCACACAATTGTCCACATGTGGAATTTCGGTCTTTCGTGATGCATGTGTGATTTACGTAATTCACAAGTGTTTCTAGAGTTTGTCATTCGTCGATGCGTTCAGATGTCCGTCAAGGGTTTTGGCCAATGGGTCTCTGTTTGAAATTTTTGTTTAGTTGAGAATTACGCAGTTTTTGCATAATTTATGCTCAACTATTACATTTTTGCGAGATTCATACGCAAATCTGTGGCTTTCCACGACCGTTCCACTTATGTCTATCGGACTTTTCACCTAAGTACCATCAATGTATAACTTTTATATCGCATACACGGCGCACATATCACATTGAAATTACATAATTGACACACAAATTACTAATGAATTATATATAAACAGCACAATAATCATGCATGGTTCGTGCACAGTTCATGCACAATTCGCATATTTTGTGATAAGTGGGGGTCTCTGGCTCCCCCTGTCCGCGAGAGACCCAACCCCCGTCCAGACGAGCCAGCCCTTCCCAGGTGCGGCTCCCACCAAGGGGGTCCCCTGTCTTGGTTACACCAGCCCCACCCCCAACGAGGGCCGTGGTCGGTGCTGACGTGATTTCTGCCCCGTGCTCTGAATGTCAGAGATAAGAAATTCAATGATGTGCGGGTTCACACGTTCTTTGCGTGGTTTATTTGTTCTTGTTCCGTGGTTTTAACGTGGACTTTGGTTCATCAGTGAAATTTACACTTAAAAAAACACTACTTTTCTCACTTTTTCCACATATAATTCACGTCTGACCAATTTTCATCTGTGTAGAATGTGCGTAGTGGCAGTGTGACACGGCCCTAATATCAGCCATCCAAGTTACTTATCTCAGCAAATGTTATCGCTGTTTGATCAAATAGAGATCAGAATAACGTCAGAAAAAGCTACACTTCCAAAGCAAGCAAGTTTCTGAGTTTCAAAAGTACACAAAGTTTCAAATTTACTGCACGCAATCCCTCTCATCTAAGAACTGCTGACTGCAGAGGATTTCGATGGGCCAGCAATCGTCCTGAAGATATACTTTTGACTGTTGGCTCCAAACCAGAGTTCGGTGTATTTCAGCCGCAGGAAGCGTTTCAGGAGTCGGCCCAGAATCGCCTTCTAGCAGCAGCAGCATTTTACTGGAATTAATTGCAGCCCCAAATCATGTGGCTCTTTAAAGCTCAGCTTTGATTGTCGGCATTCCCAGTTTCAAAAGTTCTACAGATCGCTAGTGGTTCATAATTTAATTATTAATACTCATTTTTAATTCAAAACACTGATGTATTTTCTTAATCTGTAAAAAGTGTCATAAGGGATGTTCAGAAACAAGTGGCCTGCATGAAACGCTCTTAAGACTAAAGTTGGCCGTTGTTATGGATACAAGATCTCTTTTTTTAAACATGTCGGGGTGAAACTTTATAAATGTCATGTTTAATCTGATAAAAAGTATAACATCAGGATCAACTATGATGCTACCAGGGCTTTTCATCCAACCACCATCTGCCACCGCCGTTTATCCACCTCATAGACTAGCTTTGTCCCTCTTTGTCATAATTCACTGACCTATCTTCACTCTGATTAACTGTAGGCTGCATTACCTCGAGTAACTGTAGAGCTTTTCAGATCCAAGGTGACAAATTATGAACTAGCAGCATCCATTCTCCTTGAATTACTGTATATACATTCAGGACATGAAGACTTATCTGTATCTGTATCGGGTTTTTGAATCTGAAAAAGTAGGTCTACAATGTTTGAGTCTTTGGGGAAAGAAAATATTCCATTACAATGGATGGATGAATGGAAATATATAGTGTAAAATGACAGATTTTTCTGTTTATTTCAATGATACTGTAGTCTAAGGATCTTGTAATTCACAGTATCAGCAGCAGAAAATTGACTCTACCCCCAGCTCAGTGGCCCTGTGGTAGAGTGTCCACCCTGAAACTGAATTTTTTGAGAGTTCAAATCCAGGCCAAGTAATACCAAAGATCCTGAAAAAGTGTGACCCAGTGCCTCCCTGCTTGCCACTTACCATTAGGGCTTGTTTATACTCCCAACTCGTCCTTTATGGACCTAATCAGGGCCATGAACAGGTACCGCTCCAAGGGACGCTTGGTAGCAGGCCACAGGCATGGAAAAAATGCCTAATCTGGGGTCCCCAGTCCTCAGGACGTGGACTGGTGCTGGAACCCAGTATCCTAACACTAACCGGGTACTGGTTCAGCATCTGGTATCTCATTCCGTACTGCGTTCCTAGGGTTTGGGACCCCTAATTTAATAGGAACAGCCAGCATGTCAAAAAATAAGATTTGGGGACAGCCAAAATGTCAAAAAGTGATGCAAAGAGAACCATATGTCCATATTTGACAGGTATCGCAGTGGTTACACGGCCATCAAAGCGAAATGACTCCGGTCACTGCAGAATGTGATATCTGCAGGTGACCAGGAATGGAATCACGAGCAAACCGTGTCATTTAACTTGAATGTATTTCAGTGATTTTCAGGAAACTGTCCAGAAAAAGGACTTTTTAACTCTGAAAATGATTAAAACTTTCCTGAAAAAGCTATTGGAAATCCGGAACTTCACACACAGACACAAAGAGATGCAGAGAGAGTGGACAACAAGAGAGATAGAGCAAGTTACTTGAAAGATATCTTATATTTAGCAGCAATAGGAAAAGCGATTCACCCGATTTATTTATTTATTTTTATTTTTTGACTTTGTATTTCTTCCCAGCCACAAGGCCAAGTGGCCCCATATGGTTTAAAATTGGGCAGAAAATGTGGGGATTTTTTCAGGCAATGATCCCATTTCAAGAGCTGTAAATATTCAAAGAATAGTTTTTTTACACATAGATAGTCCATACATGTTGTTAGAGAAGACATATTTTACAGATTCTTCCATTTTTTATCCCTTTTTGAAGCATCTATCTGAGCGATGATGTTAGAGATTATTATGGGAGTTTTGGTCTGAGGAGTTTGCAGATGTTCCTGATTCCTGACAGCCTGTGAGGCTGATGAGAAAGCTGTGGCAGGAGATGAATCACAGAGGCTTACTGACACTCACTCCTCTCCTCGCTCCTTCATCTCATCATCTGCTCACTGGGATGGTCAGAGGAAGTTGTCAGTGATGAAGTGCGTGGAGTTGGGAGTCGGTTGGAGGCAGGGATTTTGTCAGGCGTAATAAAATCTGGATTGTCATTGGTGGGGTTTTTCTTCATAAGCCTGACAGGATGGACGTCTCTCCAGCTCATCTGCATCGGCTAGAGTTTGATTAGCGAACTGAAATGTCCTGTCAGACTCTTGAGCAGAAGCTGTTTTCAGTTTTAGTGAACAAAATTGATGGTTTTTAGTTTGGCTTCATCTTTTTGATAGCTGGGTGTCTCGTCTTGCTGTGCCCTTCTTTCTTCAGCACCTTCATTAAATTCTCTTCCGTTTCTATTGTGAAATCTTCCCAGCTGCTTCAAAACCAGCCCGGAGCGGCATCGATCTTCTGCTGCTTTTTAAACTCTCCAAGAAAAGGTCCTTTTTATATATAAATATAACACTCTTTTCTTCCACATAGACTTTTTTTGCAGTTTAGTTTTACTCTCTTTTGTCTGCAAACTCTCCAGTCAAAAAATGAATGCTTTCTGGTTTGCAAGGCAGCAGGAAATACTTTCCTTTGCCAGCCTCAGCTGAGCCGGTGTAACCATGAGAAATAACAGAGCGTGCCAAATCGTTCTCATGTTGTTGATGTTCCGTTTCAGTGACTCTACACACTGTTCTCGCCAAAATGTCTCCTGACCTTTAAGGGTTTAGTCGTATCTGTAGATTTTTCTTGTGTTTACATTCTGAATCAAAAACTAAAAGACCACTTTGTTTACTTTCAACAGCAGGTTTATGGACATATTTAGTTGGAAAAATATAAATACAATTAAAAAATATGGGATACCTATAAAATTTGACTTAAAATTATATTGAGACTTATGATCCACTAACATAGAACATCAACCAGAAGAGGGAGATTTCATTTGGGAAACAGAGGCTTCAGATCAACATGAAAAATTTAGATTGTGGGATTTTAATTAAAAACTTTATAATCATAATTAAAAGAATGTTTTTTAAGTCTAAAATTGTAACAGGGGAACTTTAAACATTTGAAGTTTTATCTAAGATGTATGTCTTACATCCAGTTTACACGACCCAATGAGTCGACGATTAATATAATCTTTTGTGGTAGCCCTAATAAAGAGAGTTTAGAAAAGTGAGTAAAGACTTATTCATGAAATTAGTCCATAGCGTTTTGTGGTCAGGCTCTGGGCTGATCTTTGACCATAAATCCCAGAGGTTGTGGTGGTTGGAGGTCCGACCGTGACAAAGCAGCTGGAGAACGGGTTGGAGATGGCTGAAAGTTGATTGTGATTGGCTGAGAAGAAGGGAAGCTGTTTAGCTTTTGGTTCAAAGTGAAGACTAATGGTGTGTGGAGAGATGCAACAACCAGCCTATCTGTAATTTCTTATTGAAATTACACCAAAAACTTTAATGTGCTTCAATAAAATGAATAATTTGGATTTTTATGTCCAGTCTTGCTAATGAACAGATTTCCGTTGCCGCTCAGACTGTGGATTCACTCTGTTTTTCCTCCTTATACCGACTGTGCAGATAGAGATGACACAGACGGTGCTAGACAGGTCCACACTTCAGACAGACAGCTGCTGAAACACAGACTTTGAAGCCTGGAACTGTGGAGAGTCACACAGAAAGGAGGAGTGGTATCAGAGCGTAGCTTTTCATGCAATGTCACCTGAGACTTGAAAGTCACGTCGTCAGGGAAGTCATCCAACCCCGTTTCCCGCCTCAGCCTTTTCCTGAGCCATTAAACTGTGAAGGAAAGCAGATGCTCCTCATTTACTTTGAAAATCTGGAGGAACATAACACGCTGGAATTGTTTGTGACCTCTGTGAGCAAGACGGATTCACAATAACGTCCAATGACAGTGTGTGTACTTTTGTACGGTGGCCCTGAAGGCTAAATCACATCAACAAATCACAAAACATTACATTTTAAACACTAGAATGTCAAAAAATAGCAAAATAAAAGCTGTAAAAGGTAGGTATTATGGGACATCTCTGATTGGATGATGGGGTTTATGACTTTTGAAGAAGAGGGAAAGCAAAAGGATGTTTTGCTATAAAGAGTTTTTTTAAGTTTTAATGAACTTTTTCAGCCAAAAGCTTAAAAAAATAACTTCTGTTGGCAGATATCGTCAAATCACTTCTTATTAAAAAGGTGAAGAAAAGTCATCATCCAATCAGTGATGTCCAACCTACCTTTTCTGTTTCTTTTTGTTAACATTTCATTTTTCAATTCTGTAAAATTACTGCTGTTTTTTTTCAAAACATTTTCTTTTTTTTCATAATGGAGTATTGAGCTTAAAATAAATAAAAAATAAAAATAAATTAACAAATACAAGAAAGAGAAATATTATTTAATTTGCAACAGTTTTTAAATGAAATGTTTTTATTTTCTAACTGTAATTGATTTGTTTTGTTTGTTTTTTTTGTCGCCTCTTGGCAAGGACTCCTTTGTAAAAGAGATTTCTTAATCTCTGTGTTACTTCCTGGTTAAATAAAGGTTAATAGAAAAAAACAGGAATACAATTTTAAATTTATGAGAAAAAAAGTTGTAATTTTAAAAGAATAAAGTTGTTATACTGTAAGAAAAAAATGCAAAAATATAAAAGACAAAAATTGTCATTTGTGAATAAAGTCATAAAAGTTATCATTTTAATTTTAAAAAGTTATAAATGTATAGGAAAAAAGCTACAATTTCAAATGAAAAACAGTTATACATTTATAGGTAAAAGTTATGATTTTTAATTTAAAAAAATATAAATTTATAGGAAAAAAGTTTTCATTTTAAATAAAAAAATTTACAAATTTATTGGAAAAATTTAGTTTTTTAAATAAAAAAGTCATTCATTTATAGGAAAAAAGTTTTCATTTTAAATGAAAAAAGTCAAATTTTTACGGAATAATGTTGTAATTTTATGATAATAAACTTGTAGAATTCTGTGTAAAATAATCAATATTTTATATGATATGATTGTTTTAATTTCATAAGTTATAAGATGAACATTTACAAGATTAAAGTGATACAAAAGTGTGTTTCCTATGAAGAACAAAAAAAGGATCAAAATCTGGGTTCAGTTCTGGATCTGTAGATCACATTGTAAACGACTAACTTATTGGTTACACAGATCACCATAATTGGCTGCATTGTTAGTGTTAGTCTGCATATAATGTGGTTAACTGGCTTTATTTTTGGAAAAGAATGGCTTTTTCTTTTAAAATTGGGACTTTTTTCTTAAAACTGTACAACTTTGTTCTCATAAAATTATTACTGTTTACCTTAAAATTTTATAGCTTTATTTATTCAAATTTTTTTTATTTTGCCCAAATACTATCTTAGCTTTTAATTTCATTTTTTTATTTATTTTTATTTATTTATTTGTAATTAATTACTTCATTTGTAATTGTATTTTGTTATTTTTGAATTACATTTAGTTTAAATTTCTAAAATGTTCTGTTTTATTATTGTTATTATTATTTGTTTTGTTTTTTTAGTTGTTGCTGGGATCTTTTTTTTGTTTTTGCACTTCAGGGCCACCGTACTTTCCCCCTAGTGTCAGTAAAACCAGACAGAACTGCTGCAGACCGGCAGTTCGGCTTGTTTTCATGTGGTGACAGATTTACTTCTTCATCTTCTTCGTTTGTTTCTTTGCTTTTGGAGTTTGAATCAAGAATGTTGCATTTAAGTTTTTACTTGACAGTCTGTTTTATTGTTTCTTTTTTTATTCTAAAGAAGCGAATCATTGTGTCAGATTTTCTTCAAAAGTTTTGGTTGAATCTACTTAAAAATGTGGTTTTAACTTCCTAACCTGCGATAAACTGTGGAAAATTCCTCATGTATTCAAGAAACTATTGAATTATTCCCAGATCATCTTTACAGAGACTGTGGCATGACTTACTGAAGATAAAAGCATTTTGTTTCTATGATATTAGACATCTTCTCTTTGGCCTCCACACCCTCTCTGCTCTACATTTGTAAATGTCAGTCTCTCAGCAGGACAGAGGGCCCTGATCCCTCTCTGATAGCTACCACAGACGCAGAAGGAACCAAGACCAGCAGAAACACTCGACTTCTGCTTCCTATTCTCTCCTGGTTGAGCCTCAGCTGAGTCCAGATGGCATGTAATCGTCTTGAGGATTGTAGTCTGTGTTGTGGGCTCTTTTCTCCCCTCATACATTGTGTCTACTGTACCGGCCCGTCTCATTCCACATCAGCATTCATTGTTCCTTGAAAGTAGCTCTGACATCCGTGTGCTCCCGCCTGATGTCTGGGTAGGATAGTCGGCTTGATCTCATTATGTGTGAAATGCATTCAGTTCCAGGAGCGAAAACAAATTCCCTCAAAGCATCGTGCATGTTTTCCCCTCATTCTTTCCCCTTTCTTCTTTGGGAAAAAGGCACAAAAGGCAGCTCTGAACAGACAGTTTAGCTTTGAAAGAAAGACTTAGTGATGCTAACAGAATCTCTTCTTTTTCTTTTGCATTTCTCCCTCTTTTCTTCCCAAGTGGGAAGATTGTGAAGGATGACAACGCTAAAAGTGAGACTGAGGTGAAGAACGCCACCACCGAGGTGAAGACGGTTCCCAACGAGGCTCCGCAGGCAAACGGCAACGAAAGTAGAGCGTAATCTCCTGTCCTGGAGGGCGGCGGGACGAAGAGGGCGTTTGGGTTGGGAGGGTTTGGGTGTCTGTTTAAAGGTTCAAAAGGGGGTGGTCACAGTCACTGAAACCTCAAGGCAATTTTACACACCTCCCCACTGCATCGTACGGAGGCCTGGACATGACATAAAATAACAAATGTTTCCCAAAAACTAGAATTGTGTTTGCACAAAATGCTATTTCACAGCTACAAATAAGCATTATTTTTTTAGCATTTTGTGAACACAAATTAGCATTATGTTGACAGAAATTATTATTTTGTGTGCCCCAATGGCTGTTTTGTGTCCACAAATTGCATTTTAAAAGCATTTGTGTACACAAGCTAACGCTTTGTCCACACAAATTATAGCATGTGTGCGCACAAGTTAACAGTTTGTGTGCACAAATTAGCATTTTTTTCCACACAAATTAGCATTTTGTGCTAACAAGTTAGCGTTGTCAGTATACATTTACTATTTTGTGTGCACAATTTGCTATTTTGTGGCCACAAGTTTGCATTTCAATTGCATTTTGTACACACAAATGAGCAGTCTGTGCACACAAATGTGTGGTTTGTACAGATAAATTTGCCCAAATTAGCCTTTTGTGTACACAACTTTGCAGTTTGTGCACACAAATTAGCACTTTGTGGACACAAGTTAGCATTTTTTGTACACAAATTAGTATTTTGAGCACACACAATAAGCATTTTTCCATGCAAATTAGCATTTTGAGCACAAAAGTTAGCATTGTCTGTTTACAATTACTATTTTGTGGCCACAAGTTTGCATTTCAATTGCATTTTGTGTTCAAAAATTAGCATCTTGTGTGCACAAATTAACATTTTGTGCACATAAGTTACTGTTTTTTGTACACAAATTAGCATTTTGTGCTATGAAATTAGCATTTTGTGTGCAGAAATTAGCCTAATTAGCATTTTGTCCCTAAATTCGACATACTAATTTGTGCGAACAAAATGTTAGTTTGAGTGAACAATTTATTATTATTATTTTCATCATGTCCAGGGCTCTGTAGCATCAGAAAACAAAATTACTTAAAAAAAACGAGTTGTGGGTTTCTTTCTAAAGTGTCTTCTGACCAGGAAATGTCCTTCAACCTCATTTTGGTTCCCTGTAGTTTCTCAGTCTGTCAAATCATTTTTGTTTTTTTTATTTAATTAGATCAACTGTTAAAAAAGGACCAGAATATTGATTTTTGTCTCTTGATAGACATAGCTGGACTGTAGCGATTCTCACACATTTACTGCCTTCATGATGCACACGAATGAAGTATATTACCAATACTACTATTCTTTATGCAGTACGGGCATCATTC
>NC_050525.1:25016437-25024117 GCF_002922805.2 Oryzias melastigma | reverse complement strand
CAAAGATGCAATTGACCGCGACGTGACTGTAAACAGAATTTTTGTCTGTCGTCCAAAAAGAACGAAAAAAAAAATTCTGTTTATGCACTTTTGTCCAAAACAGCCTCCAAGATAGATCCCCACAGCGCTCATTCTTGCTGCCTAAGTGGAAACACTTCAGGAAGTTTCATTAATGTGGAGAAAGCAAACACACGGGGACCAGTTACATTTTTCAGTCCTTTAATTGTTTTTGTTTATTCTCAGAGGTTCAAGTCGGGGTTGATTCTGACAGTTTTCTTTTTTCTTCTATGGTCACCCATCCCAAAGAAAACAAATCTGCCTTATTTTATTTTGACTGTCTTAAAAACCTCACAATCATGTGACCAAAACATCAGGTCATGTCGGAAAATAATTAATTCAAGACCAATGAAAAAAAGTCCTTACAGGCTGTAAATAATGAAAACCTGAAAGCTACATTTTTATTTTGCCAGTTTAAGTTAATTAAGTTATGTGGAGGAAAAAGAATTTGTCATTTCTTAATTTTTAAGGAGGAAACCTCCTTTTATCTTACAGGTTGACTTGATTTGAGAAACCAAAAATGTTAGAATTCATTTGAGCACATTTTAATTGAAAAATGTGACCAAATATTTTTTTTTAAAATTGGCATTTTAATCATTTTTTTGCTCTTAATCTTTTATTTATTCACACGCTCATTCAAACTTCTCCATAAGCTCTTTTGTGCTTAATCATATTTTTTAGTTCATTTGAATCTACAGTAAACCTGTCCCTTCCATCAACCTGCTTCTCTTATTTTGAAAGATGAGACGCAGAATTAGATTCTAATTTTTTCTAAAATTGTTGTTTTTATTTCATAAAAGGACATTCTAAAAAAAATGGGACGTTTGAGGAACTGATGCTGGCTCAGTGCCTTTTCATGGAAACATTTGGCCTCTTAAATTAAATGAAGTCTCTTTTCACACAGAAAGACTCCAAATCCTGATATGATGGAGTGAAAAACGAAATTGAATTGAGTCTTTTTTTTGTACAGTGTTTCTTCTACTTTAGACAGCAGGCTAGTACACTGTGAAGAGTGAATCCACTGTGTGTCCCATAGATGAGGAGGTAGACGTAGATGGTAGCAGCAGCAGAAAAACCGGTGCCTTTGGAAGAAAGACAGTAGCGGGGTGCGTTCCATTCCTCTAAATCTGCTTTAGACGTTTCACATTTTTCTGCCAAAATTTCCTCTCACGACATTCACAGCTGTAAATTTAGCAAAGCTTTGTCTTCACGGTGGTGTTTTCTGAATGACTATCAATGTTTGTGTGCTGTTTTGAGTTTGTTGAATATGAAGGTTCGGCCATCACCTATGTACGTCCTGGTAAATTGATTTTTGGATATTAAAATCCACTTTTCAAAGCATTTGAAGGTGAGGTTTCTGGTTTGCCACTCCGTCAAAAACTCTTTGCTCAGGTCCCAAACAAAATGTACGCTTGATATGGATATTTTTTTGCAATGGGAAATGTTCTGAAGGCTGTGATTTTTGTGATCTATTTACAAGGTGTTGTGCAACTTGTCCTGTTTGTCAAACTTTCTTTCAAAATAAAATAAATCGGAAGCACACAGAGATGTCTTTGCCTTGTGCTAGCAAACCAACAGTTGGACGGTCCTTCAAAAAATGGTCGGAATTTTCCATGTGTGTGTTTAGCGCACGTTTCTTGAAGCTGAACATTTATTGTGCATATTTTATGCTTGAAGGACGTCGGGTTTTTGCCTGACGTTTCATACAAACGACACAAAAAGCCTTTTTTTGTTGTTTCTACTCCATTACTTGATGTAGTCATGAAAAAACATGTAGACTCTTAGTTTTTTGTATTAGTTCGGCGGTGTTCAGAGCAGTGTGTAGCATCCAGGCTTGTCGTTGTGAGTCACACTGGAGCCTTGAACCTGCAGCTGCAGCTGCTGCCACTCATTGATCCACAGATGGAGGCGACAGCTCTCACGCTGCTGGTTGAAAACATTCTCTGTGTCTCTGGTGTAAATACTGAACACTTATAATGGAAATAAACCCATTTGGACTCTGCCAGAATTATTTCTGTTCAATAAAGTAAAAAAAAAAAGAAAAAAAACATTTTTGGTTGTTTAGTTTTTGTTCTTTTCGAAAGAGTTTAAAATACTAATAGTTTAAAAAAAGTAGTATTGCCTTTTATGTGTATTGTGTTGAAGTGGATACAAATTTAATTTAATGTTCTAATAATACATACAGTTAGATAAATGAGAAATGAATATAAATGCTGTTTAAAATGAGTCAAGACTGTTGAAATTTGAAGATTTAGCAGAGCAACAAACTTTATCAGGCATGCTTTATCATCCACTCCAATAAAAATTGTGCTTTTGGTCTTTTTCATTTGTTCTTGTAGCCTTTTTCTTGTGAGGGAAGACATATTTAAAAGAATTTAAGATTAAATTAACATTCCTAAGTAATTCTTTGGAGCTCATGAAAACTCACAGTTTGAATAAAATTAGATTTGTGACACTGCAACTCCAGTGGGTGAGCCAAAGTCTCCCATTCTGATCCATCCACTTGCAGATTAGATAAGTTGATCCATCTGGTTCTAAATGCCTCTGATAGTGTAGAAAAATATGTCTTAAAAAAACAACACAGGTTTGTGTATTTTAGCCAAAAACTGCATAATTGTAATAAAAAAAAAAACACTGGGAACATTTTAATAAAGATACAATGTAGTTGAAGTGGGACTTTAAAGTTAAAATAGAAGGTTGTCAGAAAACGTACAAAGTTATTTGTTTTTACTTTAGAAGATAAAAATCTCGCTCACACTACTTTAAAGCAAACGTTTTTATTAAAGTTCTTTAAATAAACTCTTGGTCAAGAATATATTTGCAAAGAAGACACTTGAGGATAGTGGTATTCTAGTTAGTGCTGTGTGGTGGCTGACAGTAAAGGCTATTTACTTTTCTCTTTTTTAATCTTGCACTAAACAGTTGCTATCTGGTGAGCACAAGTAACTTTTTTTTTTCTTCAATGTCCTTTTAGGGGCTCCGTCTGGTGAGCACAAGAAAGTAACTGGTTAACACCAGATAGTAACTGGCTAGCACAAGATAGTAACTGGTTAACACCAGATAGTAACTGGTGAGCACAAGATACTAACTGGTGAGGATGAGGTAGTAACTGGTGAGCATGAGGTAGTAATCTTCTAGCACGAGATACTAACTGGTACACACTGACAGTAACTGGTGCAAACCGGATAGTAACTGGCATGCACAAGATAGTAACCATGTAGCATGAAATACTAATTGGTGCACACCAGATAGTAACTGGTGAGCACGAGATAGTAACTGGTGAGCACGAGATAGTAACTGGTGAGCACAAGATAGTAACCTTCTAGCATAAGATACTAACTGGTCCACACCAGATAGTAACTGGTGAGCACGAGATAGTAACTGGTGAGCACAAGATAGTAACCTTCTAGCATAAGATACTAACTGGTGCACACCGGATAGCAACTGGTGTGCGCCGGATAGGAACTGTCTAGCCCGAGATACTAACTGGTGTGCACCGGATAGAGGCGAGCACGAGATATTAACTGGTGAGAACCAGATAGTAACCAGCGAGCAAAATATAGTAACTGCTTAGCCTGAGATACTAACTGGTGCGCACTGGATAGTCACTAGTGAGCATGAGATATTAACTGGTGAGAACCAGATAGTAACCAGCGAGCAAAATATAGTAACCGGTGAGCACAAGATAGTAACTGTCTAGCATGAGATACTAACTGGTGCGCATCAGATAGTCACTGGCAAGAAACAGATAGTAACTGGCATGCATGAGATCGTAACTAGTGAGCACGAGAAAGTGACCGTCTAGCACAAGATAGTAACTGGTGAGCACTGGATAGTCAATGGTGCACACCAGATAGTAACTGGTGAGTGCCAGATAGTAATCGGTACACACCAGATACTCACGAGTGAGCCGTTTTTAGGGGCTCCATAGATAAAGGGCCAGAAATTAAAATAGAATGTCATCATGTCTCACTGATCTTTTGCAGTCATGAAGATGTGTGGACTCATGTTAATGCTTTGTGGTACTCTTCTTGAAAGCAACAAGTAAACAGAACAGAAAATAAGTCCAAATATGTTTGTCTTTAAAATTATAAACTCTGTGAAAAGTTTCTAGAGCAGAAAATCAGAAGTTATTAAAATGGTGCTGAAGCTGCTTCTATTATCAAGCCGAGCCACGGTTAGCGTTAGTGCAAATGCAGCACTGCCTCCTTTGAAGCATCTGAGCTCAGGGTGATGCTGAGAAACTGTTCTGTGCATTTATTATTCCAAGTTTCTGCTCTTGTAGTTCCTCATTATCAGACTGTCCCACAAGTGGAAAAAACCTCCTGCTGATCCAAAACGCTTCCGTCAGAGCTCTGATAGGAATCAGCAGGAGGTTTGATATTCTTCTTTTACAGATGGAAAGACAAGAATTTAAACTCACATGTAAAGTTAATCACTTTGTGCCTTTTTTTGCTGAATATATTTTCCCAAATATATGTTACATTTTCAGAGTAAAGGTTAAGGAGACAAACATGTTTGCAAATGCTTCTAACAAAAGATGGAAGACACGAATGTTCAGACCCTCTGTGCAAAAGCGTTGAATGTATGATCAATTCCAAATAAAAAAATTGAATATCTCTCCCAGTTCTACAACTAGAAACAGCATTTCTACTAAAGAAGAGGAGAGAAGAACCAGAATATTATCCCATTAGATGTATTAAACACAAGCCAAAAGTGGGACATTTCTCCAAAGCTCTTTTGAGTCGGATTAGTTGTCATTGTGCTCGTATATTCCGCCTTTTCATGTTATAGAATCCCTTTTGTGAGAGTTGTAAAGAAATAACTTCAAAGCAAAATCATATAATATGGAGAAAAACAAATAAAAACACAAACTGTTTTCAGGCAAACATTTTCCACAAATGCTGCATTTCTGCATGTACACCACTAGAGGGCAGCATGACTCCAGCGTTTAAGCTGACCTCCCAAATCCATTTCAAACATAAAACATTGAATTGTACGTCTATATATAAATTATAAATATAATATATATCCTATTTATAACAAAGAGACGCCTCTGTGATATATAAAGTAATAAATCACATCATTCAAGTGGATTTTTATTATTTAGGAGGAACAAAAACTTAAAAGTGGGAGGAAAAAGATAACTTTCAGAAAAGTAAAGCTCACAATCTGCCTTTTTTTTTTTCAAAAAACAATCAAAAATGCATTAGAAGGATGTTAATAATAAATAAAGGAGATGAAAAGTTGGTAAAGATATAAGTTGTGCAAACGCTTTATGAGCTGACATCATTTTTTTACTCTAAAGAAAGAGAAAAGAGTAAAATGTTTTATGCATTATAGAACTCAAAAGAGCTTCTTTCATTAGTGGCCTGATTGTGTATCTGGGTAAAACTAATTACTGGTACCACCAATACCAGACTTTGCTTTTGACTTTTAAAGCAGAATTTTTTTCAGGCTTAATTTTATAGGTTTAAAGCATCTGCTGGCTTTCATTCCAGATCTTTTTTTTTTCTTTTGGTTTTCTATGTAGAACAAACACAGAATACATTTACATAAAAGTGCAGCGCTGCTCTGATTCACAAATCAGATTCTCCTATGGGTCAGAAGAAGCGAACAATCCCAAATCAGCCTCTCAAAGCTCCGTGTCATTCCCCTGCAGACGTCATTTCGCCGCTCTCGTCCCCTCAGCTCTGCACACACAAGATTAGGCTCCTTTTCAGGGGGTCTGTCCCTCCCCCCGGTCAATAACAATAGTCCACTTTGGTTCCTTTGGCTCTGGACTGATGTTACACACTGATAAGGGCTGCAGTTCAGGCCTTCAGTTATTACCTGCTTGAACACAGAACAGATCGGAGTTTAAACCTGTTCATCTTCAAGAATGTTTTCTAGAGAGATTCCAACCAAAAATACCCGGAGAGGGTGTGGATCGGATCTATAAGTGGGAGGGGGCAGTCGGTATTCAATATGGCTGATCGTAATAGGCTGGGACACCCTTCAGTCAAGCAAAAAGAAGGAAGAAAACGGCCCCGGCGCACCCACGCATGCATTTTCTGGGCTCACCCCGTCCGGGGTCAAGAGGCTGCTGGAGGCCATCCCAGCTGTCATCGGGAGAGCGAGGGGCGGGGCTCTTCTTCTCACACTCCAGTCTGCAATTCATTTAGGATCTATGACTCCAGAATATTCCCTGAAAATGAGAACAGCCTGTCAGTGTTGATGACTGTTTTTTTTTGTTTTGTTTTGGTGACAGGATGTTCCTACAGTTGATTCAGGAGCGAAATGCTTTGAAGGAGCGGGAGACGGGATGTTTCTCACCAAATGTTTCGCAATAAGGAGCCAAACGGTCTCACTCCCCTTTGCAAACAACCAAACATGTGCAAGCCAAAAAGACGTCGCCTAAAAATAAAGGAAAAAAAATCACTAATCCCAAAGGAATATCACTAGAAAGTAGTAAAATAATCTGTCCGTGCTTATCAAAACAGTTCCAGAAAAGCTTTCAAAGGCTAAAAAAGCTAATTGTTGAATGGTATACAGCCCATTAATACATTTTTTTGCTAGTTTATAGCAAAAATATTTGGCATTTTTGGAGTTTGTATTTGTCAAATTATAGTTTTTCACAGTGACAAAAAATCTAGTTCGAAATGACAGATTTTTTCACACAATGTGAACAAAATGAAAAATCTTCTTAAAATCTAAAACCAGCACTTATTCTTTCAACATAAATCTGCATTTTTGTTTCCAAAATAATGACAGTTAATGCTGGTCTAACTTTACTGAACTTTGATATAACATCCTTAAAATTTAGCCAAAAATTACAGTGAAAGTTGAATTGTTTGAGTCTTAAATCAAGTTTTCTTTTGTCAGGAATATAAAGCAAAAATGATTTGAATTCATCTTAATTATAACTTCCTTAATTTTAGATAGCTCTTAATGACACAAGAAAAACTGTTGATTTTTGAGACTAGCGTGGAAAAGTGTAGAGCAAACCTTACCAAACTTTTTTTAGGCACCATTTATTGCTCTTTTGTTCTCTTGTATATTGCCGCTTTAATTGCATATTAGTCTCTTATATTTTCATGTAGAGAAAATGGTATGGTCGAGTCGGGGTGGGATTATATAAGTTTGCTTCCTTCCACTCCCTTTCAAGCGATCTACTTGTGATTCACTAAGTGTTGTTATGTATGTATTATGACCTGATTGCTTGAAATAGACCATTGCTTGAAATAGACCATTTCATTCATTCATTCATTTAATTTCCAGTCTCGTGGTCCAGAAAACGCTATTTCACACTTTTTCCAAATCATAAATGTACAAATCCGGTACAGCCTTTTGTTCAGAATATATATATATATATATACTGTATATGTATATATATATATATATATATATATATATATATTTACATATAAATGTTTTAGAAAGCATGATCAGAAGTGATTTTGATGAGCATGGACCATTAACAGACATCCTTCCACCACGGGGGTAGGCGTTTCTCCGTCTTTGCAAATTTGGCGAATCCGCGGAGACCTCCTGTCCCTGACCCCCGCTAATAAGGGGGAAATACGGTATTGTTAAAAAAAGTTTTACATCTTTAAAGTCGTTACATTTAACATACACACTTAT
>NC_050525.1:25007312-25016051 GCF_002922805.2 Oryzias melastigma | reverse complement strand
GATGAGCATGGACCGTTAACAGACATCCTTCCACCACGGGGGTAGGCGTTTCTCCGTCTTTGCAAATTTGGCGAATCTGCGGAGACCTCCTGTCCCTGACCCCCGCTAATAAGGGGGAAATACTGTATTGTTGAAAAAAGTTTTACATCTTTAAAGTAGTTACATTTAACATACATGCTTATAGTATTTCCTCCAAAAAACTATTATTTTATTTTTATTTCTAGAAGAGTTAAAATAAGTATTACTATAGTAAAATACAAACTATAGTCCTAGTTATATAGGTATGCTAACACACATTTTAGGACAAAGTTGTCAACATTACATATAAAATATAAACCTGTTTTTCGTAGAATTACTGCTTGAAATAAGATGTTTTTAAGATCGAATGACTATCAAGTTTTACTGGATCAGTCAGTGTGACTCAGATAAATACCTGGTACTGAACAGCGCAGGTGAAGTTTCTCAGATTCCTTTTATTTTTTGCGAGATAATCAAGTGAAGATTATATATGTGTACAAACAAACAAGTTAACAAGAATTAACGGCTAATCCATTCACATTATAGTCTCAAAAAGTTCAGCCTACACTGTAAAAAGTGAAACATTGGATCACTTAACAAAAGCTGTGTGATTTGTTACATTTAAAAATATTAGTTTTTATCAATTCAAAAATGTAGTTTGATGAATACTAATAATTTTAAATGTGAAAAATTACAAAACTTTTGTTAAATGATCCATTGTTTCACTTTTTTCCTGTAAAGTACAAGGTTGGATTGATTTTAGGTCAGAGAATTGGATTGTTCAAAAGGGACCAAAATTGACTACTAATCCTGAACTATAATTCAAATTGTTCATAAAATGAATTGCTACACCCTTAGTGATATGACATTTAGTGTTTTTGCAGTGTTGCAATGTTTTTCAGGAACATTTGGAGGTCAAACTCTCCTGATTCTCGAATTTTTCGCGGAGATACAAACAAGGACAGTTTATCATCCACATCTGCATTCTATCTCTTATTTATCCTAAAATACTTTGTTTCTCTGAGACAGAGAACATTCAGTGTATCAACATTTTCTGCACTGACCCCCATGTAACCAAACCAGACACCAGAAGAGAAAAGGCCGAGCTTCCCATCCAGTCTGTGAGCGGAGCTGCAGCCGCTTCAAGCTAATGGGAGCTGATGTATTCAAAGCATATTCCCTCTTTGTTTTCTGTAGGTCGTGTGTTTTTTTGTCGTCGTCTTCATGCACAGCCTCCTCATTTCCAGGCTGCTCTCGCTTGTCATGCCCTTTTTTTTCTCCCTTTGCAGCAGCAGCAGCAGTGCCGGTCGGCGCAGCCAAGCATGCATTCCTATCCAGAACACTGTGCTTCAGCTCTGCTTCCCAACCTTTAAATCACATCGGGGTTACATCACAGCGCACACGGAGACATACTTCTTGGCCAAGAACGTCTTTTTCTCACACGCTCATCCATCCCCGCCCCTTTTTCCCAAACTTTCCAGTCGCCGAAAAGAATCCGCATTTTAATCTGATCCAGAATATTTTGACATTTTTAAATTAACTTTGTTATTTTCATTTTCGATATTTATTTAATTGCAAAAGAATGTGAACTCCTCTTGTGTGAAATTATTTGCTTTTCAAATCAGAGAAAAATCCAGCAGATATTTTTTCAATATAAAAGTCAGCTAATTGAATAATGTCCTCACAATTAGGGTCAAACAAAGATATTTAGTAATTAAAGCTTCATTCATTTCTCTGAAGTGGTTTCCAGCTGCTCCAACTTTGATATACTGACTTCTTTTGAAGTGAAGCCTCCAGAACTTTTTTATTCTGTAATTCATCACCAGTTTGTATCAGTTTTCTTCTGCCCATGAGAGAAAGACGTGATTGATGTTAAACATCAATCCTTAAGACTGACGCGGGGGAAAATGGCGCGCCAAAAGCTGCCTTCATCCTCAAAGTGAATTTCAAATGAGCAAGAGCTTTCCAGATGTCTGTCTGTGAATTTCACTCTTTTTTCTGCCACAGTTTTTTCATTTTTATGAAGTACATTTACTCCGTTTTTGTTGCATCACAACTATTATAGTATGTCATGGATACTCCAGCAGCTATTACAAGTGTTATCCTCGTTTTAGACGTTCTTTATTGAATAGAAAATGTTTGGCATTCACATTTTGGAGCCACATCAAACACAGTTTTGTGTTTTTATTTTCTTTGAATTTGTTTTTCCTTCTAAATCTCTGAAGTGTCCAAGTCGGAGTTTATGTAATCACTATTATTAAAGTAAACCACTTCAATATAACATAAAATCCTTCAATTTAGCAAAAGGAAAACATTCTGTGCAAAAGATTTCCAAAGCACCAAACTGTGTTTTAACTACACTGTAAATAGTGGGATTTGAGTTAAGTAATTATTAAGTAAAATATATTAGTAACTTAAATTTAATACAATTTAGTATTGCAAGTTTTTGAAAAAAATGAATTGAATTAAACATTTTTATAACTGTAATAAGAAAAATCAGCATAATATTTGTTTAATTAAAAACATCTTTAAAACCTTAATTAGAATTTACTAAGAATTTTACATTAATTTGAAATCTCTGGATAATAATAAATTTTACTCAATTGGAATACATTGGTCTCAACGGTTTCAACCTGATAGCTCCTCCCCCTCTGGAGCACAGTTTGCTCCAGAGGGGGGAAAATGTCTATTTCTTCCTGTAAGCGCAATTTCTTTTTTCGAAAAATGCCAGTTTTTTCCAAACTGTGGTGTTTCCATTTGGATCATTTATTATCCAAATTCCAATTTGCGAAATTTCAGAGTTAATGGAAATGCGACTGTTGATTATCTCGTTAAGGAGAAAACGATTAAAAAAAAGAAAAATACTGGGACAGGCCGTTTTTGGCTTCAGAAATAATGAACATAGTGGGGGTTAGCCCCGCCTTCAGCTCCTAAGACTCATGGGAAGTGGGAAATATTGGGTGTGTTACATTGCTCACCATGAGTGAGGGAGCTGTGAGCAGAAGTCAGGTTCATACTGTTTGGCTGTTCGTGTGTGTTTAATATAAATGGGCATTGATGTTTGAAGTGAGACTACGCAGTTTGCTGTTATGTCTTCTGTCTCAGACTGTTTTGTGACGTTTGGGGTAGGGGCGTTTCTCCTCCCCAGCCAGTTAAAGAATAGCTCGCCAATTGGGTCCCTGCTACGATTGACTTACCAGTTGAGTCGTTACAATATAGCTTTACAATTTTATAAATGTTAGGTCTTTATGAGGGCAGGTGTGATTTAAAAAACAATCGCACCACAATAATATAAAATTTCCCCAAAAACAGTTGAAATTAATCAATTTTGCAAAGTAATTCAGTAATATAACCTTTAATTTGTTAAATTAAGTTAAATCAAATTTCTTACATGTTTTGGAATATTTTTATCATTTTCTTTTGAAAAACCCTTTTTAACTACTTAAAATTTTTGAGCAGTATTAACTGACATGCTGCTAGAATTTAAGTTGCTTTAACTAAGCATTGTCTTATTCTTTTTACATATTAATTAAGTTTATTATTTCAGTTTTAAACAATTTTTTTAGTAGAAATTAATTATTTTTTGGAGGTGTTGAATTTACTCAATGTTATTAATTGTCACTTTGTTGCCACAATTTTATTGAGTAGAGGGAGCTCATACTTTTTAAGATAACATCACATGTGACCATCCCTCTGACTGTTTCTAATAATAATGTCTGTATACTTAAGGTCAGTCAACATCAAGCTTCATTTTAGGACAGTTTGAAAGAAAAACAAAGAGTTAAATGACATTCAAGCCCAATTTAATCCAACTTAATCAAATGATAGTTAAAATTCCGTTGAAATTAGGACAAATTCCTGTTAAATTATATTATTTATTTGGTCACTGGAAAATAATCATTCTTTGTAAACAAAAACTAGATAAGTTGATAAACGAGATATTTTGGGCAACACTGGAAAGAAAATACTGTGTTCTTTGGTGCATTTTCTTTACAATATGTGTGTTTCCTTGTATTTGGGACGTGAAATACCAGAGATAATACATTTACTCAAATATTTGTCATTAGTTTTGTCGCTTCTGCTATTAGGGCCTCTTAAAGACAAACATTCAGACAT
Source organism: Oryzias melastigma (assembly GCF_002922805.2). NCBI lineage: Eukaryota > Metazoa > Chordata > Actinopteri > Beloniformes > Adrianichthyidae > Oryzias > Oryzias melastigma. The sequence goes on along the minus strand of NC_050525.1, from coordinate 25,011,917 downwards.
TTTTTCATTAAAATGTAAAATTTTTGTGATTTGATTTAATTTGGTTTATTCCTAGCATTAAAAATACTACAAAACAATAAAAAAACCAAATATATTTTAAACCTATTTCAGATATTTAGTCATACTGTGGTTAGAAAATAAATATAGATGAAACAAGATCAATTTTTGACCTTATAATTACTCATAGCCATACGTTACTTCATTTCAAATTTATCAAATTAGAAATAAAAATCTTTAAGAGAAGTATCATGATAAAGGACTTTATATAGAAAGATGAAGAACTTTTTCATCCAAACCACTTTGTTCAATCTGAAAATAAATGTATAAAACAGCATTTTTAAAGAATTACACTGAAGAAAATCAATTATGGTCAAAGAAAAAAAAATATTTGTGAATGTTTTTGAGTCCCTCATATCTTTTTTATCACATCACCTTTTATAATAGCTTCACATTGTTTTTATTTTTAGTCTTTTCTGCGGAGAAAGAGTGATATTTATCTTTTTTTTTGTCAGATATTTTTTTATTATAAACTGTCAAATATTATTTTTTTTCCCCATAAAACAGGGATCTAAATTTATACAACCACACCCCTGTTGAGGTTTTTCTTTTTTATATGTATTTTTTACAATCAGGTTCTTATCAGATCAAGTAGAGATTATTTATGTAAAATGAAATACTTATTGATTATCTTTAGTGAAACATTTTTACAATATTTCAGTAAACGTTAGTATGTATGAAGCATGTTTAAAAACAGTACAAAAAAATATAAAAATGTATCAATACCTAGAAGAATGTTTAAATTACTGTAAACCTTCAAACATGAGAGCTTATTTGGGCTTTCACAATGGGAATCTGAGGTCCACATTCCTAAATTTCCATGTCTGAAAGATTGTGGCCGTCTTTTCCTTCTTGTGTTTCCTTCTTGTGCAGCAGCTTTTCCACAAATACACCAGGAGTTCCTGGAAAATACAGAACGTTTTCCCTTTTTTTGATCAGCAAATCTTCTGAGAAGGGGCTTCTTCAAAGACATAACTTCCCACTTCACTTCTTAAGCCGAACAAAAACTCCTTTTAAGTGAATGGCTTTTGCTCACAGCTTGAGGCCGCAGCTGGCAGCATTGTTGCCCACTCCCATCCAGCGGCCACAGAGCGGACCGACGGACGGACGGCGGAGGATGAGGGGGCGATGGGACTGGGAGGGGGGATGACACAACAGGTACGCACATGAAACAACTGCAATTATTGCTCCTCTGGCTTATTAGCAGCACAGTCTGACTTAACAAGGTGTTGATTCACTTTTTTCTCGGTTATTTGATCTTCCTATGATGTTTTCAATCACCTCGGAGAAACCAAAGTATGTGTGAGTCACACCACAAGCCAACGGCAGGATTTGTGTAACTTTTTAAGCTCTTCCATGAAAACTTTCTAAGTGACCTGATTTTCTTAAACTGTAAAGAAAAATAAAAGTCTTCACAAAAGTCAACACTAAAAAGGTCTAAAAGTAAAAAAACTGGTGCATAAAGGAACTGATAAATACATTTTTATTTTCTGAAATACAAGCACAGATAATTTACCCTAACAAAAACAAAGTAAATGTAACTGCAAGTGTGATCATATAATAATATATTGTTTAAAAATAAAAATAATTATTCTTTTTTGGCAGAATTTTTATATTTTATTTTTAAAAAGAAAGATTTCTACCCTAAATAACATATTTTTACTAATACACCTTTAATTTTTCTAAGTAAGTAGTTTTTTACTTTGACGTTTAAAGTAATTTTGGACACTACAGACTGATTTCAGCTAAAAAAAATTGATTTAAGTTGCACTTAAACTCCTGGGTTGTTTTATATGATTATGTTTTTATATTTTATACTCTGAAATAACTTAAATTAAAAAAAATGCATAGTAAGAATCTGTGCAACTCACTGTTTTATATGAAAGTGACAATAAAAGTTGCAAAAACACCAACATGATAATGAGAAAATAATGGTATCATGAATTCTGCAGTAAAATAAAATATACAGTTCTAAAAAAATGATTTTATTGTTTAATTTGCACATAGTTTAATATTTATTAGGGGTGTGTATTGGTAGGAATCTGGCGATATAATGTATGCCGATACATGTCTCACAATACGATACATATCGTAATATATCCTAAGATTGTACCAGAACAATATTTCACTTTTTTAAGACTTAGAAAACATTTTTACCTGAATATCAATATCATTGTAACGAAATGGTAAAATTAATTTCATTTAATGATCACAACATCAACTGTAACTGTATCTTAAATACAAGTGGCTTTTACCCACAAATCCCTGGTGCTTTTCTTTTGGTGAATTTCCCAAATGTTGCTTTATTACTAATGGAGGACCAGATCAGCTCCACAATGGATCCAAAGAGAAGCTTTTCTAACCTGCTGAGATGTTGGTTTTGAAGAATGACTAATTGGATTTTGTGCATTTATGTTTTATTGTGACACAAGTTTCTGTATCTGTTCTGCTAGTCCTGAACTTGAGCCCTCTGCTAGATTAGCTGAAATCTTTCTTTTTTTTTTGTTTTTTACTCCATTTGGATTCGGCAAACCGTCAAATAAAAGGGAGATAAGATGTATATGTTTTGGACGGTGATGTAAGCCTTAGTTTTAGAGTTAAACATCAGCTGCATCCACATGAAGCCACAACACAAAACAGTCAGAACAGAAAAAAAAACAAGAAAAAACAGGCTTAAGAGAGTGGAAGAGGCGGGATGGTGGATCCTCTGCCAAACCACATCTCTGTGTAGGCATGTCAGCTCACTGAATGTGGGGTCAAGTGCTATTACCGCCTTCAGGTATGAAATGGCTTTTCTTCTTGGGAGAAAAATGTGGCCTTGTGGCTCCGTCTGTGTTTTTCCATTAGAAGAAGCTGAACTCTGATTTCAGCAGAGGAGTATTTACAGAAAACGCGCGTTAAAATCATACATTTGTAATTATTTTCACACCAGTTAATGTTTCCTTCTCTATATTTTTATTATAGTCTCACACATTCCCTTTGTTCTGTTCGGAAATTGTGATTAACCGGAGCTAATAGTCACAGACAATCAAAAAAAAAAAAAAACTGTCTCATTTATTTTTTTAGACTATTTAGTAGTATGGATTACTAAAATTTCATACAAGCAGCAACTTTGGCTTGGATGTACTGTAAACTCACGCCGAACGCAATTTTCGCAGCGGAGATGGCGAATTCAGGCAAATTAACCGCATGGCGAAAGGGGGGCGGGGAATCACGTTTGGTGTGAATGCACCTTTTTTGTTAAATTTTAATTTATATATACTGTATAAAATAACATTTTAGCTATATACATATATATCCATGGATTTGGTTAAAATTATATTTTCTATTGCAAAATTAATATTTTTTTGATCCACCTGTCCCGCTAATTAGCCTAAAACATTAGAGATCAAACAGAAATTTTATATATTTTTTAACTTTTGAGTGTATGGCCTCCATCTTTAAAAATGGCCGCCATTTTGGATTTTTTTTTTTTTTTTTTTCGTGGCAAATGTTCTTTTCTGAAATAGGAGATCCTGAGATACATCCATGACAGAGTTGGTGCTTGTTCCTCAAAATTTGTCTAAAATACAAATCTTAGCGGATCCGCTAAGTTGTATTTAGGAAAAAGTTACAAAAGATGTGGGTCAAACATCTTAAAGGGAAATATTTTCACACGCTGTGTCACAACAACACAATCTAAGCTTGGTCTAATGGAGGGTGGGGTCGGCTGACCTAAAGTATTTTAAAAATAGACAATTGCTCTGATCCTTTCACAGCTATGCAGCTTGACCACATGTTTACTGACATTAGGAGAGGATTACATTTACTTAAATAAAATCTTGAGTTTAAATGACTTAAATCAGAAATCTCCAATGTACATTTACTTAGACTTTTCATTGGAAGTGGCTGCTTGAATACAAAACTTTGGGGTTTGTGTCTCCATATTTTTATTTCCAGTGATTTCCACACTTTCGGTTGAAATCAAGATACAAACTTAGGGATGGCAGATTTATATTTTGAAGCTAAATCTGAGTCCTTGTCCAGCCAAACATCATTTAATGTCTTTTGATGCAAATTAACTTCATTTAGCATCTACTTAAAAGCAAAATCATACGTTAATTTTCTTTTTCGTATAAATTCAGACTTCAGATGGTTTATCTTCTCCTCAACTACTAAATCCTATGTAAGGAATTTTATGGATTAAACTGTAAAAATAACAACTAAAGTGTGATTTTTAATGAAAAGCTTAAAGTTTTATTCATATTAAAGGACATCATCATTTTTTTTAATATAGTTGCTATGAGTTCTTGTTGATTTAAGCTCCGAATTAGGTCAAGAATTATGTTATTTTTTTACATGTGTGCTACAAAAAAATCTTGTTAGGTTTGTTTTCTGTGCCTGTTTTTCCCATAAAATAATGTAGGTGGAAGTAAAGAGATTGTTTTTAAGTTAAAGACAGCTGCTCATCAATAAATCTTTGATGCTTGAAATCGTCCACTTAGATAGAGAAGGAAATAAGAGAAACAGGAAGATGAAAGAGAGCAGAGATAAAGGAGTTGATTGTTA
>NC_050525.1:24995212-25007189 GCF_002922805.2 Oryzias melastigma | reverse complement strand
CTTGGAAGCCCCGGTTCGGTACAATGAATCAAAGTTTTTGCATGCCTGTCGTTTCCTAGCAAAATCTTGAGGTGCTTTTCAGAGATCGGGGAAAGAAAAAGGGTATTGAAGTTCTTCTGGAGTGTAACTGAGAGTCAAAAGCTCCACAGAACCGCACGAGACGACAAGATGTAAAGAAAAAAGTTCGTACATTATGTGCGACAGTAAAAGTTCTATTAAAAAATCTTTGAAGTTTTAAATTCAAATGATACATGAAAATATCAGTAAAACTTTGGTAACGATGAATTTGAGATATTAGGACAAAATACAAAAAATGTGTAAAAAATAATTAAAATTAAATTACAAAAATAAATTGGTTCTGTGAGAACAAGTGTAAAATTATTAAAATTTACATTTTTAAAAGTTTTGTATTTTATTTTGTCCTCCTTATATTCAAGCCACTACTTGAGATTTTCACAGTCTGATACTACTTTGTGTGATGAAATGTAAAAAAATGTAAATCATCACAGTTTGAATAACCTGAAAAAGGCCAATATGTGATTATAGAAACAGATTTTACTCCAATTTCATTTGAGCAAAGTTCTGTTAATCTTGTTAAAAAAAAACTTTTTTCTCAATTTTTTATAGAAAAAAAATGTCTTACAGGTCTTTTTTTTACATTATAGCTATACAATAATATAAAAATGTAGGCCTGAATCCTGAACTCTTATTTCAAAGATTTGTTGGGCCTTTTAAAAAATATCAACCTTGTGTCGGCTCTAAACGAAAATCTAATCTTGAAAAGCCTGTAAAATACAAAAACAGGACTTTGTCATAATTCCTACATCACAATAATCGAAGTACTTTGAGGAAATAGTAAAATGTGGTTTTAGTTGCAGAGGAAAACACGACAGAAATACTATCACTGCAGGAATATAAGAAGCAAATAAAACTTCAATGATTAATGCGTGAAGCACTTGGGCTGATCACTGGAAAACATATGTGAGGTGAATAAATTAAATACATAAACTTTAAAATCCATAAATATTTGGTAAACAAATGACCAATATGTAGAAATTTGAATTTTGTGAGAAACTAGCAAGTAGGATTTAAAGTCTGTGTGATTTACTTTAAAATGTAAAATAAAGTTTTGTTCTTAAATAAACAAAATACAAAGACTTGACTGTTAACACATGCTACACTGTAAAAAGTAAAATATTGGATCAATTAACAAAAACTCTTTAATTTTTTACATTTAAAAGATCATTTTTTTAATCAAATTAAACTTTTGTTTCTCCTTTTACAGTGATTGTGAGGGCTTTAAATCAAGCATTTGTTTGTGACTCCCCATCCTTTTTTTCTGCATATTTTTGGTGTCATCTTTAATAAAATTTTTCTACAACCTTTTCTGATAATAATAATTTGCTCTGCAAAAACAAGCCCATAAAAATAAGTCCAAAACTCTTCAAATTTGAACACTTTTTTAAAAAAAAGCAAAATATTCTGCCAGTGCAGTAAGAAACATTCTAAATAATTGTGTGAATGTAAGAATTCACATGAAAAACTCAATCACACTTTCATGATTTCATCGATCTTTGTATTAAAAAATTCAACTTGTTCAGAACATTACTGTTTTTACTTCTGGTATTCATAAACTCTAACATTTTTGAAATATTGAGTAAAATATCCCCCATATGAAATGAATGACAAAGTCTTCAAATTTCAACATTTTAAGTATATTTGCAACAAACCTTTAAATATATTCATGCGCTTAATATTTTATGGCAATTTAATTAATATTTTAGCGACAGGCTAACGTTTTTTGCTAATTTAGTTCACAAAGATTTTAGGCTATTTTGGAGTTTAGCTTATATTCAAGCAACAGTAAATATTTTTGCAAGATTGGCGTCTTTTAGAGCTTTTTAAGCAATTTCACTACAAAATTTTCAGAAAATGTAGGTTAACTTCAGCGCTCTTTTATTTGTTCTTCAACAAATTTCCAGTCTTTCAGCAAATTTTGCAAATAGCGTTTGCATTTTCAGCTAATCCCTTCTGCAATTAAAGTAAAGTGTGTCACAATTTTCAGCAAAAAGCTTCAACGACTGTTTTCAGCAAAGAGCATTCACCCTGTCGTTATCGCAGGTAATGCAACTTTTCTAGTTTTCCTTGTGTGAATAATGTTAATGAGTATTCACACTAAAGTGATTCTTCTGCTGCTTTCTGTTTGTTTTTCAGCAACTCCATCAAACTTTCAGCGATTTCAGCAATCTTGGTGTCAAAACGCTCAGCTCGCTCAGGACATTACTGCTTGGACTTTTGGTCTTGATATCTTTTGCTGTATTTTTGCTACTTTCAGGAAATTCTTCAAATTCTATTTGCAAACAATGGAAGTTTGGCATCAAAATGTCCAGCATATTCAGGAAAATATTCAATAATTAAAGTTGTTAAGTTACTTCAGCATCTTTAGCGACCACATTCAGCTAAAAGCATTATTACAAGTAATGCAACTTGTTGAGTTAATATAACATTTCCTTTGGGATCAATGATGTACTGTTGTATTTAGAAAGGACCTCCAAAGGGATTTATAAAGTATTTTCTATTCTATTCTATTCTAAAACAGATTTTCTTAAATTAAGATTAATTTGTTTTTTTAAAAAACTCTTAATGTGATTGTTTTTCTTGCAAGACAAAGAACAAGACAGCTTTTCTTAAAATATTTTCCTTTCAGTTTGCAGTTTGAAATACCTCTAAGGTGATAAAAAGGTTTTTTTTAATTTATAAATGATGGTTTATGAGCAGCTCCAGGGATATTTTTTAAATATAAAACATGTTTTGTCACAAATTAGGTCAGAACTCATTGCTGTAGTACAGCAAAGCTCTTGTTCTCTTGTAATCCACAGGAATACACACCAGCTGTAAATAATGTCAGCTTCCCAAACGTCCTTCTTTACCGCTCTTGAAGGGTTTTTAATTTTTAAACATTCGAGCCACTAAACCCTGTCCTGAACTCTGAGTCTCTCAAAGAGGCTGGAGAATAGAAATCTTTCTTATTAGAGGATTATCATGACTCTGCTGGTGAGCACGTCTGGCGTTCCCACAGACAGCTGAAGGAGGCTTATTCCCAGATTCTGGAGTCACACGCCTTTTCAGAGGTTCACTCATCCGTTTGACATGTTTATTTGTGTGGAATACTCACACCGCTGTGTTACAGGTGTCAGAACCGCTCGTTGTGTGCGTTTATTCTCATTTCTGTTTGTTTCTACTCCTTCTTACTCAGAGTCGGTCTTTAATTCAACCACATCACTGATGCTGAGCGAGATACCTCCTGTGTTTGAACATCTACTTTGATGTTCAGGACATTGTCTTTCCACTAAAGCTTGTTGTGGTTTTAGAGCAGTTTTTTTTTTTTTTTTTTGGGTCTTTGTGGTCAAAAACCTTCTCTGGCCTCCTTTTCATCTTGCAACACGGAGGCCAGAGTTCAGCGTTGAGCCTTCAGGTGAAATCTTCCTGTAACAGAAGTCGCGTCAGACAGACAAACATGCGGTCAGTTACAACACAGGTTGCCTCAGAATGTCAGTAAAAGCGTTTTGGGTTTTGCTGTCAGGAAGTTTGCAACATTTCCTCATTAATAGACTACTTCTTGTAGGTTTTTTGTTCCTTTTTGAGTCCATCAATATCACTTCCAACTGCTGGTTCCACCTTAAGAGGGAAAACTGAGGTATAACTTAAGGAGGTTACAAACGTTTTGTTTGTTTCTGCAAAGGAGGCAAACATTTACCTGTATGCAAGTCTTCTTACTTTGGTAAATACTTCCATTACAATCTTTTTTATGCTTGGAATATTTTAATTGCATGTTTAAATAGAAGTTTATACAACATTTCATCATAAATTGACAAACTGCATTTTAAGAGCTAATTGTGTTGAATTCAATTTAAGTTTTGACTCAATCTTTTATTTATTTGACCATCAAGAACCACAAGAACAACATATTATGTTTTCCTATGACTTTTATTATTATTCATTATGGGGTTTAATGTCGATGTTTAAACTTTGTATAAGCAAAACTCACTTATTTTAACTTTATTAACTTGTAAGTTTTATTAGACAAAAGATAAAACAGTATTGTATTAAGTCTTAACTTCAAAACTGTTTTTTTAGAGATAATAAATGTGAAAAACACAAGTTGGTAGAGGTCAGAGGTGAACATGAGAGCAGAGATGCATGAAAAGTGCTCTTATGTTGGTGCATCATTTATTCTAAGTATCTCTATATGTATAATTACTGTACCTTTTATGTATGAATATCTGTTTGGTGTTTTATAGTCTTGTATGAACCTTGAGTCTGTAACATTTTTCTATTCTGTTCTATTGACCCATTAATACTGGAGCTTTAGCCTCATTATTAATGTTCTTTGAACTACCGTAAGTCTTCAACAGATTTACATGATTAAAGTCTCACTCTAATCATGTTTGAATCTGTTTTCAAAGCGTTCCCAGTCGTCTTTTATTCAAGATTATGTCGTTTTTAGCCAAAATCTAAAATCCTGTGTTGTTTTCTAGCACATAGTTTCTGCAGAGCGGCAGTAGTTTATTAGAGTTTATGGGAGGGACCGTTGGTGTGGAGCAAGCCCTCCGTCCTCTTCCCGTTGCTGTTTGATCTTTGGTTAAGCATACGGGCCGCTCACACACCCCCGAGCTAACATCAGTGCAACAAAAACGTCGAGCAATATCCAATTCTGAGCCAGATTCCTCGGATGTGGAAAACAAAGACGGAATGGATGCATCAAAATCCACCTCAACAAAATTCTCAAAAACACAATTTTTAATCATAATTTCTTTATCATAAATAAAAAGAACACGTTTAAAACAACAAAAACAACATTTTTATCAGAGTATGTCTTTTCTACTAATCCCAGTTTACTCTAAAGTGAATTTCCCTGAGGATTTCGAAGGGATTAATAAAGTTTTTTCTATTCTAAGTACAGAAAAGCAGCCTTGTGCTGATATGCAACCCTTTTTTCATAGCGAAGAGTTCACAAAATCAGCGTAAATCAGCTAATTCTGTCGCAGAGAAAAGCCTCTTTCTTTCTAACATGTTGCATATCAAAAGTTGATGTAAAAAGATGCTTTTCTCCGGATCAGAATCAGTTGGTTGTGTTAACGGTCAAAGAGTTACGGTACATCAAAGAATGTGTCATGTATTGTTTGAAATCTCCAATACAAAAGTGCATCATCTAGTCTTTAAAAACAATAAATTACAACGTCTTTGCAAAAACTAGCTATATACGCAAATATAGACCAGAATGCATTGCAGTTGAACAATATTTGCACAAAGAAGACGTGTTCAAATGTAATTTTTTAGTAAACCCTTAATATTTTTAGCATCGGAACACAGCGGGGTCACAAACGGACGAAATGTTCGTATTGATTCGATTCTTGCTTTGTGAAATCGGTGAAATCGTATCCGCCGTTTAGGAAAATGAAAGAAAAGTAGTGAGCATGGTGAATTGCTTTTGTAATCCAGTGCACTAGATAGTCCTGCACTTTATAGTGTTTTTAGATCAAAAAGTAGTTTGAACACCAAAGAGAAAAAACACACATTCATCCCTAAACAACAATGATTGACTCCATACTGGCCTGTAGAGGACACTCGCCCATTATGTGCATTCTTTGCACTATCAGCTCCACACTCATTCCCAGCCTTCGTTTTGAGCCAAGGAGCTCAGCTGACGCTGGTGAAGAGTGTAACTGGGTTCAAATATGTTAATTATTAATGAGAAAATTACCCCAGCGAGGTCCGTGTGGGGTTTTGTGTTTGTCTGTGAAGGTTTAGGCCACAGAACTTTTCTGTATCACCTGTCTAAACAAGAATAGACTCAGACCTTGAAAGTGTGTAAGGACACCAATAGGAATGGTGAGGAAAGATGGGATCAAAGTCATCGTGGAGAGCTGTGATCTGAAGTCTCGTACAATGTGTCTCATTGTGCACGTTAACAAACAGAGGATGTGTAGATGATGAAGTTCAGGATGCACATAAAAGGGATTGTCTCTTCTTTTTTCCTGTCTCGTCTTTAATGCTTGTTGCTGGTTTTGTTATTCCGAGTGCTCCTCCATCATGGCTGAAAATGTGGGCTTGAAGAACAATGAATCAGTGAAAGCAATGGCACCCGTCCCTGAAAAATGACAGTGTCAGGATGACATGTAAAAACATCTATTATGTTTTTTTAAAGTGGCATTGGCTCGGTGCAAGGTTGGACCATCGGTCACTCCTTTTTCAGATGTTTTTTGGGTTGAAAGTTTTGGATTTTGGTACTAATGTCACACTCGTTAAATGAAAAAATGCTTAAATAGAGCGTGCAAAAGGGGGAGTTTCACTTTTTTCCAGAACCAAATTGGGAAAACACATTAATTTCACTGCAGTTATTTTTATTTCCATAGTCTATCTGTAGAGCAGATCTCTCTGCAGTTCTCTCCAGCCTTATGCTGCGTTCACACCAACACGGTTCTAGTGTGGCGTTTCAACGTTACGTCAAAGAACAGATGCGATCTTTGGTCCTGTGGCACGATTTTAGCCTCGGGTGTGTCGCAATTTATGTGTGGAAAGTCAACCAATCAGGGACTCAACTTTGGGCGCATCACGTTTTCAGTGACTCAAAAAAAATCCAATATGGCCGCTCGATGCAAGAATTTTCGTCCTGAACTTCAATTAATTTTCTTAACCCACTGGGGCGCGGGATTGAGAGATTTTCCCAGTTACTGGTGGGATTCACCCTGGACAGGGTTTCACAGGGTCCATAAGCCCGCTACGCTAGCTAGCCAACAGAGTAGCAAGCGAGCACAGGTTTGTGCCGCCGTTTGTGCCGTCGTAGCGAGGATTGGTCCAGTTCCATGGTCTTATGATGTTTTTATTTTCATCGAGACAACATAAAAAGATCCTCCAGTTTTATTTGTATTTTCCCCTCTTGGGTTAATGCTCAAACTGGGAAGTAACCTTTAAAACGGTTGTCAGGGGTGAAGTACACCGCACCGGGAGAATCTCTGAATGATCTGGTGAACCCAGACGCGGTGACGTACTTCCCGGCGTCTATAGAGCTCTCCAAAACATCTAAACCCAAGTTACTCTCTCAGCATCATCCATGTTTTCCATGACGTGGTTTTGTATTTTCAACTTCTATTTAGCTATTTTTCTCCTTCTCTTTTGCTCCTCAATTTGCAGTTTCAAATCAGAATTTTGGTTTTTAAAGTTGAGCCTAACTTTACATGGGGGCGGGGCTTTGAGCCTATTGGCTGCCGGGAGATGATTGACGGTTGACGGTGGGTTATGGTGAAGTAATAACTTCTGGTCTTTGGCACCACCTGTGTCATCCCTCTTCATCCAGTAGCAACCACTGGTAGCCCCGCCCCCACAAACATTTGGCTTTTCGAAAACAAAAACTTTGAATTGATACTGTAAATTAAGAATACAAAACAATTGTATTTCATTTGAGTGGACATTTAAAATTTGGTAACTTTATTATATATATATATATATATATATATTTGATTCAAGTTTTAAATGTAATATTTATTTTTTTTATTTTCAATATTTGTTTCAAGTTCAAAATATACCAATTTAATTTACATTTTTATTTTTTGCATTTTCAATATTATTTCCTTCGAGTTTTTACTTTGGACTTTAACTTTTTTTTTTTCATTCACTTTAAGTTGATCCTGATTTGACTCCATACATTTGGATTCAATCTCTTCAGTTTTATAACTAAATCTTGTTGAAATTCCTTTTTTTAATTACTTTTTGAGATAAATTCTGCCCTTTGAAAGATTTCTTGTCTCTTTCAGGGATCCGTCGTAATACCCGCCCTGTGGTCTGTCACTGTGCAGCTTAGAAATGATTGCACAGCGTCAGATTAAGGGACTTTTCACCTGAAACTGACCAAACAAGTCCGGTTTGTGAGGCTGCCATTCTCATGCCATTGGAGACAAGAGGAGTATTGATCCGGGGGCTTCTCTTAAGCAGTTGTAGTTTGTCCTCTGAGGGTGCAGCTGAAGCTTGGAATGAAGAGGTAAAGGAGCACTTGATAAATAAAACACCTAGGTCAACAAATCCATTTCACCCATTAACCTGAAGCAGGTTTGGGCGAGTGTGGAGGTGAGCGGACCTGTAACTAGGTAAACACGGGACCTTGGTCATTCAGAGGTCAGAACAGGGATTTGAGTTGATGAAAAACTCAAATCTATTTATTCCTATTGACATTTTTAGAAATCGTTTGTTCTGTTAATGTTGTCCAATGATAATGAAGCGTTTGAACTTAATTAGTGTTGGAGAATGAGAAGCTTAACTCTCAGTGGAGTCACTTTTAGCTTTGCTCAGAAGCACATGGTGACCAAAAAGTCCCTCCCAACTAAATCCAGCTAAGGTCAGAGGTGGGGGTCAGGGGTCAGCGAGGCGTGGCCTCAGTGCCAGAGACGCCCCCGGGTTTACACAAGTGTAAAAAAAGAGTCCATTCAGTGCGGCTGCATGGGCATAGTTTGACAAAGGTCCACTGTGTGGGGCCTGTACACCCCCACACAGGATGCAGAGAGTGGGGGGTTTCTGGTCAGCAAAGCTGCATACATCTTAACCTGAAATATTTGCCTCCGCTGCACGGCCAGTACCCGCTTTAGGTGTCACCTAAAGCACAAATTAGATTTTTCTGAACAGCTTTTTACAAATACTGCCCACTAAATTAGTCAAAAACATAAAAAACTAAAAAAAATACAGATTTTTTTTTTGATTTATTGTTAACTAATTAATCTTATAGGCACTACTTTCTGTGGTGGAATCATACTAATACCATCCTCAGAACTGAAGCAGATTTAACACTCTGGTGTGAATGTTTTTTTTATATATATATTTAAATATATTAATCATATTTCATGTGTTCTTTTGATGAAGAACGGATTAAACGATTCAAAAACATCAAACTCTGCCAACACACTAAGCAGCGCCGGAATTTAAAGCTTCTGAATTTCGCTTTAATATGAAATAGAAAAGAAAATGTTGGCAATTGGACATCAGTATTTAACCAATTTTCTGTATGTTTTTATTTAAACTGTGTATGTATTACTTTATGATTAAAGATATCAGTAGGATTAATTTAACACACAGAATCTGTTGGGATAAAACTTTGTATTAATGGGGGAAATGAATTAATACAGAAAACGCAGCGGACCATAACCCACGTGTTGGATCACTTTAACAGTAGAAAAGTCGCTTTTCTGTTTTCATTTCACTGTTTTTGATCATATTTAGAGTTAAAGTAAAACCTACATAGAATCATTTTATTACTTATATTTATTATTTATTTCTTTAAGTTCTTTTGAGAACAACTGTGCAGATTCAAGCATCAAAGTCTGTGAAGATTTAAATCAAATTGATATTCTTTTATTCAAAATAATTTTAACTGAAAGTTTCTTATAGTTGGTATTACATTTAAACATTGAAATATTTATTGTGTATACATTTACACAGAAATAATCAAAATAGAGACGACACTTTGACTTCTAGGTTGAAGCGATTTTGAAACAAAAAGGACTGAGGATGAGTTGGTTGGTTGGTTCCTTGGTTGGTTGGTTGGTTGCTTGGTTGTTTGTTTGGTTGTTTGGTTAGTTGTTTGTTTGGTTGGTTGCTTGGTTAGTTGCTTACTTGGCAAGTTGGTTGTTTGTTGGCTGGTCGATTGGTTGGTTGGCTGGCTAATGTTTGGTTTGTTGGGTGCTTGGTTGGTCGGTTCCTTGATTGGTTGGTTTGTTGGTTAGTTGCTTGCTTGGCAGATTGTTTGGTTGCTTGGTTAGTTCATTGGTTAGTTGGCTTGCTGGCTGGTTGGTTGGTTGGTTGCTTGGTTGGTTGCTTGCTTGCTTGATTGATTGGTTGGGTGGTTGCTTTCTTGATTGCTTGCTAGCTTGGTTGGTTGGTTAGGTGGTTGTTGGTTAATTGGCTTGCTGGTTGCTTGCTTTCTTGGTTGGTTGCTTGGTTGCTTGGTTAATTGGCTGGCTGGTTGCTTGCTTGCTTGCTAGCTTGGTTGGTCGGGTGGTTGTTGGTTAGATGGTTGTTGGAAGGTTGCTTGGGTGGTTATTTGAGTTGGTTGCTTGGTTGGTTGGTTCATAAACTGTAGTTTTTGTTTTCTTTGTAGACATCTAGATGTTTTTTTTTTGCTTTGATCCTTTTGATCTGTTTTGATTTATTGGGAACAGTGTAAGTGATGAAATGTTCAATGGAAACGCTTCTATCGTCTCACCTATTTGCCCAAATTTCCACTTCAATAGTTGGGTGATCCCCATACTGGACAGGATGGTAAAAATCCCAAAACTACACGGCAAAAACACAAAATATTATTAAGTATTTTTTATAGTTTCTAGTTTAATCACTTTTTTATGCTTGACATAAAAACAAACTAAATTTTTCAGTATTTGATCTTGAAAACACCTTATTTTAAGCAATACCTTTGATGAAACGACCTTTTTTTAATCAAAATTTGCACATAATGTATCCTTAAATGTGTAGCACTTGACAGCTGGTCAATAAAAAGTAATAGTAGGACTATTGTGGAGGTTAAAATTGGATATTTTTGGGGAAAAAGTATTAGCACATATATGTATATAAAAAATATAAAACTTGATAACAAAACAAGTTTATTTTATTATTTTATTTCCAGTTATTAGAGTAATAAACCTAAATAGAAGTGTTTATTTCTAATTTCAAGAATATTTCTTTCTTAAAAGGAGCAGACCATCACAACTTATTTTTAAGAAATCTTTCTTCTCGATTCTATAGATGTTTTACTTTAAACAAGAGAAAAAAATATTATTCTCTATGGGTTTTAAGTCATTGTTTTCAGTCAGATTTTCCCTCATGTGTGTCATGTGACCAAATGCTTCTCCTGCCTCCATTCAATCATTGACTCGTCTCCGCCGTGCGTCTCTTTTGTCGCCGGTCTACACGACCTGGCTGCGTTCCAGCTCTCACTCTTCTGCTATGGAAGAAAAAAAGGTTTTAGTAAAGTTAGAGTGAGCAGTGACTTACTTAAGAGTTGTCAGGAACATAAAATAAAAAAACACCAGTTTAACCCAGAAACTCACCAACCTGTTCATGAGTCACAAGAACTTGGAATTTCACATTTTGGTTTTTCGATTCATTTTAACAATATTTTAACTCAAAATTTTACTTTGATGAAAACTATTAGTTTTAAAATAAAAAAAATTAGTGAACTTGTGTTAAATTGATTTTAACGTTTCACTTCTTGCAGTGTGCATACCATACGTCAATCCAAATGTTATTTTCTAATATTGTAATATTTTATTTGGAAATGATTTCAAAATGATGTAAATCGATGGATCACCAGCTTAACTAAGACAAATCGATCTCGATGGATTGTAGGAATCTAAATTGATTCATCAATTAATTCATCAATTACACCCTTTTATGTGACAGGAAACCAGGTTTGACCAAAGATTTAGTTTAGATTTTTTTGCACTTTTTCAATCAAGAAAACCAAATTCAAAACGGGTTTTAGATGCGTTTTAGATGAAAGACATTTTTATCAAGAGGCCTGGTTTCAGGCCAGTCGGAGACATCAAGTATCATTTAAATTAAAAAAAAAATCAATTTCCAATTAATATTGCAAAATTATCAGTAATGTTTCTTTTTAGGTGCAAGTAAAGTTCAGTAAATACCAAACATATTTTAGAAATATAAAAAAATGCAAATACTTTTGAAATCCTGATCTATTCAGTTCAGTTTTATTGATATCGCCCGATATCACTAAATAAACTTCATTGGGCTTCGTACTGCTGACATGTTATCTGTAGGTGTTGATAACGTCAGTGAAGCCGTTTTTTGTCGTCAGTTTAGCCCCGTTGCATTTCCTGCTCAGAAAAATGACAACATGCGACTGTTTTTGCCTTTTGCTAACAGCGACTCATTTGGTTCATTCGTAGTCGTGTGCACGTAACTGTGAACTGGGGGA
>NC_050525.1:24918562-24994999 GCF_002922805.2 Oryzias melastigma | reverse complement strand
ACATAAAAACCTCAGGTTGCAGGAGGAAGTGTCTCACTGCTGCTAAAATTGTCCATTTGAAGGAGTTTATATTTCATAATCCTGATCACTAAACCCGGTGAAACACTCTGGCTGCAGATCGGTGTTTCTGGAGCTCTGTGCTTTTTACTTAAAAAAATCAAACTGATTTTTAAATGACATCTATTACTTTTTGTTGTATTTTTTTTAATAAGAATTAGCAGCGAAGTAGCAGCAGAGAAACTGTTTTGTGTTTTGGCTAATAGATGAGGAACATTTTTTAATGTACTCCAATGAGGTTTTTCTACTTACAATGAAAGGTAATTTTTAAATAAATAAATAAAAAGTAAAACCTTTTAAAGAAATACTGAGCCTGTTTCAGTTTTTATGGTGTTTCTGGAAAACCACCAAAAACTTTTTTTACACTGCAAAAAAAGAAACATTGGATCAATCGACAAAAGTTCTTTAATTAGTTACATTTGAAATGATTATTTTTCGTTAAATTACATTTTTAAGGGATGTTTTACTGAACTAATATTTTTGAAATGTAAAAAAATTAAAGATTTTTTTGTAAATTGATAAAATGTTTCACTTACAGTGTGAATATAAATTATATATATATAATTTGATGGGTTTTTTTGAGTCATAGCTACAAAAAAAAGCCAAAAAATGCATTAAAAAGCTAAAATGTGCATTTACACCTTCAATTATTTGGTCAATTCTTCTTAAACATTAAAAAAATAAATATTATCCACTTAAAAAAAGTCTTTTTAAAAGCATTTTAAGGCTTGTGCAGAATCAAACCACTACAATTGCAGAATATGTCATACTGAAATGTTTAGTTTCTATATTAACCTGGATGTAATGTCCAATACAATAATCACATTCTCAGGACATCGTGGTTTTATTTTTAATTAAAATGTCATGGAAATAAAATGTAAATCAATCAGAAAAGGGGATTAACAGTTCTGTAAACAGAAATAAAAATGATAAAAAATACATACATAGAGACCCAATTTATGATTTTTTTTATTATATATATATATATATGTGAGCCCTCATCTTTGGTTCCCTGAGTAAAACGGTGGATTATTGCCAGATTAAGGGAGTGCCTTTTTCTTTATCCCTGGGTAAGCCTGCACAGCACGCGGCTCAGAGGTAATGAAGCACTCTGTGATCCATGCCCGGATGAATCTAAAAATTCCCAGAGCACTTCTGTATTTTAAAGGAAATGAGATTTCCTTGAAAGCTGCCTTCAGACCCGCAGTCTGTGTTTCCACCAGAAGAACTCTACCGCAACGTCCAGCTCTCCAAGAATCCTGAATGACCTTTTCTTGTGTTGGAAAATCTATTTTTATTTATTTTATTTTTATTATAAAAGCTAAAAATTAAATATATGTAGTTTGTGTACCCTTTTCCTCATTTTGCAGCATCTCATTAAGGCATGTTTTCTCTAAGATCATTTTGCTAATAGAATAACTTGGTTGATGAGATGATTTTTCTCATTATTTTCCTCTCATGAAACAAGAGTCTTTTTACTTTATTAGGATTCCTGTTTGCAGTGTAATTGTCATTTTTGTCTCTCTGGGTTTAAAGCATTGAAAACATAAAAAAATAGAACAAAAATAGAGCAGAAGAAAAAAATATGACAGTCAATTTGACTGACATGGTCCTTTGATGTATTTCTTTGGTGCTTTGAAGTTTAAAAATCTCTCTCTGATCCCTTTTGATCTATTTTATTTATGATAATGCTGTTTTAGCCAAAATCAGAACACTTGTGTCGTTTATAGGACATAGTTTCTGCAGAGTGGCAGGAGTTCATTAGAGATTCACTTCTGGGTTGTGGGCGGGGCCTTTAGCAGATAGCTCCTCCTTCCTGTCTGTTTACACCAGGGGTGCCCAATTTTTGCATGTCATGAAACAAAAGGAGAAAATAAAGAATATGATTGAATGTATTTCTTTTGATTCTGTGTTCATTAAGGTAACACACATAAGTAAGAATTAAAATTAACATTTGTCTTTGAAGTCTTTATCATCAAGGCCTAAAACAAGTTTTCTTCCAATGAAAACAGAAACTGGGACCCTAATGAGAGACGTGGAGTTTGTCTTTTGACTTTATCCGTTTTAACTAAACACTCCGCGGCTTCTGCAGCCAATGGCGGGCCAAAAGATACCTTGGCCCCCCATGGTTGACACTCTCTCCCGCTGGCTTACATCCCCTCACAACCCCAACTTAACATTGTTGGCGCAGCAAAAATGGCGAGCAATATTGGAGCTACAGACATATAGTTTTGACGAGCAAACAAAGACGTTCGTGGATCTATCCATCAGAAGGTTTTGGCCCGACGAGGATCACAAAAACTGTATTTTTGGTCTGATCCTGTTTTACAACAATTAGAAGAAAGAAAATGCAGTTTAGAGATTCATTTTCTTTATATAGGTTCTCCACCAATAATGATAAAACAATGTTGGAATAAAATATTCACACATTTAGGAGAAATCAGGTCCTATTAGGTTTTTTCAAACCAAGTTATGATGCAAATTGTTTGTGTGCAAAGAATGAAAATATTTTAAAAGTGCATTTAAAAACACTGAGACTGTAACTGTCAAAAGTCATGAGTCACACTGTGAAAACAAGACCCTTAAAAGAAGTCACAAATTCGTACCCACTTTGGCAGATTTTCTTTAAATTAACAAGAAAAAAGGTCTTACCTAGAATTCTTAATGTGAAAATCTGATTTTAAAAAAACATCTATTTTATTTTCCACTTCAAGAATATGAAGGAAAAAGCAAATAACCTGATAAACAAGCAAAACTTTATGTGTCGTTTTATTATAGTTTGATCACAAACCCTTTGGATCAGATCATCTAGAGTTTTCATGAGGAATTACTGAATAATCTTAACAATGTTGTTATTTCACCAACTTAACTTTAACATGATTAACAATTTATTGAGTGATGTTGGAAATTCAACATATTCTGGAAAAAGAGGCAAAAGATTTCACTTATTAAACATATTTTTGATACATTTTGTAAAGAAATAAAGAAAATATACATCTGCAGACTGTAACCACTGTTTTCTCAATAAGATGATTTTTCTTGCAAAAATCATCTTTCCTCCAAACCAGGGTCTTTCTGCTTTCCTAAAATTCAGATTTTGCATTGTAGTTACAGAAAACAGTGAAGGTTTTTTCTAAAAGTATGTATTTTATTTAATAATAGTGAAAGAGACTCGTGTTTATATCCCTCCTGTCTTGTATTTATTGTAGAAGGAAAACTGAATTTCTGCTGGACTACTTTTCTCTGCGTGTTCTTGTCGCTCCAACCATCGAAGGCGCCGTCGGCCTCCGACTGATAGAACGACTGAGTGATCCGTTGCAGATGCCGGATGACCCCCGACTCCCTCAGAAAGTCCACTCTGACCCGGCTTATCCAACGCTTCCATTTTATCAGCCCCAGTCAGTCAAGTGTCGATGTGAGCCCGAGGCGCGAAGGTGACTCGACTCATCAACGCCGAGGCCCGCCCACCTTCCTGGCCTTCCTTGCGGTTGCTTTGTAAATAATTCTCCTTGCAGAAAGGCGCCATATTTAGATCTGCGCCGCCTCTGGGAGGATCTATTTTGATGGCGGTAAATATATTCCGCTAAGCCTTCAGGAGACCCACATAAGCAGGGAAACTCGTGCGAAATGGCGTGCCAGGATGCTGCGATATTCCAAGAAAACAGGAAGATTACCCAATCCGATAGGATCTGGGAAACGTATCCAAAAGAAATGCATCCATTTTTCCTCTTCCTTCTGAAGGTTGTGCAATTTATGTTTGTGAATTTATTGGAGGATCCCTGAGAGCCTTTAAATGCAGCAAAACAAAAGAATGAAAGCAGGGGGGGAAATGAAAGCTTAGCTAAGAGGTCGCCCCCAGTCAACATTAAAGCAAATACATCAATCAAGTTTATGTCGCGCAAAGCTCAAACGTATGCTTTTAGTAGAAAGGACCGCCACAGTTTGATCAAGCCTGATAATTATGAGGTGTACGACTCACTGCGTCTCTAAATATTTGACAACAGAGGAGAATTAAAGCAGTCAGGGGCTGGTAATGCACCGCAATATTTCCCGAGAGCCGCTCTGTGGATTCATCATTTTGGTCCTTGAGTGTCTATGTTGCGGGAAATTGCTTCATATGTGGAATTAGAGGAGCTCCATACATCAGGGCGGAAGAGTTAAGAGATTGAAATGAACAAGCTGCTCACTCCGCCAAAGAAAAGTTCGTTTTTGAGCAACATTTGGATCATTTTTCATCAGTGGTGGCAGAAAACGGCCACATTTTGAAGAGCAAAAGTTGAAGTTGGAGAAGCTGAATGAGGAGCTGTTAGCTGTTCATTTTTTGTTAAACTTTTCCAGTCACCATGTTGGAGTCGTTTTGCACAAAAGAAAATGCTAGAAATGTTTTTAAAATAAAAGGTTAAATGAAGGATGGAAAATATAAAAAAATAATTCAAATACTACTAGCAAAAGTCACTAAGAAACTAGAAAAGTTTCATTACCTGTGATAATATAGTGCGAATGCTTTTTCCTGAAAGTAGTGGCTAAAGATGCTGAAGCTTTTTGCTGAAAATCATCATGCAAATTACTTTAATTGTTGAGAAGATTTGCTGAAAACTGTTGAATTTTCTAAAATACTGGACATTTAATTCAATAGCTATGACAGAGCGCTGAAGTTGACCTCAATTTCTGAAAACTTTATTGTAAAATTGCTTTAAAGTACATGCCAATTTTGTAAAAATATGTAGTGTGATGTTTAAATATAAGTTAAACTCTAAATTATCCCAAAAACCTTAAAACCTTACCATGAAAATTCTATTTTTTGAGGTTTTAAATGCATTTAATGTTCTTTCCTAAACATTCACACACCTATTGAAAACAAAGAAATACCTTCAATTTAAATATCTGACAAAAGTTGAGTTATTTGCATTTATTTTGTGACACATTACATCATAATGTCAGACTGAGTTTATATTTTTATTTAGTTGAAGGCTTTGCAACGATCAATACTTAAAAAAAAAAAGCCAATCGAGTCGATTTTTCTCCAAAAACAAACCAGACAGTCGTACTTTACTTTTTAGAAAAATAAGACACAGATTTGTATTTATATTATTGATACTAGTATGATAAAACTGTAACATAAAGAAATAGTTTGAGAGAAGTTAACATGACTTCCTTTCAAAATAAAAGTCAAGCTGGTTCACGTGGGATCATCTCAACGCAGCAAATGTAGGAGGAGGTGTTATGTCAGCTGTGATAAAAAAAAATAATAAGTTTGTCTTCTTTTCCTTTTAGCTGCTTCCTTTAGAGGTTGCCTCAGCCAATCACCTGCCTCCATCTATAAACTTAAAACAAACAACAAATTACATTTCTAGTTAAAAAAATACTACTAGCAAGAACATGAAAAAAGTTTGTATTATTTGAATTTATTTTGATAAGGATACGATTCTCAAAATAGGAAATAGTTTGCAATTTTTGACAGAAGTTAACATGACTTCCTTTCAAAATAAAAGTCAAGCTGGTTCACATTGGATCATCTCAATGCAACAAATGTTGTAGGAGGAGGTGTTATGTCAGCTGTGATTTAAAAAAATATATTTATATATTTGTCTTCTTTTCCTTTTAGCTGCTTCCTTCAGGGGTTGCCTCAGCCAGTCGTCTTCCTCCATCTATAAACTTAAAACAAACAAATTAAACTATTAAAAATACTACTAGCAAGTCACTAAGAACATGAAAAAGTTTGCATTATTTTCATGTATTTTGATAAAGACACAATTTTAGAGATAGGAAATAGTTTGAAACCTTTAACAGAAGTGTACATGATTTCCTTTCAAAATAAAAGTCAAGCTACATCACATGGGATCATCTCAGTGCAGTAAATGATGTAGGAGGTGATTAAATCTTTTGTTTAGCATCTTAGTGAATAATTAGTAAATTTAACAAACATACATTGAATCAGAGCTAATTAAGTGACCCTTTACTGCATTTTTCAAACTACAAAGCTGCACTTTAAATGCTTGAATTTGTTTAAAAAGTAGAAAATCTGCCTCATATTCTGGAATAAAAAAATCATAATCTGTAACCAAACCTGAAAACATGTCTGGAGTTTATTGTAAAAGATGTGAGTAAAGGTCATGGAAGGTCACACAGCCAATATTTAACCTAAAAGGTTTTTTTTTGTAATTTTTATTAAAAATCAAAGAGTTTTAAGGTGATTATAGCAAAGAGCTGCTGGAACAATGTAACTGTGGACTACATGATGTGAATAAAGATTCTTGGTTAGAGATAATCATTAAAAGAGAAGTTTTTCTGCTTGGATTCCTTCCGTTTTTAGATCTTCGCTTTAGAAAGAGGAGATCTGGAGTTTGCCAGCAGCTGCGTGTCCAAACAGCTGCAGAGAGGGCAGTGTCGCTCACCTTTCCTTCCCTGCTGTACTGGAGCGGTCTGACACGAGACAGCCCCCTAGGTGTCTCACTTTCTCAGTGTTTGTATGGGCTGGAGCGCAGCGCCGTCTGCCCGCCTGCCTTCCTGTCTGCCCGCCTGCCCGCCTGCCTGCCTGCCTGCTGCTCGTCTGGCTGCGTTGACGTCAGCGCCGTGTTGATTTGCTAAGGCGAGAGAAGAAAGGAGTTAGTGCGTGTTGAGAGAGCGGGCACTGCGAACTGCCTTACTATGGTGTAGCCCCCGATCCCCGTGCACCATACGGAGACAAACGTGCAACTTAGGTGAGTACCGACCCGGGCTGCACGAGCGGCGGCGGCTGCATTGACCTCCGCCGGCGACAAGTGCCTCCGCTCCGCACGCGTCTCCGTGCGTTATTCCATTCACCATCTGGATGTTCGCGTGCGTTTCGCGTGTCCCCGTTCAACCTCTTGGCTGAAGTTAACGCCACTTCGCCAACTGCAAGTTGCTCCGGAGTTGCGGCTAAAAACAAGTGTTTACCTGGTGGCGCTGCAAGGTGTGGAAGTTTGCGTTAACGTGCGCTGTGGTGGAGATATGGCAATTGACGTAACCCTCCCCGTCTCCCCCTCTGTCTGGTTAGTATTCTGGAGATTGAGTCAGAGGACGTGAGGTCTGGCTGCTTCACCTGGAGCCAGACAGCTCATGACGCCGGGCTGCGGGGCGCGTGAGTGGACATTTAGATTTTGGAGACGCAAATTGTGCCATTTGGTGACAGCGACGCACTTGTTCGTCCTTGTGTCTCCAGACGTGGTTGATTTAACCGTGATGACATCACGGGGAGACAGTGCTCTTTAAGCAAACCACAGGTGATTGATTGATTCATTGATTGATTGATTAATTGGGCTCGATTGTCAATAGTGGCTTGCACGCGCATGCTGCGAGGTGAGAAGCTGGTAGCCAACGCGATGGCACATTGATCGGCTATCGAACCTGTCTGATCCCTCTCGTCCACTCCTCCTCTTCATCCTCTTCACCGGCAGCGGTGGAGTATTTAACCCCCGGCTTAAACAAACTCCGGCGATGCCAGCACTTTTTTTGATTTCCTCGGTGCCATTTCTGCTGTCTGTCTGTCACCGTCTGGGATATTGAGCGGCGTGGATTCCTGTTGTGGCTGGCTCGTCGGGGCGCGCAACGCCAGACGCACTCGTGACCGGATTGATTCCGCTCTCCTCCTCAAGTCTGCCCTGACATCCAGGGGAAGGGGTCTCCTCCATGTACTTAACGCCGTGCGTGCTGTTCATGTGCGTAATGCACAACCTTTTGTGTATCATCCGTCTGGTGGTGGACGAAGAGGGCTGTCTAGACGCGCGCGCGCAGCTCCCCGTCTCCAAATCCAAACTTACTTTCAGAGCGCGCAGAGCATCGATCACCAAACGGGCTCGTAAATCGCAGCTAAACATGTAGAAAAGATCACGCAGGGTTGGAGGCATGAACCCTCAGCTGTGGCTCCATCACCACAAACCTGTGGATTACATTTCAGGAGCTCCACTTCAGGTCAAATTATTCTAAATGTAAAAGTTTCCAATAGAAGTTTTGCAGAATTTTCTTCACATTAATGAGCAGATCAAGAGGAAAACGCTAAATGAGCTGCCACATCTTGTAATTGGTCATAGAGCTGGATAAATGAGGCCATCAATGGGCTCAGGCAGAATGTGGGTCAGGGGATGGATTTAACTCTTTCCCTTCTGCGTCCTCTTTTTATCTATTTCCATTCAAAAAAAGAAACAGATCAGTGTTTTGTTGTTCTTCTTATGTCAATCGTTTGAGTTTATTTAAGTCGGGGTCAAAAAAGGTTTCAGGAATGAGGTGGAGCAACATGTTGTTAGCTTGAATAAAAGCAGATCTCCGGCGTTTGGGAGCTCTCTGAGGCCGTGTTGTGGGTTTTTTGCCTCATCTTGCTGTCTTTTTCACCCGTTTTTTGGCCACTGCTCTCCTGCTCCCGTCTGTGATGAGAATACTGAGTAAGATGCTATTTAATTTCAGAGAGGCTGCTGACGCTCTTTGTGAAGCAAGCGGCGGCGAAAGCCCACAATTCCGCCTTGTTTAACTGGTGTACGTCCCCATCAGATAAGCAAATGAAGACATCTCTTTAACATAACATATGCTGGACCTATTGGTATGCAGGATGAGCCTGTTGGACGGCTAACAAATTGTCTCTCTTCAGAAAATCCAATCAGTGCCGTCTGCTAATATAGGAACAACGCCACTAAGTATTCTTCAGCGCTCTGTGTGTTTGTAATTCCAGCCTGGAGAAGTTTGATATCAAACACTTTTCAGGAGAAATGTTCCCAATTTGACAAAAAACATGTTTTTATGGCATTTTTTTTAAATAATAATGGACATATATAAAGAAAATGAAGCTAAAAATGGGATTTCTGAGGATTTTTTTATTCAAATCGCTGTGAATCAGGAGCAGACGGAAAACAATTGATTTGAAAAAGATCCATTCTGATGCAGACGTCTTATTTAGCTAGTTTGAAACTGTCCGTCTGGATATCTACAATGTTGCTCGCCATGTTTGTTGCGCTGGTTATGTTAGGTTGGAGGTGTGAGGGGCTGTAAGGTAGTGGGAGAGCGTGCAAACCGATGGGTGATGGGAAGTGGGGGTGGGGTTGCTTTGCACCAACAATCCCACCTGCAATGATTATGTTAGGTTGGAGGTGTGAGGGACTGTAAGCTAGTGGGAGAACGTGCAAAACGATGGGAAGTGGGGGCGGGGTTGCACTGCACCAACAATCCCACCTATAACAATTATGTTAGGTTGGAGGTGTGAGGGGCTGTAAGCTAGTGGGAGAGCGTGCAAACCGATGGGAAGTGGGGGCGGGGTTGCTCTGCACCAACCACAACTTGAACTTCTATCACTTTGCAGAAACTATGTCCTAAAAAACGACACAGAATGTTCGATTTCGGGTAAAAATTATGATCAAAAGATCTCCTGGAAATGGTTCTAAATTGATCAAAAGATGTTCGCAGTGGGATTTTGAATAAATGTATTTTTTAATTACATTTATTTTCAAGGTCATGAAGAGTTTTGAGCTGCAAATTCAATTTTAGTAAATAACTGGCCACTCTAAAATAGCTGCTTAAATAAAAAAAGAAAACTATTTTCCCCCATTGACATTTTCTCTGTTTTTTTCCATGCAGGTTTGATTTTGTTTACAAAAACAGCAACGATCTCTGCTGAGCGGGGAAGGCGAGCCTCATGAGTGGGCCTGGCAGGTTACATCAATATCATGGATTTAACTAAGATGGGTATGATCCAGCTCCAGAACCCCAACCATCCCACTGCCCTGCTGCACAAGGCCAACCAGATGCGCCTGGCGGGGACCCTGTGCGACGTGGTCATCATGGTCGACAGTCAGGAGTTTCACGCTCACCGGACTGTGCTCGCCTGCACCAGCAAAATGTTTGAGATCCTCTTCCACCGCAGCAGCCAGCATTACACCCTGGACTTTCTTTCACCAAAGACTTTTCAGCAGATTTTGGAGTATGCTTACACTGCCACTCTTCAAGCCAAGGTGGAGGACTTGGATGACCTTCTGTATGCAGCCGAGATCCTGGAGATCGAGTACTTGGAGGAGCAATGCCTCAAGATCCTGGAAACCATCCAGTCGTCTGACGAGAACGATGTGGATGTCAACGCTAATGACGGGAGCACAGAAGACGACGAGGAGCGCAAAGGCCAAAATGGAGCCAAGAACTCCAAAAAGCATTCCCTGGAGACTCCCAGCCTGTCGGGAGCTCAGCAAGCCTCCAACATGCCTGGCATGGTTGACCAGAGTCCCTCTGTCTCCACCTCCTACAGCGTCTCCAACCTGAGTCCCACCAAAGCGGCTGTGGACAGTCTGATGAGCATCGGCCAGTCTCTGCTCCAGCAGGGCTTCGGCGGCGAGCAGCCCGTCCACATCAACTCCCACCACCTGATGACCGACATCAAGACTGAGATGATGCAGGTGGACATGAGCGGCAACGGCCACGACAGTCCTCAGAATATGGAGTCCGGCGTCTCGAGCAACGGCGAGCGAAGCGGCGAGGACAGGAACCGAGACGGCCCCGGAACGCCAACGAGGAGCAGCGTGATCACCAGCGCTCGAGAGCTGCATTACATCCGCGACGACAACATGGGCGACCAGCAAGCCGAAGTCAGCCAGATGGGGCTGGAAGCCATGGCAGGAATGACCGAGAAACACCTGGCCTCGCTGTACTCGCTTCCTGTCAACCATAAATCCGACGCCATGATGTCCATGCCGGTGTCCATGGCCTCCGGGCTCCCCATGTCCCCCGCCCTGGCCATGTCCATGGACTTCAGCGCGTACGGGGGGCTGCTGCCGCAAAGCTTCATCCAGAGAGAATTCTTCAGCAAGCTCGGGGAACTGGCGGTGGGCATGAAACCGGACGGCAGGAACCAGCACGAACGCTGTAACGTCTGCGGCGCAGAGCTGCCAGATAATGAAGCCGTGGAGCAGCACAGGTAAGCTAACGTCTGTTTAGCTTCTGAGCCGGAAACGAAAAAAGTAACATTTCTGCACAATATCCTGTTCAAATGAAAATGGGTTTTAAAACTTCACAATTGTGTGAATGTTTAGTAATCATTCACACCATAGTGATTCTCCTGCTCCTTTCTGTATGTTTTTCAGCACATAAAACTCAATCACACTTTCAGTGATTTCATCATTCTTGGTATCAAAACTTTCAGTTTGTTCAGATTATTACTGCTGTATTTTTGGTTTTCATATTTTTATAGTTTTTGAAATATTGAGCAAAATATGCCCCATAGGAAATGAATCTTCAAATTTCAACATTTTAAGTAGATTAGAAACAAGTCTTTAATATATTTATGGACTATGTTTTCATCTTATGTAGTAGTTTAAAAAAAAAATTGAGTTTAGCTAATATTTTAGCAACATGCTAACGCTTTTGGCTAGTTTATCTATTGGAGGTTTTTTAGGGTAATTCAGAGTTTAGCTTCTATTTTAGCATGAGGCTAATGTTTTGACTAATTTAGTTTACTGAGGAATTTGAGGCTGTTTTTGATTTTAGCTAGTATTTAAGCAATGTGCTAGCTTTTTTTTTAATCTAATTTGGCATTTACTGAAGATTTTTTTTATGCTAATTTGGAGTTTAGCTAATATTTTAGCAACGTGACAATATTTTTGGCTTATTTGTTATATACTGGAATTTTTTTAGGCAAATTTAGAGTTTAGCTTCTATCTTAGCAACATGCTAAAGTTTTTAACTAATTTAGTTTACTGAGGATTTTTAGGCTATTTTGGAGTTTAGCTAGTATTTAAGCAACAAGCTAGCTTTTTTTGGCTAATTTGGCATCTATTAACATTTTTGTGCTAATTTGGAGTTTATCTAATATTTAAGCAACACACTAAATATTTTTTGCCAAATTTGCACGTGTTCGGGATTTTTAAGCAATATTACCATACATTTTTCAGAAATTTAGGCCAACTTTGGCGCTCTTTCATAGTTCTTTAAGAAAATTTCCAGTCTTTGAGCAAATTCAACATTTTGCAAACAGCTTTTGCATTATAAGCAAATTCCTTTGGACAACGCTTTAAGCAAAAAGCATTTACACTAGAATTATAGCAGGTAATGCAACTTTTCTTGTTTCAATTGTTTTCTAAACATAAACTGTAAAAAGTGAAGCATTGGATCAATTAACAGAATTTCAGTAATTTCTTTCATTTTAATTGAATGATTTTCATGAAATTAAACTTTTGCTTTCATGGTTTACTCAGCTACTCATAAACAAATATAATAATTTGTTTATTGATCCAAAGTTTCACTATTTACAGTGTCAAATCTTTGTAAAATAGGGAAAGTAGTTTTCTTTTGTTCTACTTGATGGACCCTAACAACAACTGAAGCGATCCCTTTATGTTTCCGTTTTATTGCACTTGCATGAGTTCCATTTACAGTCACATAAAGCCCAGTTTTGTGCAGCCGCCAGCTCGGAACCACAGATTTACTCCTTTAGTAGCTGCCAAGCCTGCCCAGGTGACTGCTGAAGCAATGCTGTCTTAACATTGTCCAAGACCATTAGTCACACCTTCCGAGATGTGGGCGGCAGCTATCACACACACTTACCAATGTGGAGCTCCCTCATCCAGGACCCGCTCCCCTCCCTTTTCCCATAACTGCACAAGGGGGGCCCTTATTAGCTTGATAATTGGAGTAGACGGTCAGCTCAGGAAATGAGTGCTGAACCTGAGACAAGGAGGTAGTTCTAGGACAGGGGAGTGGCAGCTGCGCAGCACTGTTTCAGTCGCTGCATATAAATAAACCTGTAAGGCTGAGTAATTTTACAACATGCTCAGAAAACTCCCTATTGATCAGAGAGCAGGAGCCTTTTTCAGATCACGGAACAGACAATATTTTTACAGAACGGCCTGTTGTTTCCCTTAACTTTTGAGGGTAAATTAATCTTAAGTAAAATATGTCCCGCTGCTTTAAACTTTATTTTTACACTAGTTTTTTGTGTAGAAATCATGAAAATGTCAATTCGAAATGGACGCCAACTTCATCCCTGTCCGACTTTTAAGGGACGACAAATAAAAAATAATAAAAAGAGTCACTAAAACAGATTTTCTCCAAATATAATAAATGAATCCACCCTTTAAACAACTTTATAAGTAGAATTTGGTAACATTAGACATCATTAAGTTGCTACATTTTATGCATTATTATTGCGGATGAGTGGAAACTAATGCCAACAAATGCCTACTTACTATTAATCTATATAGTGCGGGACTATCTAGTGCCCTGGATTTTAAAGCAATTCGGACATGATGCTCACTACTTTTCTTTTTTCTATACGTCGTATATGATGTCACCGATTGCACAAAGTGAAAATTGAATCGAATCATGACGTCTATTTGTGACTCAACTATGTTCTGGTAATAAAATTGTGGATGGTTTAATAATAAGAAAAAAAAAATTACCTTTCAACACGCTTTTTTGTCGCAAAAAATTGAAATTGTTCGACCGCAATGTATTGTGTTGTGTAGTCGCTAATGTAGTGATCATCGATGCATGCTAGCAAGGACTTCTGGGAAATTTCACTCGATTTTGGAATTGTAGATTCGGACAGTATTAAAAAATGGTGAATGCACTATATAGTTCACCATAGAGCACATGTGTCAAAGTCGAGGCCCAGGGGCCGGATCCGGCCCTCCGCTTAATTATATCCGGCCCTCCAGATCATTTTATTTTATTGTTATTAATGAACCGCTTATTTCTAACTTTTGACAAAATATATTTTTATGGAGAGTAAAGTATTGAAAGTTATTTAAGGTTCAAGATGATTAATTCTGGAATAATAGTCCTGCTTGTTTTTATTCATAGTAAAAAGTTACATTTTAAAAATTTGGACATATTTTGTTTTTGTCTGTTAAACGCGGAGGACCACTGCAGTACAGTACCGATACCTGTCTTGACCCAGTTGACTCACACGTCTTGTTCGATGTGTTCTTACATCATGTGAGGATTTCTGCACCGTCAGAGAGATCTTTTCTCTTCTGGAAACTTCTTTTTTTCTCAACTTGAAGGCCACCTTCTCACCCTGCAGTGTTTGCTCAAATCAATAGGAATGCAAAGTGGTTAAAGTTCACTTGTGGATTTGAACCCCCTCACCCATCTGATCGTTCTGGAGCCCAGTATCTTGGCATACATAGCTTTGAGCCGATCCAGTCCAAGTTTTTTTTTTTTTCCTTTAGCTGAGAATGAATGTCAGGGAGCGTCTTTTACCCATGGGAGAGGTGTCCTTGTTTGCAGTCACACTCTGCATTACAGTGCAGCGTTTCCACACTGTTTAATAAGTTGCTTACTTTTCGCCGCTGGTAATTACTTCTGAAAGTGTAGACTTTTGTGTGGCCTTCATGACAAGTGGCCATTATTCATCCAATAAAAGGGGACTTTCTGCATGGATTGACACTGTGTTCGTCCTTCCGTAAGGAAACAAAAAAGAATCAACTATAAAGGTGGATTTTGAGCTGCTTATGATTCAAGCGCAATAGCTTAAAAATGCACTTAAGCTTCCAGCCAGTAATATAGTCTCAGTGTATTAATGGACAGGCTACATTAGCCTCCGTCATGAGAAAAGTCTGCTGTGAGTGAAATGGTTGCCTGTGTTTCAAGAGGAATTTCATCAATCTGCTCAAGCTGGGAAATCTTGAACCGTTTCATGCATTGATCTCCGCGCTTCAGCCTGCAGCATACTAATGGGTTAATTTGCAGTGGTTGATACGCAGACACGACACTCTTTAATATTGCATGTGCTGTCCTGACAGCCTCGTGAAGTGGAGAAATCAAACATTGCATCACCCCACTTTCTGCTTCGCTGTCCATACATGAAAGCTCGGTTGTGCAAGCCTGACATGCTTGGTGCTCCTCATGTCTTCTCAAATTCCTTTGTGGGTCATTTGATAGCAAATCAAGTTCACGCTTCGTTTCTTTTTTTTGTGTGTGTGTGTACAGCCGTCACACTGTCGATCCTTCGTGATGTTTTATTTCAGACAAGCGGAGTCGTGTTTCCTCGGACTAATTACACATCATTTCAGCGCGGTCGCCGTGTCAGGGTCGCCGTTGTCCCTCCAACAGGCGCATAAAGAGGTTGGCAGAGTTCACTTGGAGCAGGCAGGTCAAGTCAAACATGAGTGTAATTGTTTCCAGATGTGGCACAGGTCAGTGGTGTGAGGTGTCTGTGTGTGTGTGTTAAAACCAACGCACCAGAAAGTACCCACTTCCTGTATAAATCTGGTCTCCGCTGCCTCTCATTCCTCTGTGCCCTGGATTATATCATAACAAGCGCCACACCTACTCTGACACTCCGCAAGTGTTGTGTTTAAAGGTTCTCGTAGACGTGCGTGTTGATGGGAAGAAATAAAGGGTCTTGTCAGAACAAATACATAATAGTCCTAATTTAATAGCAGTAAGCTTTTGTCCTTTTTTCAAAGCGTGCAATCAGATATAACACATTTGATTTGTGCATTTGGGACACTTCAATCAAATATAACTATACGGTTTTTATAAGTATGGAGCTAAATTGGGACCAATAGTGTTTGAAACCCAAATAAAACTAACTGAAAAAATATATTTTTGAATGAATGAAATGTTTTTTCAGTCAGGTAAAAATACATAAAATAACATCCTACATAGTCAATCACAAGGGAATGGGCGGAAGCGAACTTATATAATCCCACCACATTGTTTTTACATGAATTATCAACATCTTGTTCAGGATTTCATGTCAAATATTTATATCCTACAATCAGATTCAGGTTATTAAGGATCCTTAAGATCAGTGATGTAATTACATTTCAAACATCCACAGACAAGTCATTTATTTTGTTTAAAAAAATTGAACTTTAAATTTCAAAACTTTTTTTCCAGTTTTAACTCTGAATGGACGGTTTGTATGCGATAAAACTCTGATTTTTACAGCCGTCTTCAGACTATGATCGTAGACAAAACCCCCATTTTCCTACCGTAATTATCCAAGTTCTCAGAGTCAGTGAATGCACCGGGACTGAAGTTACCACCCTCATCTATTTTGATTGGTCCTTTGTGTTAGCCCCGCCCCAACATGGCTAAAAGTTTTGAAACTGAAATTTTAAGATTAAAAAACTTTAAAAAAAAAAGTTGAAAGTGGGGAAAAAAAAAGTTTTGAAACTGAATTTTTTTGTTTTGAAACCTAAAAAACAGAACATTTCAAGTTGAAAAGAATTAAGTTTATTTTAGAATAGCAAAGAGTTTTGGACATCTTAAATTTTTTGTGGCCAAACACCAATATTCTTTTCAATTTGTTTTATTTGGGGGGGTTTGAAATAATTTGGTCCCAATTTAGCTCCATAAAATAGGAGAAGATAAGAATACAGATCTAGTTGTGTGTTTTATTGCAGAATTTGGTGAAAACAATAAATAACGACCAAATGTTAAAAATAAAAATAAAAACTGCTCAAAATAGACTAGAAATGACCTGTTGTGGTCTCGTGTGCGCTCCACCTGTGTGTGTCTGCTTATGATGCAACCACAAAGACATAATCACGTGCCTGCTTCTATTAATCCAGGTCAGTTAGGTAAAGGTGAAGCACGGAGAGGTTAACGTCAGAGCAAACAAACATACAGTGCACAGCGGCTGAACTAAAGCCAAGTCTGAATGTACGTAGGATTTCTCAAAAAAACAAACAATCAGGACACCTTTGATAAATCAGCTGCAAACCTAGCAGTGGAAGTACAAAAATCCTCTATAAATATAGCATAAAGTTGAAACGTGACCAAAAATGTTGGTAAGCATGAAACAAAGAGTATGCTAGCTGTTATTTCCGCCCTTTCAATCGCAAAAAAAAAAAAAAAACTATTGGATATTTAACCTTCAAAGTCATGCACCCTCAAAAGCATTGTGCTAAGTGCTGGATTTAGACAAACGATAGTTAAAATACCTTCTCATCAGCATTTGAGTGACAAATCCATCCCTGAACTATATGTGAAGGCCAACTGTAAGGAGTCTGAAGCTTCTCCATCCACTGCAGAGAGAGTCATTTTCACTTCAGATACTTGAAGCTCGTCTTTTCTTTCTATTCTTTTCCTAGGTATGTGCAGCAAACACACATTTACTTCTTGAAAGCACGGAAAGCAGTGGATGAATAATTTTAAGTGTTTTTTTCTTCTTTTACCACAAAACAAAATAGTTTGAAAGGAAAAAAGCATGAAAGCTGTAACATAATGGGGGATTTTGTTCTTTCTGCTTAAAAAATCATCAGTAAAAAAAAAAACAGTATTTTCTGTCAACACGAAATAAATAGTTTTAGGATTCAAATCTAAATATTGTGGCACCACAAAGTTATTTGGACCTGCTATCAAACCTGGACCATTTGGGTCCTGTACCGCGTCCGGTGACGGGTTAGGATACCGGGTTTGGGTACTGGTACTGAACACGTCTGGAGGACCATTCCGTGTCCGTTAATCCAGACCCTTGATTTTACGAACAGCCAGCATGTCAAAAAAGGACGGGCTTTACGTTTAACTCGTGCGGTCAATAAACACGCAATACAAGTTAAATCAGGTCAGACTTTGACCAATCAGGGACTTGGATTTGATGTATGGATGGTGTTGCTTTTAATTAGTGGAAGCGCCAAAGTTCGGAAAATTGATCCTGGACGAGAAATTATCCATTGTGGTTTCAAGCTTCTTCCAACTGTAGAGGACAGACATGTGCTAGTAAACAATAGAAAAAGACGGAGAAGAAGCCCCTCCCTGCTTGTCCAGTGTGAACCCCATGGACTAAATGCGCGTTCATTTAGCACGATTTTGAACGTGTCACATGGTGTATGTAACTTTACAGAGACTACTGGAATATTTCAATCCCCATGGCCTTGAAAACTAATGTATGCTACAGATTTTGTGTAAACAAATGCAAATGATGCACAAGGCTATTTTTGTAGAAACAGACTAACAAAGGACAAAAAAGTACTCGGTACACTTAAAAAGTGCTTGGTATTCTGAACTCTAGTTCACAGGAACTATCCTTGGTTTATCTCTTTCTTCTAATCGCCCATTCTCATGCAAATGACTGACCCTCACTGTAATGTATAAGTAAAAATGACACTTTTTAGCATATACATGAAGATAATATTCAAATCTTTTATGTCCCTTTTTTCTTTTGAATGTTTTAGAAAGTGAATGAAGAGGACACATCCGTGATTCCTGCCCTTGCTCCTCGTCATCTTTACTTTTTTGTTTGGGTGAAGGTTGTGTCGGGGTGTAAGGTGGCGGTGGAAATAATCACCCCGCATTAACCTCCGCACGCGCGCACACTCGTGTTCATTGCTTTCCACACACGTTCCCCTCAGCAGCAGCAGCCAGAGCTCACTCTTCCATTTCCTCTCCTTTTGTGGCAAAGGGGGACGGAGGGCCCTCTAATACCCCAGGCCCCAGGTGTTTAAACAGCAAGCCCATGGCCCTTATCTGTGCATATCGGAGAAAGACAGATAACCCTTGGCAATCCTTCTTAGTGAACCAAGAAGCTCGGATCGCTGTCCACACCGTTTTTTTTTTTTTTTTTTTGGAAGTGATAGCTATGCATGCATGAACATGTGTAATGGGCATGCTGAGGTCGGGTCAAGTTGTTTCCTAACATGCTGACTTTTGTGTTTTGGCCACAATCAAACATTAACTTCAAGGTTTTACACTTTAACAGCAGAATTGATTGAGTTCGCGATCTCTGTGTAATAATATAGCTTTTAGGGGTGTAAGATATCAAAGGTTCGATTCATATCATAATTTTTGGTAGATGATATGATTCATAGTCCATATTAATCCATCTAATACACTGACCTAGAATTGATGCTGGACTTCTTTAGCCAAAACTTTACCCAGTGTTACTCAGAGATAAATATCTGGCATTGAACAGTGCAGGTGAAGTTTTCCAGATTCCTTGAATTTCTTGCAAGATAATTAAGTGACTAACCAGAATACTTAATACCTGTCTTCCTGTACTCCCACCTACCCCACCACAAAGGAACATCACTTTATACTTTGAACATTTTGCAGCATATGGACACTTTTGTGACCTTAAATCACTTAATGCTGACTATATTGTTATAGATTTTATTGAAATGTCTTTTTCCTACTGAGTCACCTGATCGTTTTTCATACTCAGTGCTTGCTCTTTGGCCTGTACGCTGCCAGTTTATTAAGTTTCATATTATCCTATGTATATGACAAAAATTTAAGTTGAAGTGTAAATTAAATATGTATACCAACAAACAAGTGAACAAGAATTGATGTTGAATCTTTTCACATTTTAGTTTCATAAAGATCCGCCCACTGTTGTTTTTCAAAATAATACAAATGGAACATTATTAGAACACTGCATGGGCATTGCTAAATTCAAAGTATTTCTAAATATTACTGTAGTGATTACTACATCCGTAATATAAAATGTCTCAATCCAACCAGTATTTTCCAATATTGGAGTAATTGATTTATTTCCTTTTGTAAAGATTTTATAATGATTCAATTAACAATTTGACAGATCGACATGACTGGATTCTAAGAATATAAATCCAATTAAGCCGATTAATTGATAAAAATTGATCACAATTGGTTGTTTTAATTTCACAATTCACATAGTTACCACTTGTGAGAAGGAAATTCAGGCATGTTTTCTCTCTGTCGTTTCTTCCTTAAGCCTTGTGCTATCTTATGGGGTCCAGATGACCCAAGCCTTACATCGACGTGCTATCCATCCCATGACAAATGTGGATGAAGATGGACAGGATTTCATGTTTGCCAGGGAAAATCAAACACCATTGTCTTGTGGGGTCCAGATGACCCTACTCCCAACAAGGGTTACATCTTTATTGTCTTGTTTTGTGACATCAACACTTCGCTGCCCACTTTTAGACACATTTGTCATTTTTTTCCCCCAACAAGATTGTGGACATTCGTGCCAGGAGAGCTTTATTGTATAACTTAACATGACCAGTTCACTTTATGAGAAGGCAATCTCAAAAAAGAGATTTCTTTTCCCCAATAACAAACCAAAAATGCCTCGATCACTTTAAGCATTGCTGACCCATATTTAGATTTTCCAGATTCACTCTGATTGCCAGTGGGAACATCTTAGTATCTTACTATATCTGTTCTAAAAATGTGTTGAGACGCTAACAGAGACGCACATTTCCACTGGTGAGGTTTATAGCAGAAGATCCCATGTGGTTAGAAAACGATAGCGAGGTGTGAGTGATTTGTATCAGGTTAAGTGACGTTCGCTTTATTGTCTCAGTCTTGGAACATCCAAAATAAAGCATCTTGGAGAAAAGCAACCGCGTGGTTGTAACCTGCAAAACTGCAAACATTTTTTCTGCATTCTGAGAGCCGTCTTGCAACAAAGCATCCATTACATGAGAGTGGATTACCCCCTATTTGAAATCACTCGGTGAGCTAAGTCTCCCCAGCTTGCACTCAGAGGTACAGTACATGTTGGTGTAATAATCCAGTGGCACAAAAAGCCCCACTCAACGAAAACACCTCTCCAAGAAAAGCCACAGACAACAGCGGAGGGTTTATTCAAGTCCGGGCTGCCACATGGCCGGTCTTTTTATCCACAGACAGGTGCTTTTTCTGCCCTTATTGGAGGTGCACTGTTTGTTTATGCCCCTGAGGAACTGCCGCTTTGACCGAGCACGCGGTGATGGCCACAGCGGAGGCAGCTGCTGGCTGAGGCCCAATTATAGACCGGCTTTAAAAGGCTCTGGTTGAACCGTAAAGATTTACACCGCCATCGCTCTGATCTCAGATCTGGGCTCTGTCCTCACTGTCAGGGTAGGGAGATGTATCGATTAAAGACTTAACACAGGGGGGCTACATCATGTGGAATGGACACATGCACATGCTCCTCAGTGCACAAGGAGCCGGTTATTGCTTTGAGGTTCGAATAGCATCAGGTGGCGCAACTTTTGTAGCAGGAAAAGTGTGAAAATCAAGAGTTTCTGTTTGGGTTCTAGTATCCTAAAGGCAGTTATGACAACTGAAAGATCTAATCTTTGGGGTTATTAGATCCCCCGCCTGCTTTTAGATAAGAGTAGTGGGAGGGGCTTACTCACTAACAGCAAGCAGGCAAACTGGCTTGATGTGACCAGCTGGCTCTGTGTGGCTAATGGCAGACATGGCCTTGCTGGCTCAAACAAACCCATGGGGCTCTTTTTTTGTTTTTTTTTTTCTGTTGGAGCATCATGCTTTCCAAGGTTGGCACTTTTTTACTGGAAGTTGGGTGCGATGTTTTTCCATGGTAAGGGGCTCGGGGGGTTGGGGGGGGAGTACTAATTACAGGCTGTTATCAGGTGACATGCAAATGTCTTATCAACTTCCTGATGACTATCTCTGAGTCCCAGAAGCTGCTGGCAGAAGATGAGGCCATGCTTCAGTTTATCTGTCCACTCACAGAAGACGAATTTAAGCACGGAGAAAACTTTCCTACTGTACTAAAGTCCATTAACCCTCCACTTGAAAAGTCAATAGAATTAGAACGATATGGCCCTAAATTTCAGTAGGTTTTAGTTCTGGTTCAGGGACTGTGTTCTCCTGGATGTGAGGCACTCCTGGTTCTAATCCCATCGATATCCCATTAGCATCCCCTCTATGGGTCCCTGCCACATGAAAGAAGATGTGTCGGTCCCTTCTCTCTGATTCTATCGCTCTGGCAGACTGTGGGGAGGACAGCCACAAAGACTAAATGTGTTGCAGCCAAAGGGCCAACCCAAGTGTGCTTACAAATGTCCTGTCGATGAGTGTGAATGTGTGTGTTTGTGTGCGCGGATAAAGCTCCCAGTGCCACCTCTGAGGCCCCGAGTCTCCCTGGGAAGTATCAAAACTGGAGCCCTTCGTGGCTTCCAGTGAGGGAGCGTCTAATTAGCCTCTTTGTTGCCACTTGAATGGTTTGCCAAAGATTGGCAAGGGGCCCCAATGGAGTGATATCAGCAGGCTAAGAAGCTGCCCATAAAAATTACGCCCACAATTATCTCTAGCGTCATCTGTCACAAAGGAGATCTCAGGTAGGAATATGAGGACCCGAATTCAAAATGTAAGCTTTTTATCCACGTCTCCAAAGGTGGAGGAGTCATGTTAGGCTTTGTTACCCTTTCCTCCTTTTAGGGCCCTTTTCCATAAAAATAAAATAACCTGAGTACTTTTAAGTTAGTTTAATTAAAACTTGTTCAAACAACTTTTTCTTATATTCACTAAGTTGAGCCTCACTTTCCAGTCATCAATTGCCTTCTTGTGTTGGGAGGGCGGAGCCTATAGCAGCTGTCATTAGACAGGGTCTACCCTGGACAGGTGGCCTGTCCATCAAAGGGTACAATGAAGTATCTTGTTGACTCAAATGTTGTTTAAGTAATTTTTACATTTATTATTCACTTTAAAATATATATACAGGGTGTCTATGAGTTTCAGTGCATAGAAAAAATAAACATTACACGTTAAATAAGTTTTTATTTATATAATGTCTTCATCGGTCGCTTTATGTCTTGGACAAGTTTGTAGTTGATCTCCAACAGTTCCAGTTTTCTGAAATTTGCAAATATGTTTTGCCACAGTGTCGTGTGGGATTCTAATTTCATGTTTTTTGTTAAAATTTTCATGCAACCACGCAACTTCTCCCTGATCCACCAATCAGTATAATTCCAATTCATTCCTCTTTAGTCAAACGGATCATCTAGGATGTCTGAAATATTAATAGATGTATACATTACACATTCTCTTATGTGTGGTAACTTCTGGCCCAAACTGTATTTCTATTTTTGGATAGTTGGTAGAAAATGTCAGAAATGTTTTCATGCAAACTTACTGCATTTAGGCTAATAAGGATATATATATATAATATATATATATATATATATATATATATATATATATATATATATATATATATATATATAAAACCTAAGTACGAGTAGCGCTTTTTATAAACAAAGTTTGATTGATATATATAAAACAATTACATTGAAAAAAGTGAAAATAAACATTTTTTTTATTTGTAAATGTTGTAATTTCTATGACATTTATTTGTGTCAAATAGAAAAACTTAGGGATTTAACTTAAAATCCCAATAAAATCTGGAATATTCTGCTGTTTTTTTTCCACTATGGAAATTATCACTTAAATTATGCTGAATTTTATGTTTGACACAAAATAATAATGTAAGGGTTTCCTTAAACCTTTTGCAAGCTTCAGTCAAAAGGGGGTAAGATTTAAAGAAAAGAAAAGTTATTACCCGAGATGAATGTGGTTGTGTTATCTCCCAGCAGCCTGTGACTGTCTGACTGTTTTATAATGCCCTCAGATCTATACTTGTGGCAGCTGACGCGTCGCTCAGCGAGTGCCGCGGCAGGAGTGCAATGAATGTCACTACGACTTGCTGCTTTAGCGCTGACCGACACGTTTTAAGCTCCGCTGTAATCCAGGAGGGATCAGTTGGGTAAATCATGGCATAAAGCTTAAAACCATAATTGATTTATGTATTTGCTGACCGGAGACGCTCAAAGAGATTACCAGACGGAGAGAGCTGATGATGGATAGGCCTGCTCCCCCCCCACATCACCACCACCAGCGGCGGCGGCGGCTTGCTCTCACATGCTGCTGGCAAGGTGGGGGATGAATTAAACCGAAGGGAGATTTGTCTGCTTGAATGTCTGAAAACAGACTGAGTCTGAATACATGCATCATTATAGATCTGTGAAGCGCTGCATTCCAAAGGGCGACTTCACCTGCTTTTTATACATTTCAAATAAATATCTCAAAACTTGCATTATTTATTTTAAAAATACTTTGATTTTTTTATTTAATAAGGATTTTTTTTACATCATAGTTGATATAGAGCTTTTGATTTTTACTTCCTACACATCTAAAACGGTCTTCCTTTCTCAGCCTGTCAGACATCTTCAAGGTCTTTTTCTTTTTTTTTTTTACCCTTTTCAGATTGTTTTGTGTTTGTCCGTTTGTCGGCCATGAAAGGTAAGATTGTAAAAGGAGGAGGTGGTGGAGGCGGGGGGGCTATTCCATTTCCTGGACTGATCGCTGAAGCGGACGGCTTTGACATGTCATGACTCAAGCAGCATCATTTCTGCCGTTCCTGTCTCGCCGCTGACCATACAAATGATGCTGCAGGCTCCCGCCATATGCCATTAAGCATGCCGTGAAGCAGGATGCCGTTTTATCCTCCTCCCGTGCAGCCGTGCCCGGACACCCTCTGCAGCTCTTAGCTCTCTCCTCCGTTCACCTTTAAGAAAGAAAAAGCGATCACAGCGGCAGTTTTCTCTCGTGTGGCTTTGTCCAAACTCATCTCTTCCTCTCTTCCTGCTCTGCCTGTGTTTTATTGCCTCCTGTAAGTGTTGGTCTTCGGCGAGTGCAGCTCAAGCTTCCCTAACAGGTGTTTGGGTGCTTATCACCCACGTCTCTGCCCTTATCTCTGGCCCTCAGCTTCCTGCATCCTCTCTCTTGCATGCCTCAGAGTGGGGATATATTTCACTTAGCCTCTGACCCGAAACCTCCGTCTCTATCTCCTTTGGTCTTCCTCCTTCCTTCGCGCTCTTTCTCTCACTGGCGGAGCGTGCACACACCCAGGAAGAGGCTTTTTGGTAGTCAAGATGAGGATGTTTCATCATCAAGTCACTTTAAATTTGTCCAGTTTTTGTCCAATAATATAAAAAACAAATCCAGTTACATTTTCGTGGAGGTTTGCAGTAAAAAGGCCCAAGTGGCAAACTTTGATGTTGGTCCCCGAGAGTTTGATCCAACATTTTGTCAGAGTGATTGGTCTCAGGCTGTGGCCCCACCTCCACATTCCCTCCGTCCTTCCCTTTTCCCAAGTCTCACAGCGGGACAAAGGCTAAAGTGTCTTTGGGATTGGGTTGTAGTGGTTTAGAGGGGGTTGTCCCCTCCAAAGACCTGACAGGGGCCTTTTTTTTTTTTCTCTTTTTCCTTAATCCCCATCCCGAGAGGGCACAGAAGAGACAGAGCCTATGGTCTAACACCCATGAGAGAGCCTATTGTGAGCAGTGGGCTCTGTTACAGTAGGATGGATGTAGGGGTCTCAGGCCCAGATAAACTCTGGGGTCAGCCAGGCCCCTGTTATTTACAGTAGGCCCTTTCATTGGCCGAGTGAAACAGGAGCCCCCCTGGCGGAGGTGGAGGTGGTGGGGCTTCAGCGGACGACCACTGTTTGTGCTCAGCCAGGCCTCCGCTATAGGTCAAAGAGCACGGGGGTGGGGCCGCAGGGGTTACAGACCTGACTTTTGTCTGCGTGATGGGGGAGTTGCTGCTTCATGGAGGAGAGAAAAAAGAACGTATGGCGGGGAAGACGCACACACACGCAACACGCCTGTAACGGGTCATGGGGAACGCTAGAAATTCCTGACATTTTTAAAGACGGGAAATAAAACTATAGTTCCTTTTGGTTTTACGCTTGATTGTGTCTTGATTGTTTTGAGCTTTTTAAAGGAATTATTAATTTTAAAGCGATTCAGATTTTAAAAAGTATTCATTTTCACTTTATACAGTTTATATATATATATATATATATATATATATATATTATATTCTGGAGTATGAGTCGCATCAGAGTTTAAGTTACAGGCGGCAAAAAAAATGTTTCATAAAGACAAAAAATTCATGTCGGACTGGCTGAACCGTGCAAATAAACCACGACTTATACTCCAAAAATATGATACCTAACTACCTATTTGAGATATACAAATCAATTTTGTAATTTTTCTTCTTTTAAAATACATTTTAAGTTTTGAACAGCTCTTTAAAATTATAAAATGCTCATAAAAATTTTAAAATGTAAATGTTATTTTTGTGGTTTGTGGGTTTTCCACTGATTAAATTCTTAAAAGAAATGTGTGTGTGTGTGTATATATATATATAATAAGGTACATATCTATATATGGTAAATATGTGTATTTTATTTATATATATATATATACACTGTGTGTATGTATATATATATATGTATACACACACCATGTATATATGTTTTATATATGTATATCAATATGTGTGTATGTATATAGATATATATATATGTCTATACACACCATGTATTTATATGTATATTTATCTATATATGTATATCAATATGTGTGTATGTATATATATATATATATATGTCTATACACACCATGTATTTATATGTATTTTTATCTATATATGTATATCAATATGTGTGTATGTATAAGCCAGGGCGTTGCTCTGAAAAGTGAAACTTTTGCATTATTCCCAAATGTCCGAAGGCCTTCTCCTATTGTCCTGCAATGACATAGATGAGCAAAGCACAAAGGTGACCTGCTGTGGAAGCCAAAAAAAAAAAAGAGGTATCAGTAGCCAGTGTAACTTGATGCTCCAGATGTACTTGGGTCATTGTCACATGACATTCAATGCTCTGTGATAATCCTGAGTTTGTGACGGATCCAAATGGTCAAAGTGAGTCTCTGACAATACTTGCTGCCAAGGATATTTATTAACCTTAATCTCACAGGATCCATTACCAACCCAATTCTATTTCACTGTTTTTCATTAAGAAGCGAGGAGAAGGGCCAGCATAATGCAAGAACTCGCACCATCTGGCCGAAGACTCCAACGTAATCTTTCTGTAATCTTTGTGTCAACCTTGCACATTATGAGGGAAAAGCCACGCAGAGATGTACAATACGGACGGCGGTCTCCCGGGCGTTCTTTCACCCCAGCAGATTTAGTCATTTTTACTTGCACCAAGACAAGAAGGGTTAGAGGTCAGCAAGAGAGAACTTTACAGATGAATCGGGGTGTGTTGGGGGTGCATAGGAGTTTTATCTGACCCCCACCTCTCACCCCTATTGTGCTGAAGGTACACAAAGGGTTCTGTCAAACTCTAGTGGTCAGCGCTTTGGCCAAACGCTCTGCCGCAGAGGAGTTTGTTCAGTAAGACTGAAGTCGCCATCAGCGACCAACCAAAGGACAAGGATGACTTCTTCTTTTTTTTCTTTACAAATGGAACAGGAAAAAGATTAAAATTCCTTTTAAATAATTTTAACAACTTTAAAGTTTTCTCCAGTCTTTGTTGCAAATCTTGCTTTAAAAGAAAAAAATACTGTCATTAATGGACTGAAATACTTTTCTCGTTTCAAATGAAATTCTCACGGTGTATGTTGCTGCTGATTTTAAATATTTTTTTAAAATATTTTTTGCACAAACGAAAGTTTTTCCATTTTACCACTTTTTTGTCAATAAATCTTATTAAACTTCAGCAAAATCTAATGTTTAAATAAGAAAAATAAATGCTTTCCATTCCATTTGTAAAATATGTGCATTCTCTTGACATATTATTTTTATTAACATTTGAGGTAACATGTCAATAGAAAAAAAAATAATAATTTGAGATTTCTTTTCCAAAGTAGTCTAAAAAAAAGAAAATAATAGTGGACTTCTATGAATGTATTCACTCTGTTAAAGTAATAATACATTTTTGCATAAAGAGTGAGAAAGGTCCCTTTTTACTTAAAATATGTTTTAAATGATTAAAGATTTTTTTTTAGTTTCGGAGAACAGGCAGAAGTGCGATGTGAAACGGCTTACAGGCAGTTGCATTTTCCTTGCGTGCGTCTTGCTTTCTGTCCTCTAAATGCCCTTGACATGTTGTGTAGATCAAAAGCAGAGAGCATTTGGACGCTGTCGTACACTATAGGCCAGCGTGGGCTCACACAGGGAAGGTTGTACATCAGACCTGTTTTAGTATTATTTTATTTGTGCTTCTCAGACATGCAAGCAGTTAGAGCAACTCTGAAAATGGCTGTACATGCAATAAATTTAAAAAAAGCTTAAAGCAAAAAAGGTTAAATTTAGTGTTGAATTATGGTAAATATGAAGTATTTGTATGTGTGCGTGTGTATATATATATTTTAATTTTCCAATAAATATATATTTAGGTCTAAATTAACTATAACTCTCATAAAGGAT
Source organism: Oryzias melastigma (assembly GCF_002922805.2). Taxonomy (NCBI): domain Eukaryota; kingdom Metazoa; phylum Chordata; class Actinopteri; order Beloniformes; family Adrianichthyidae; genus Oryzias; species Oryzias melastigma. The sequence continues at coordinate 24,967,000 of NC_050525.1, read as the reverse complement.
TTTTCAGCCCAAAAGAAAAATATATGTTTGTAAATAAAAATACTTGGCTTTAACGTGTTTGAGAAAATGAATTTGAATAAAAATGACCTGGAGATTAAATTAATAAACGTGAGACATTTTTGTCATAATGTCATCGAAAGAGATGAAACAAAAAAAATCAGTTCAAGACAAACGTGAAAATTGTTATTTTTTTAAAGATCCTTATAAATTTGTGCATCTTTTTTAAAATTAAACATGATGGGCTTTAGTAATTGGTTCTATGGTGTACTTTTTTTGTCTTGAGAGCATCAATCACGACCAGTATAGTGAGTTTTATTGACAAACGTAATTTGCACATGCCTTTCTTTCTATATATTGGGACTGACATTGTCTTTGTTGCCAATGGAGAAACTGTAACGGTCGGCCGGCTCATTGTGATGGCTTGCAGAATGGCGGCCGGGCCTGTACAAGCTCCAAGAGGTCAGTGGACATGGTGCAGCTTTCACATGGCCCTGAGGTCCTGACCCCCACCTTTGTTGGTCATATTCAACCACCCCCTCTTCCCAGCAAGGACCCAAACCCTTTGAGCCAAGCCCTCAACCCCCTGCAGAGCGCGCCCCTTCACCACATTAATAGTGGCACTGGAACTAATTGCCCAACCTTAGATGTGCTTGAGATCCAGATTGCCTCAGCTGCCAACACGCTACAAACCCCCCAATTCTCCACCCCAAACACAAGAAAAACCCTCAAAAGATGAATCGCGAAATTACTGGTTTCCCTTCGCTGCGGTTAAACACGGCTCTTATTCTCAAAAGGTTCCGTTTCTTTGTTTTACTGTAGAATCTGAGCGAGTTTTTTCCTGAAAACGTCACAACTGCTTTTCGTGGCGGGCACTCGGTTTTCGCCTTGCCCTTCGGCATCGGCCTGATCTCGCGTCGCCTTAATTCGTGCAGCAAGACTGACAAGTGCTCACTATACGTACCTCATGCCCGACCGAGGTCTTCCCACGCATCCGCCGCCATTTTGTCGCTAACCCCATTTAGTTTGGTAAAACTGGCAAGCTTCCCTTTGAATCTCTCGGTTCCTTACGTTCTGAAATCTTTTTTTTTTTTTCTTCTCCAGCCGTACGCTTTGAACTGCGATCTGTATTAGTGGTGTAAAATGGTGTCTAGCGCCAGACTGTTGCTGTTCACACTGTTATGTCTGCTGTCTCTTTTGCTGCAGTGAGCATCACCCGAGATCAAAGAGACGCTGAAAGAGAGGGAAGCTGTCTGAGAGGCGTTTTATGATTTTATTGGTCCAGAGGAAGCATTGTTAGGAAGGTGTTGGTCTGCTGTCTGCGCGCGATGTCCCGTAATGTCACTATACACACTCTGGCAGCCTCCTTCCTCCTGCGATTGTATGATTTTCACATTTCTGCCCTTTATTTCAGTGCTTCACTAGTGTTATGGAAATGCCTCTTTTTCCCCCTAACTATCGTCAGCTTGTCTAATTCCATTGAGGAAGTAGGAAGGGAACATGAGGCCTTTTTTTGCAGGTAAACTTCAGATCAGAGCTGGTTCTTCATAGTGTCAGCTCAGATTAACTGCACTCCTCACACTTTTTGTCGAAATGCTAATGGCTGTTTGCAGACACGTTGGAGTTTAAGAGCTGTTTTTTTTTTTTCAGCCTTGTACTGCATCAATTTATATTCAATGAAAATCTATTTTTTCCTCCAAATACAAATGTATTCTAATATGATTTATAAATCACATTCAATGTTTTTAAATTGTTAACATTTGAAAAAAAAAAAGGTCTTAGTTGTATGATTTGAGACACAAAGTGATGACTTTATTGGTGTATTCAGACTGGAAAAGTCTGTTGGTCCGTACTTAGTCCAGTCCTGAACCTTGGGTTTGGTCTGTATTTAGAGTTCCATCAACTGGACATCTCTGTTCCGACGCAAATCTTGTAATCAAACCCACATGACTAAAGATCTATTCAGTCACTGGCCAGGAATTTGGAAGGTGGAGTAATAATGGAAGTCGTAAGTTTTGCAATCATTGTCAAGATAGTTTACTTATTCAAACTTTTGAACATCTGTATCAACGTCAGGTACAACACTTTACTTGCTACTTTGGTACAGTGGAGGCATACGGCTATGAAGGTTCGCTCATAAGTGTCTATGACATATCGATTGTTGGGAAAACAGTGTGAGAATAAATGTGTATCACGTTAAAAGCTGATTTAATGAACCTGCATTTATCAGAGTACATTTTAATGAATGTCCGTGTCTTATCATTGTAATACCTGGCTACCCAGGCCCCATGTTTTGTCTCCAACAGGCACACCTGGCTCAGGTCTAGGAGAATAAATACAAAATGGGACAATAATATAAAAACTGGACACCAGTAAGAGTAATAGGAACACAGTTTATTAAATAAATGAAACCCTTTGTCCTGAAAGAAAAGAAAAAAATGAAATAATCTGAGTGCTGGTTTAAACAAAAAGACAAACTAAAAGGGAATTGGAACCTTGGCCAATCATAAATGAAGTCAGGGAGACTGCTGATGACCACCCACGTCGGAGTCAGCCGCTCTCTGCTAAGGGCTGCCTAACAAAACTACCTAAAGGAAACAAATAAACAAAGCCCGCAAATCAAGACTACCAAGGTCCAATCCCAAACTAAAATAATAAAACTCAGCTGTGTAAGACTGCTGAGGACAAAGAGGGGAAAAAGAATAAAACAATCTGGGTTTACTTGGGTGTATTCAGGCTAGAAAATGTGTTCTGGATTCTCTGGGGAAACGAACTCTGGTTCACTTAAAGTGAACTCTAGTTCAGTCTGAATACACCTAAATGCACCTTATGACTTCTCGTTTAGTCCTAAATTAGTTGAAAGTCCAACATCTATTTTTGCCTATTACAGTGTCCCATTTTACATACATTCAGTGTTTTATTTCTCTGATATCTTTACCGGAGACAGAGAATCAGCCTTTCATCCACGTCAAAATCACATGGATCCCATAAAAGATCGAAGAGTTACAGTATGTCAGAGTATGTTTTATTTAGGCGATATCTCTGGCGTTGAACGGTTAATAAAAGTACTGTTCTCAAAGACTGATTTAGCATTCAAAGCAGAGTCATGGACAATAAATTCTTTCATAAATAATGATTTGAATTAAACAAGCTCCACTGTTAAGTTTAGTTGTGTGAGTAGATTTATTCCCTTTATTGTTAAAAAAAACATATATTTGTAATCATTTTCCACCCACTGTAGCCAATTATATGTAATTACCATGTAGTTTTCCACCTTTACAAGTGGTGAAAGTTGACAGAAACTGTCAGTGGTTTGACTTTTGTAACACATACAGTTCATAACATGTCAAAGTGGGTGTGGACAGGTATGATATGGTACAGCTGCACGAGAGAATGCAGATCATGAAGGCAGTGTAAAGGAAAGATCAAGTCCAAAATACGCTTATGTTTGAACGGAGCTTTAAACCCTCTGAAGATTTCATGGCTTGAGCGTGTCTGCTGATAACGTTGTCTGCTTGAAATGTTTTTTTTTTCTCTTAATAGCCCTGAACAACAGCATTTACTGTTACTATCCATTGTAAAGTGCAAAGAAAACACTGATATCTGCTAAGTTTGGCTTTTAAAAAAATATGTATTTGTTGATTTATAGACTTAAACCTCAGACTCAATCGCACAGGGGACCAAAATCCAAAAGACACCTTGGGTCACGGGCCGAACGGGATAAACATTTATTGAACACTAAAACTACATTTTTAAAACTTTGATATAATTATGAACTAGACATAGAGCATTACCTGCGATAATGTTAGTGTGAATGTTGTAAGCTGAATTTGGCCGTTGAAGATGCTAGTGCTGAAAGATGCTGAAATTGATAGCTAAAAACGCTGAAGCTGAAAACACTAAAGCTAATAGCTAAAAACGCTGAAGATGCTAGGCAGCTAAAAATATTACATAAATGCCAAATTAGCCAAAAAAAAGAAAAAAAACTTAGGTTAGCCAAAACAGCTAGCATGTAGCTAAAAAATGGCTAAACTTCCAAATGACCTAAAAAACTGAGCTCGCGTGTAAATATTAGCTAAACTCCAAAATTGCCTAAAAAATCTTAGTAAATGTCAAATAGTCCAATAAGTTTGCAGAATGACAATTTTTAAAACTTAAAAATCGTGACTTTTTAAGATAGTTATGAATAATAAAAAGGCAGGAATATTATTCTAGAATAAATCGACTTAAACCTTAAATAATTTTCAATATTTTACCCTCCATAAAAACATATTTTGTCGAATTAATATAAGTTAGAAATAAGTGCAAAATAACATCGGACCATTAATAACAATAAAATGACATGATCTGAAAGGCCGGATCCAGATCTGACCCCCTGGGTAATTTTAAATGTTCTTAATGTAATATGCCTGTATGCAGAAGATGCGAAAGCAAATTTTGTGCTCAGAAATTATTGAAAAAATGATATAAATAAAGTTGTGTTACCTTATCTTTGCTTACAAGATAATAAGAACCCAACAAAGCAGCAGTCCTCTTAAGTGCTATTGGACACTTTTTACAAATGCCACTATACATCTTATTTGTGTTGATCATTGCGCTTTGCTGTTGCATGAACAATTTTGAGTCTCTTTCTCAGTCGCTCAAGATCTGAAATGTTTTGCATGTACCAGCCACAAGAGCAGCAAATTGCATTGAAATTGCAAATGATACGGAAAGAAGCATACATAGAAATGGCAACATTTCAGACTCTTTTGACATTCGTCCATGCGGCATCTCCTCCATTTCAGTTATTTACATAGGTTGTAATCTCAAAGCAATTTCCATCTCTGACATTTATGTATACCCTTAAGATTCAGAGCACAGACTGTGTTGCAGATGAGTATGATTAGGGCAGAAAGCAGAGGAAGAGACTGCCATTTTCTTCCACAAACCTGTCAAGCAATATGTTTCTCCCCGAAACATTAGAACTTTCTTTGCCTTTTTAGGACGCCATCAGCCCACCGAGAATTCTTGGCTCCATCTTCTTTTAATTAAATATCAAATGTCACATCTTGGTCTTCATATTTACTTTTTTGCTGAATAATCCATCATGGACCAAATATTTTTCGCCTCTTCATAAAAAACAGTTTCAACTGCAGTATTAGTTTGATTGCATTTGCCGACAGGTTTTACAATCATCTGAGGAAAAAGTCAGTGAGGTGGACCCTACTGAGAATTACAGCTGTGGTATGGAGCAGTGAACTGTGTAGGACATGTTTGTTATTTTCTGATCTGATGATGACTTAAGTCGTACTTTGGTTAGATTTGAAGTTTTCTTCTGAACTATGAATTAAATCAAAATTTGACTGCATGGAACCCAACCAACAATCAGATGTTTAAATTGTACATATCCTTACAAATGTATTGGATGTATTGATCACAGCAACGTCAATAAACATTGGAGAATTAGCTAAAAGAGTCTTTGGTGAACTGGAAGGAGAAAGAATCAGGATTGTGGAGGAAGTTCTGTCCATGAAGATCTTCACATCCTCGTCTGAGATGACATCCGGATCAGAACCATACGGCTGGACATTACCCAGATTTATAGTCAGATAGGGGGCGGGGCTACTCAAAAGCCACACCCCCTCAGAGGGTATTTTGGGAACAAAGATGACTTTTTAGATTGTGGGATTTTGGTTAAAAACGTTATAATCATGATTAAATCACTACTAGGAACATTTTTTTAATTAAAACATTTTTCATAAGGAGACTTTAAAGGATCTATAGTGCAGTAATTGGTCCAATCTGTGATGTAATTTCCTTTGGAGATGACTAAAGGAAACTTCAACAAATCTGAACTGTATTATATTTCTTCCAGGTGAAACACATTTGGAAGACGAACCATTTTTTATTGAAATTGTTGGAATCCTCAGTTGCACTTTGGTCTTTATTATCTTGCCATCTTATTATCATGGTCTATAAAAACAAACAAGCAAAAAAAAAAAAAAAAGAAAGAAATGCTGATTATTTCAGTTCCAGATATTAACTGTTGCACAGAAAAGGAAATAAAAAATCCATTCTTATCTAAAACTGATGGCTTTTAAAAACAGGATCCACAATCATCTCACCTCCTCAAGTTTCATTTTGATGGAGTGAATCTGTGAAGTCCAGTTTTATGCCCATTTAGCTCCAACTTTTTGTTTTTATTTCTTCAATTAATTTATTAAAATCCAGTTAAAGTCTAATTATGAAAATGTATAACATTCAAGTGCTAGCTTTTGTGTAATAAAGTAACTTTTACAGTTTATTCTTTCATGTTAATGATCTAAGAGGAAGATCATGAATGAGAATGTTAACTTCACCTCATGGCGTCTGCATTACGTTCAATTCAATTCAATTCAATTCAATTTTATTTATATAGCCCAATATCACAAATTCAATTTGCCTCATTGGGCTTCATGCCTGTAGTTTTTACAGATGCACAGATGGAGTCATAAAATATGCACAATAGGTAAAAACTAAACAGACTATAACAGTTCAACAGTTGAAACGACCAGAATCCGTTTGAAATGTGTTGAAAAATACTTTAGTGTTTTAAGACAAGCTTACGACCTTGCAGAAAGCCGTCTCTGAAAGGCACAATGAAGTGTTAACGGTGAAAGAGCCTCACTAGTTTCATAGGCAGTTCTTTTATTGAAGTAAAAAATACGTTTTTTTAAGCTATAGCTGAAAAAATACTTACAACTGAGGTGTTATTGTGAAATAATTCCCTTCAGTGCATCAGTTTTGTTATCATACTAAGTTGTGTTCTAGATTCACAGAGGCGTCAAGTGTTGTGCAGACATAAACCTCCAGCAGAACCAGACTCACTCGGGGAGCGTGACAATCTGCCTTAACCGGTTTATAAGGGGGGTGAGAGGATGGGACAGTGAGACATTTTGGAAAACAAACCCTGGAATATTTGCTATGGTTAAAAAAAAAGAAAGAAGGGAAAGGAGATAATAAACAGGGGGGCTTAAGAGGGTGAACTCAATAGACGGACAGTGCGGTAAAAAGGGGCGGGGTCTTTGCTGTCTTGACTTGAGCTGGAGGTAAATTTAAAAATCAACAAATTTACCAAAAACAAATGTTTTTAGTTAAATGTTCCTCAAAGCATTGCCTCTGGTTTACAATAAGTGAATAGTTGAGATAAAACCAGGAGGTTTGTTTAATTCTACATTCATGAAAGTAGAAAAATTCTCACCTGAAAATCATGAAAAAGTGTGCATATTTATTTGAAATAATCCAGGTTTTCTTGGAAGACCTGAAGTTGCTGGTATGCATAACTCCCCCATGGTTCCACTGCAATGGGCCAGAAGGCTCAAACCCTTTATGGGCTTAAATGATGAGTCATTTAAAAACACAGGTGAATTCATTTCTAGTGAGTTGGAAACTTTGCTAAATATTTGTCTACTGACTCTAGAATGCTGGAAGGATTCCTCAGAGATTGCTTAATATGTGTTTTTTTTTTTTTTGCAACGAGCAGTTTCTAAAGTTAGATTGCTGACATTTTTTTTGCAGTTTGTGATTACCTGAATTAATGCTCAACCCAGAAACAAAATAAAAGCTGTGAAAAAATACTCACTTATTTTAATTCTGCCTGCTGTTAAAGCCCCAAACACAATTGTAATCATATATTTAAAATGTGAAATAATTATTTTCGTGTCTACTTTTCAAATATGGCATTTACAAGTGTAAATGGTTGACATCTTGGCTTTTTAGATTATGGGAGTTATGATTCATTTGTGGGCAGTCCCATTCATCATATCTAGTATTTTGATGTTTTTTTGTATTGGCTTTATTCCATCTGCACAATTTTTTAGAAGTCCACATGGATTAAATCGAGTTTTCATTTTAAGGCCGCTCTGTTTACTAACATACTTGAAACTTTTTTCTTTCATATGCACGAGTGCATTCCAGTCCTAAGTTGAGTAATGACTTGTTGGTTGAGTCACACCTTCACGTTAAGATTAGTTTACGGAAAGTTTTACAGTAAACAAATCTTTCTGTTTGTGTTTCCAGTTACTAAAATCATTTTTGACAAGTCCCAAAGTCTAAAGTGATTCATTTCAAGATAATTAGTTTAATTATAATCACATCATTTAAATTGTTTATTTTATTATATCATTTAAATTATATCATATCATTAAAGCTGCAAGTGGCGTTGGATGGTCCGGAGTCGCTCCCCTCCCCTATACGCCATCGCCGCTCTCGCTGCCTGCCTCTGTAAGTCATCAACGCCCTTGACGCCCACCTTTTTACCTGAGCTCACTTACTAAGCAGGCACTATGCAACCCTGAACTCCCCCTTTCTCTCTCTGTAAAGCTGGTCTGAGATGTAAGTGACAAATTGATAGTAAAACCACATTTTTTCAAAATGGCGGCTTTTCTGTTGGTTTTATCTCCATGGCAACCATTTTATGTTGTGTTTATCCAGGGATACCGGACAGATTGACATTAGTTTCATAAGAATCGGTAAAAGTCAATTTTTGGTTTTCCTTAGCAACAGAGGTTATTCGCTAACCACGCCCACATTCCTTATATGTCCATATCCCGTGTTATAATAACTGTTACAGCTTCTGCACGGGATCAACATATTAAATGCTTACAGTAATCCATTAAAATATGTGCCTGTATAAAGACTGCGCCACTTTAGCGAGCTAACCACCTGGACACGGTTCAAAATCTGCTACTTCTAATAGCAACATTTGATTCCCAGTTGCTTCCCAATGATTCCTGAGAAGTTAGAATAGTTGATAAAAATCTCTAGGACGAGTCTTTGTTTGTAGCTGGTACTGAAAGTCTTTTTTTTATTTTTTTTTTATTTTTTATTCAAGATGGCCGCCATTTCCCAAAGTGAAAGGTTGGTGAAACTTCTGTGGTGGTTGTAGCTCCAACCGGCGGCATGTTTCTGAAGTTTTGTCAAAATCGAACAAACAAAAATGCTGTTTTCCCATCTTGCAGCAAATTGTGAAAATTGCCAAATCTCAGACTAAACTCCAAAGCCGTAGGTTATGTGGCCATCCCATAATAATTTCAAAAGTTCTCTGGGATATCTCCGACATGTGTGTCTTTGTTTTGTTTGTGTATTTCAAAATACAAATATATATTATAAATGACAATTATTAAGGAAGTCCGCAAAGATCTCAGCTTTTTATGCCATGAAATGTGAACGACAAGCATATCTAATGTGAGCGTTGACTCCAGTCAGCTACTGTGATGAAAGAAAACCTTCTTTGTCATTTTCTCCAATCATAAATAATAAGCAACTCCAGCTTTATCAGGGTTTTTTCTATTTTTTTAATATAACTTCTGAGATAAAAGTGGATTCTTCCAAGTCAGCTTAAAAAGCCGTTTTCCTTCCAGGTCTCTCTCCGGTCTGTTTCAATGTACGCAGAATTAAACCTTGAAGAGCCAGCTTCCTCTGACTGATTACCTTCTCTGCTAACATTGTCGAGTGTTGTTTGCATGGAGGCCGTAGCGCTGTCAACAGATAATCAGCGTGAGTAAGAGAAAGGTTGAAGTTTAAAACTAGCCTTGAGGTGACACAGAAATGGAACTAAGATGTGTTGCTGATAGACTGAGTTGGTTTCCCTCACTGATGTTGTTTCATCCAAAGAAAACTTTAAATTCAGTAAAACTGGTCAAGTTAATGTAATGACTTCAGCTTTACAGCAAGAAACAATCCACCAGAACGTTCATGGTTTAAGCTGCAGAAGCAACAGCGTTTATTCCAAAACTTGGACAGCTGGCTCGCCATTTATTAGAGACAGAGGTCTATTGGAGACCGAAGTTTATTCCTTCACAGACAGAGTGGTGATGGCTTATGGCAGGAATCCTTTTGCGGTGAAACTCGATCAATAAATGCAGACAACAGCAATAGATGAACATTTCAGGATGTATTAAAACGATGAGATCTGTCACAAACAGGCAGCTGGTTCCACGTGCCGCAGGTTTATTAGTTCAGTCAGGAACTAAGTACAGCTAAAAGTCCACAAAGCTAAATCAGGGTCAGGCAGGAAGGGGTCGATCACGACCATGGGGTCATCCAAGGAGAGACTAAAGCAGTCATAGTCCAGCCAAGGGTCAGGGCAGGCGGCAACCAAACAGATGAAGCAGAAAAAGAAGATCAGGTCCAGATAGAAACGCTCGGTAATGCAGCCAAGGTGGCACAAAACAATACTTCGCTCTGAGTGAGGCTCTCTGCACTGGTTAGTGTCCTGTGGATGATTGGCAAATGAGAGACAGCTGAGCAGCATCCAGGAACTGTGCGCTGGGGCTGCTGGGAGATGTAGTGCAGTCAGTACTCTGGAAATGGCTCCTTCCGGTGACCAGAGGGGGAGACAGAGCGCCAACTTCTGACAGAGAACATTGTTCGGATTAGCACCGTCTGTGAATGTTTCTCTTCTGTTTGAAACATCATCATCCTAGATATCAAAAATCCTATTTCCTTTCTTCCAAATTAATTTTGTTGAAGTTAAATGGCTAAGGTAGCCGATGCTACATCGCTGAGTTGGATTTTTTTATCTGTTAAAGACAAGGGGAAAAAGATGGTTGGATTTGGCATTTTTTATTAGATATTTGTTAGCAAATATTAATTTGTTGGCTCTGTCCAAAGCTAAAACACCGGCATGTGCAACTTATTCATTTCACATGCTAAAAGTCAACTATACACTTGTACCATTAATTAACTTGTTAATTATAAAATAGTTTTAGCAGAAATGAAACTGCGCAACTGAAATTGTGCAACTGAAATCATATAAACTTAGTTTTTTCCAGTTTTCAAACTAAATTCTGTTTATGTCTGAATATCTGGGGAGAGAAAGTGAAAGATGATTTTCAACCACGTCAACATTGTCGATTGGTGTTTTTTTTCCTTAAATACGCACCCAGACAGATGAACATCTTCCACCTCTCTGTCTGTACAGAAAATTAAAAACGCCGCATTCTTCACCCAAAACAAATTTGATAGCAGAGCAGCAGCTCCACAGAGCAAACGGGGTTGCTGTGACTCATGTGCACATCCTTTTTCCAGCACCCGCCTGCGGTTTTCGGGATCATTTGGCCATGCCACCGTGTCACTGTCACCGTCTAATCTCATTGTTAAGCCCCAGGCGTGCCGCACTGTCCTGGCTGCCCACATCTGAACAAACAGCCTCGGAGAGAAAGACACCAACCTTTCAGGGAGGTGACAGAGGAATGATGAGCGAGGGAGGAAAGCATCAGAGAGGGGAAACAGTGCAGTCGCCAGCACCTGTCTTTATATTCATCTCAGGAGTGTATGAACAGAATCATCTGTCCGCCTACAAGTGATACCGCTGAGTGGCTTTAGGCAACAGCAACAACACAGCCAGCCTGGATTTATACCAGGACTTTCCTTTAAGTGTTTGAGCGCTTGGAAGTTGGAGACGATGCTTATCTCTTCTGAGAAATGTGGAAAAAATACACCCACTGTTATGACTGGAAAATTGGCATATATGTTATATATTATGGTTTTGCTTTTGTGGTTATATATTTTGGAGGTTTGCTAATATTTCAGCTACATGCTATCTGTTTTAGCTAATTTGGGCTTTTTTTTATTTATGTATTTATTTATTTTTTAGCTTTTTAGGCTGTTTTGGAGTTTGGCTAATATTTACAAGCTAGCTGTTTTGGCTAATTTTGGCTTTTTCTCAGTTTTCTAGGGGTATTTTGAAGTTTAGATATTTTTTTAATGTTACATGCTAGCTGTTTTAGCTAATTTGGGCTTTTTTGTATTTATTTATTTATTTTAGCTTTTTAGGCTGTTTTGGAGTTTTGCTAATATTTCAGCTACATGCTAGCTGTTTTAGCTAATTTGGGCTTTTTTTATTTATGTATTTATTTATTTTTTAGCTTTTTAGGCTGTTTTGGAGTTTGGCTAATATTTACAAGCTAGCTTTTTTGGCTAATTTAGGCTTTTTTTCAGTTTTCCAGGGGTATTTTGAAGTTTAGCTATTTTTTAAAGCTACATGCTAGCTGTTTTGGCTAACCTATGTTTTTTTCCTATTTTTAAGGCTAATTTGGCAACTAACTAATATTTTAGCTAGCCATTAGCTTCTGCATTTTCTGTTATTTGCTTTATCGATTTCAGCTTTCAACTTAAGTGATTTTAGCTATTTCAGCATCTTCAGCGGCCAAATTCAATTTACACTACCATTATCTCAGGTAATGCTATATTTCATTTGTAGTTAGTTTAAAGCTAATGATGGTTAAATATGTGCTTCACATCCAGTTTGCACGTGACCCGATAAGTCGACTAATCGGAAAAAAAATCTGTGATTTGTCGACTATTAAATTAATCGCTTGTGACAGCCCTACTTGCTATATGTATGTCTTTTTACTAGAAAATTACAATTATATGTGTTAAATCACCATAAATATTACCAAAACTGATAAAAATGCAAAGATTTAGATAGAAATAAATGGCCTTAGTCACTATAAGCACCAGGACTCTTGAAAAAGAGAGATCAGTTGATCTCAATGGGATTTTTTTTACTGGTCAAGTTATGGTGAAATAAATTTAAAAAAAATTAAAAAACAAGTTGTTTTTTTTCGTGAACCTCCTCTTTAAACTCTGTAGTAACATAAATAACATGAAAAACACAAACATCATTTTTGCTTTTGAGCAATTTATCACAAATCCTGAAAATTATCTCCACAGTTTTTTCATTCTCTAGGTTTCGCAACACTCTACGTTCTAAAGCGTTGCGTATTGATCCAAAGCCAGTATAAAAAGTTGCTTTTTACCGCAGAAAAATCAGATGTTGACATTGATTACATACACACTTCACTACTGTGCAGCTCTGCAAATCAGCGTGAGGCTGCTTTTCTCCCCTAAATGATGTTAATTGTGTCAACTGTTGAAGAGTTACCATATCCAAGAGAATGTAAACACTGGAGCTGAACCTCCGTTATTAAAGCAAATTAGTTTTTTCAGAACTTTAGTCAGTAAATGGAACTTAGAAAAAATCAGAAATCGAATTGATCCAGGTTTTTTTTTATTATTATAAGTCCCATTATTTGTCACGCATGTAGGTGTGTGAAATTTGTTTTCCGCATTTTACCCATCCCCCGGGGGAGGGGTGACCTGCAGACACAGCTGCGCTCAGGAACCATTTGGTGGTTTAACCCCGCAGTGTCAGACATTTTTAGAGTCTTTGGTTTGACTCTGCCTGGATTTGAACTCACGACCTTGCAGTGTCAGGGCGAACACTCTACCACAAGGCCGCTGAGCTGGAGTCCAAATGTATTATCTTACACTGCATCTCCCACATGAACAACAACACACGTGTGCATGCGACTGAGGCATTAGCTGGTCAAATATTTCCTCCTTTTTTCTGCCATTTCTTTGTTTTGCTACAAAGCTAATTAAAAGTGTTGTGTTTTGTCGGTGCCAGTCACTGCTCTGACTTTGTTCGGAGGGCCGCGGTGTTGCCAACAGGACTGGCTCCAGTGCGGGCGATTTGAAAAGAAGGCTTCAAACTAACACCAGGCAACAATCAAGGTCGTGTTTATTAACACACATCAGAGAGGTGGACTCCCCGCCAAAAGAGCCCCGCTCAGCCAAACGCAACAGCCGCTGCGTGATCACAGAGAGAAACAAGCATTCAGTGTTATTTTAATAAAAACGATAAGGAGGCTGTTTCCACACGACCCTGCTGAGCCTTTTGTTTTCTACAGCCTGTTTGGAGTTAATCATCTTCTGTAATCAATTTCTTTTTTATCGCCTTCAATAGGAAAAACAGTCCCAGGCTGAAGCTGCCATGCCTTGTGTGCCACAAGTGCATGTGTCAGCAGCTGCTGCCTTCAATAATAACACACACATGGTTATTCCAACTTATTCAGCATCTGGTGAAATGAATGCTGAAAACGAGGAAGCGATAGTGACACAGAGGAAGAGAGCTCTGTTTGATAGGCTGTTCGAGATCACTCACATGAGCCGGGTTTTATTCTTAGCTCGGCTTCTGTGTGCGTCACCGAGTTTACCAAAGTGCACCAGAAAGCTTCTGCTGTGATGGAGAACATAGCATGATCATCATTTATTGAAACGGGATTAAAGTTTGAAGCAGCTACTGAAAAAACGACTTTGTGTTTTGGCTTTGGTTTTGTTAACTATCAGTCACCCTTTATGATGAATGACACTCATAGGATAACGTATGAGAGTTCTAAACCATTATCTTTTAATGCGGAATAACACATGGTTTTCATACCACCTTAGATACTCACAAAATATTTGTAATTGTAACAGATTCTGAAGAGCAAGTGCCTGGATTGATCCGATTCTTTCAATTTTGAGTTTACACATTTGTTTAGAATTACATTAATAATCTACTATATATTTTGAATATAATTATATTAATCGGATCCAGTTCACATACTGTAAAATGTATTAGTGAAATACTGAGATTGTTAATAACATACATGGTTTCTCAAAAGAAGTTCTACCAAAAATATTCATTAACATTGTAAACATTGTTCTGCTTCTCCTGGAGGACGTTTCAGTTTGGCCACTAGGTGGCGATCACGCTATAGGATTACGCCTTATTCCAGAAGAAGAAGAAAGAATGAGCAAAAAAAGTTGCTTTAAGAATATATCCTTAAAAGAGTTTTTAAAATTCATGTCTGTGAGTTTATAAATATGTTCATTTAGTCGCAATGTATGTTTACGTCGACTGAACGTTAGCATTAGCCTTCTTATGGGGAAATGCCATTAAACTTTAGCATCAAGCTAGCTTTATGTTTTATATCTGTTTAGATTTTTATGATCGGATTATTGATATGTTAAGCTTAAATTGATTAAAATCAATTTTATGAACCCAGTCCTACATTAAATGCACAAGAACTCCACTACTGGCAAAGCGAAATAACACTTCCTGATAAACGACTTAACCCGCGATGCTAGCTAAAGTTATAAGCATAAAGCAAGCTGAAACATTATAAAGTTAAAACAAATCTATCAAAAGATGCGTGAACATGGAGAAGATTTTGCTTAGTAGACATTGGGGGGCCGCAAAATATCAACTTGGGGGCCACAAATGGCCCGCGGGCCGGCATTTTGAGACCCTCGGTTTAGATGCAGGAATATTTTTCAATTTTTTTTTCAGTTTAGTATCGGTCTGTTTACAGTAAGCACTCTACTGCCGACACTACGCAATAACACAAGTTCTAAGAACTACTGTTACTTTTTACCATTAAAAAAATTAGCATAATTTCAACAGATTCTGAAGCGGAGACGAAGATGCTTTTTTTTCCTCTTCAAAATGAGCCCATTTGATTTTATTGCCTAAGCATTCTACTGATGACGGTACGGAAAGACACTTTTTGATTTCTAAAACCATTTATGAAATTAGCGTGTATTCAACTGATTCTTAAGCTGAGAAAAAGCTGCTTTTCTCCACTTCAGCATCAATAAATAATAGCTTAAGCACTATAATACTGAACACAGAACAACACTCTCATTGAACTACTGTAACTTTTTACCATTGACCAATTTAGCATAATTTTTTAAGATACTGAAGCAGAAAAAAGCCGCTTTTTCCTAGAATACATTAATTGCATGAGCATTGTATGGAATAACACGCTTTTGAACTTCCGTAAATTTTTACCATAGACAAATTTAATTGTTGCAGAACTTCTAAAGAAGTGAAAAAGCTCAAAGAAAAAAAATTGTTTGAACAACACTATTTGTGTAAATGGTAGAAGATTTATGGTAATTCAAAGAATGTCCTCTCTGGAGCTGCAGATTAGTGTTAAATGGTTAAAAATAAGAAATAATCAACCTACAACTCAACCATTTATATTCAAAATTACCACTGTACAGTTTTTTCTGCCAAATCGTCTTCTGTACCAACACAAACTGTGATGTTGTCTCTGTGAGAGCCAAACCATCTGTCGCTGGATTCCTCATCCTTCTCGTTGCTGAAGATAGCTCTTTATGACCCTGGCTGTGTGTTTGGAGTCATCAGAATCAGTTTTGGAAAGAGCAGATGTCACCCTGAAAGCAACATATATATTTAAACGGCTTTAATGCTTTTTTTATTTTAGTAAGGAAAAAAATGTACAACAAAGATCCAAAACGGAAGAAACTGCAGTTTTTTTTGGCATTTGCTGCCTAAAGTCACGTGATTTATACACAAATGTCATTGTTTTAAGTAAAAATGAACTTTTGTGGTCAAATATGGAACATTTTTGTACAGCATTTAATTTATATATATAAATATATATATATATATAATTTATAATTTATATATATATATATATATATATATATATATACAATACTACTGTATTTCATTGTTGAAGTGGGTAGAAAGGCTTAAAAGTAAATATAAATGTTAAATTATAAAGTTAATTGAAAAAAAAAATTACTGTAATGGAATAAAATAGCGTTTTAATAAACGTTCTTCCAGTGAGCTTGTTGTCTACTTGGATTTCCGCTGGAAAGTCCAAACAAACTTGTCTGAAGAATTCCTGCGCGTCGATGATCCGGTGCAAGGCTGGACAGGCGCGAGTACCCAACCTGCCAAAACAGGCCTAAGCAAGACGTAACCACCTGTAGCTTCACTAGAGGCGCCTCGTTTGGCTCCTGCATGTCAATTCCGAGCTGGAAATAAGCCATCAGCCCTTAACTAACATGCAAACTTTTACGACAGCGAGCCGGCCGCACACACCCACCGCGCCACCTTCCTTCAGACCGCGATTGACAAGTGCAGAATGGATGCCTCTGCTGATGCCATTGTCTCCCTGTTAAGCTTTGTGTTGTTTCCCTCATGGACAAAGGTCATTCATCATGACAGCATAAAGCTCTGGCCATTAGTGGTTGATGAATGACCTGGCCTACCGGTCAAGCCTTGACCTCCCTCTTCTTTCATTGCAGCAGTTGGGCAATCTACTGGTTTTCTTAGAACTTGGTCAGAGTTTGAGAAGCGGTGGAGTCGTAAGATTCCAGTTGGTCGGGCTTTACTGTATCTTGTTTGGCCAGCGGCTGAAACAAGTCACACACACGCACACGGTTGTGCTCACACAGGATGCTTTCAGTCCTTATCTCTGCCGCTTTTAGGACAGCTGTTGAGTGCAAGAAGCTGACCTCTGACCCCCTCCCCATCTCAGCTAGGCTCCTTCCCTCCCACCAGTACGACCAGCACGCCAACCCCCACCCCTCTATAAATTCCTGCCCCGTCCAGCTCCACAGCATTTTGTTGTCTATTTGTTCAAAAAAGCCACAAAAGAAAAGAAGGCTTGAACATGAAATGCAAGTTTGACCTTCCCAAAAACGTTAGTTTGAATTCTTCTGTAGGTTTTGGACCTCATGCAGGCTGCTGGTGTCAGCCATTCCTTCACATTCTTTTCTCGGATCTGGGGAGGGGTCTTTTAAGGTCATGCGTGGAACTTTAAAAAAAGACGAAGAGAGGGTCTTAACTTTTCATCTGTGCACGCCGACCAAACCATTTGCTCTGGTGGAGGTGGGGGGGGGCAGGTTTTGGTTTCCATCTAGAGGGCACTACTGCCTTTGACATAAAGAACACATGTAAACCTGCACTAAAGTGCTGGTGTTTGACGGAAAAAAAGCTAAAAAAAAAAAAATCAAACACTCCGTTTAAAAATAACAAGCTCTTAAATCCTCAACAGTTAGGAAGAAATCTTTTGCAGCTTTGTTTATTTACCAAAGATTCCCGGGTTATGGGATGTGTAATTCACCGTTCCTCACATTGGAATGGATTTAAAGGTAACTAGGGCATTTTTTTTTTTTTTTTTTTGCTATAGTGATGGCTGTTGGTGGTAAGCTCACTATCAGTTATTGCTTCAAGATGCACTGCAAAACTGTGCTCTGTAAAAGCTCAAGCCAAGCTCATTTATGTCATGGCTTTGACTCTTTAAGTGCTGCAGTTAAAATGACGGAATCGTGTTTGGCGCTTCGTCTTCACAGTTGATACGGAGCACATGTGATGCTGGGAGTGAGAAGGTGTTTGTTTGTAAAAGACGCCAGAGAAAAGGGTTATTATATTTAATTATATTAAATGTATTTCAATTATGAACCACCTATTGAAAGAAAAATGTCCATTTGTCATAAAATAATCTATAATCTCTTGTATTAATTATTTATTTTATTCAAATTAACTCACTTTGGGTTCTTTATTGTGTTAATGCTTTGAAGTATTCACACTAAAACTTAGGGCCTGAAAACTTATTGCTTTTGGTGTTCATAAACTTTATAGTTTTTAAATATTGAGAAAAATATGCCCCACTTCTAATTAGAAATTCCTCAAATCCTTAAAAAACTTTGTGCACTTTGAAACTTGTGAACATCTGCATTCTGCCAACTAGAGACAACATTCAAATGTAAAAATCTTCAGCATCTATTGTTTTTTTAGGGTAATTTGGAGTTTGGCTAATATTTTAGCATTATGCTAGCTGTTTTGGCTAATTTAGACATTTTTCCTTTTTTTTAGAGTAATATGGAGTTTAGCTAATATTCCTAACATTTTGTTAGCAGTTTTGGGTTATTTAGACATTTTTCCAGTTTTTTAGGCTATTTTGGAGTTATAATATTTGTAATATTATGCTGGCTGTTTTGGTTAATTTAGACACTTTTTCAAGTTTTTAGGATAATTTGCATTTTAGCTAATATTTAACATTATGCTAATGGTTTTGGAAAAATTTGACTTTTTTTTTTGGCAAATTTGACATTTAGCTAATATTTAGCAAGCTTCCGACTTTCGCATTTTCAGCTATCACCGCTATTTCAGCTTACAGCATTCATACTGGCATTATTGCAGGTTATGCCGTCTATCTAGTTTAAACTCAATCACACTTTCAGCAATTTCTGCAATCTTTGTATCAAAACGTACAGATAGTTAAGGTCTTTCCTGCTTGTACTTTTATTTGTACATTTGACGTTTTTTTTTTTTAAAGATTTTAAGCAATTTGTGCGATGTTTCTGCCCCACTGAAAATGAATGGGAATTTTTTTGAAATATGGAATTAAAAGCATTCGTCATGTTCAAGAAATTCATACTTGTGCTTTTGGTATTGTGAAATTGTACGCATTTTTTTTTTTTTTTACAGTTTTAAACAATTTATGCAATTTTTTTCACAAAATTAATTCAATTCCGCATTTTGAAACCTATTAAAAATATTTGTATCAAAACGTTTGACATTAATCCTACAGAGGTTTTTAAGGCTAATTTTGAGTTTCGCTAATAGTTCAGCAACATGCTAACGTTTTTGGCTAATTTATCTTCCAATAACGTTTTTGTGACTACTCTTGAGTTTAGTTAATATTATGGCACAATGATGACCTTTTTGGCTATTTTGACATCTGATGAGGTTTTTTGGGGCTAATTCTGAATTCTGAGTTAAGCTATTATTTTAGTAATGTGCTAACTTTTCTTTTTAGCTAATTTGACATCTACTGAGGCTTTGAGCAAATTTGACCTTTTATGCATTTTAGATTTTTTAGCATCTTCTTTTTATTTTTACAAGAAATTCTTCAACTTCTTTGTGCACATTCCGCAATTTCTGCAACTTTATATCCTTTAGCAACTTTAGCATTATGCAAATAGCTTTAGCTTTTTCAGCAAATCCCTTCAGCAATTACAGTAAATTTCTTCAGCATCTTTAGCAAAAATTTTCAGCAGATTCAGCGACTAGATTCAGCAAAAAGCATTCACACTAGCATTATGTTTTCTAGTTTATAATCAAGATGGACATTTTATTTTAAAGATGATGGACGGCGCCTCTTCTCTCAGTGGGACGTTGTTGTTCTCCTCCTCTCACTCTCTGCTGGCCCACATGGAACTGAAATCAAGCTAAGTGCAAAGCAGCCAGTGTGGAGGAAAGAGAGGCACAGCAAACCACACTTGACCGCTCTTGACAATAGTGCCTGTTCTCACCAAATTCACATTGATTAATTAATTAGGATCCCTTATTAGCAAATTGACTGTCTCAGCTGATTATCAAATTCCCTTTCTTTATTAGACACAGCTGCTGTGCCATTGCTCCCGTGCTCCATTTCTGTTCTCTGTCTCAGCCTGCCACTCAGCTTTAGTTACACAAACGTCCCTGATTCCCATACAAAGTCATGGTCGGGGTTTGGATGTTTGAGATAACTTAGAAATGTTTGGTATTAAACTCCAAGAAATGCACTTTTACTTCTCTAGTTTTTGGTCTGTTCTAACAAAAGGTATAATTTATAATATAAAAAATTTTAACATTTTTTTTTAAAAATCCTATTTTTTTTCAGAGATAAATTTCAGAAAATACGCAGCCCCTACAGTAAAAAAAAATTGAAGTAAAAAAAAAATGTTGTTACTACTGGAGTGCACAGGATAGTATTTGGTGGACGTGCGATAGTATCTGGTGCGCACCAGTTACTAAACAGAATTTTTTTTTCTAAAAATTGAAGATTTTTTTTTTGTGGTTTGTATCTCGTGCGCACCAGATAGTAACTACTGTTCACCAGATTCAAACTACTGTGCGCCGGATAGTATCAGGTGCACATGCGATAGTATCTGGTCCGCACCAGTTACTAACCAGATTTTTTTTTCTAAAAATCTGGTAAGTGCACACCAGTCACTTACCAGAATAAAAAAATTTACTTCAATTTTTTTAAAAAGAAAATTCTGGTTAGTATCAAGTGCGCACCAGATAGTAACTACTGCTCACCAGATAGTAATTACTGTGCACCAGATAGTGTCTGGTGGGCACCAGCTACTAACAAGAAATATTTTTTCTTAAAATTGAGTTTTTTTTTGTTTGTTTTTTTGCTTCTTAGTAACATTTGCACACCAGATAGTACTTAGTGTGCACCGGATAGTAACTGCTGCGCACTGGATAGTAACTCGTACACACCAGTTACTAACCAGAATTTTTTTTTTTTTAATTGAAGTAAAATTTTTTATTCACTTAAGTGACTGGTGTGCACTAAATACTAATTGGTGCACACCCGATAGTTACCGGGGTGCACTGGATAGTATCTAGTACACACTGGATAGTATCTAGTACACACATGATAGTATCTGGTGCGCACCAGTTACTGACACCATTTTTTTCTTTCTAAAAACTGAAGTAAAGATTTATTTTTTTCTGGTTAGTAACTAGTGCGCACTAGATACTTACAAAAAAAAAAAAAATTTTTACTTCCATTTTGTTTTTACTTCAATGTTCCCTTAGGAGCTCCGTACAGAAAGATCAAATCAGGTGTTTTTATTATTTTCTAGGCTTTCATAAAAATATGTAAACCAGTGTTTTGGATTGCATAGGAAAGACGAGCAATTATTTCAATTGTCTCTTGTGCTTTCAGCGCTGCTGTTAGTGGTGTTTTTGCAAACATGGGTCATATGATGGTTTGCAGTAATGATGGAATAAGTGATTGAGGAAACAATCATCTGATTGGCCTCTCATTTAATGCTATGTTGACCCCTCTGCAACATTCTCTACATCCACACATTTAACAGTAGGCTTCACAAATGACACGAGCCTGGAACCAAGACGCACATTCATAGACACGATGGAGAAGGTATCTGATAGGTATCTAGCTCCGTGCCCACAGCATCATGGGGGAATAAAAATGCCAACAGTGTTTTAGAGCACTTGCTGACCATGGAGCCACATGGTCAGGCCTGTGTAGGGCCATTGTGGTCCATGTCTTTGTCCAGATGGTTCACATACCTTTAGTCGTGCTGAGGAATGTACTCCCTCGGGATGGTTCCCGACCCTAGAAACAAGGGCCAACATAAACACCCATACCCAACCCCCACTGTGGCCCTCACTTAAAACCCCTCCAATCCCTATTAGAGCTCATAATGAGGTTGCAGCAGACCGAGGATTGATTGAAAACCTAAGGGGATGTGTCATGCCACCTTTAAATGTAGGTAGTAGTTCTTGCTCAGATGCTTTTTTGCAGTAGAAGTTCTCCTATTCCCTCCTCCTGGAGGCTTGAACATGAGATATTTTGAGCAGAATTAAGGATGACAAAAGTGGTTTGTCACATGATGGTATTAAAACGCAGTGCTCTGAGCAAAACGCTGCGTTTAAGTGTGTGTTACAGAGAAAGCCAAAGACTGAATGTGAGATTACAGCCTGACTAATTACCTTGTAAAATGCCATTCCATCCATTTGAAATGCAGCAAAGCCACAGTTCCAACAAACAAGCATTATTCCAAACAAAAAGCAAAGAGCGGCGGTCTGGAAGCCTCTGTTCCAGCTGCCTTGTAAACAGCGGTTGCCATGGATGGAGGATTTTGTTCCATTTTTATCAGTCAGCATTTGAAAAATGGGTATTTATATTTTTGCTATCTTTTGCAATGGGAAAACATCCACATAAGTCTGCTCAGCTGCTCTTGGAGATGATTGTTTGTTCAGACATATTTGTGCAGGAAGGAATCAGACGCTCGGCGTGTTTACAGCACAACCTGGTTTTCTGGGATCTTTCTTTTCTTGATGGATGATAAAAAATGGGCACTGTAAGAAACTGTTTTTTTTAGTATGAGTTTAAAAAACATTAGCCAAAGGTGTTTATGTTAGAAAGAAAAACTAGTTTGTCAGTTTGTTGCTGTCTCTTGACTTTAATGGTTTCTCCAAACGTTTGAGGAGCCTTAAAGGAGCACAAAAATTATAAATGTGAAGCTTCTCAAGAAGATTTTGGATTTAAAGTGTTTATTTATTTAGCATTCATCAATTATTGTATTGCTGTTCCACCCATTTTGACAATTAACTAACCAGCACAAATAAATATGGCACTGTAGTTGCTCTTAAGTTAGTCAGAGTTAAGTTTTAACTTTAGAAATCAGGGCTGACTTTTTGCACGGATGCACTGACATTTTTTTTTTTTTTCAACTGCCTTGAATTTACCAGCACAGTATTACAGGGTCAATTTTTGTTCTCGAATTGCTGTCCATTTGCTGCTGGCTGCCGCTGAAAGGGAGAGGGGACGTTTATCCCAGCATGAAGTGTGTTTTATAGAGCTTTTTCAGCGTTTCAGTGACAAATGTATTAGAAGCAGCCACAAATGCCTCAGTCTTAACACTAAACATAGAGATTATATGATAAGTTTTACTGAAAAAAAGGAGGGAAGTTAGTTAAGCAACACTAAGATTACACCACAATGCTTCCATATAGTTGACTAAATTATAATTTTTTTCTTCTTTTTTACTCTATTCTTCCCTCACGCTCTACACTGAAATTCACATTAAATCAATTGCTAATAATTATTTAATTTCAGTAAAATAAGGCATTTATTCCATCATAACTGCACTATAAAAAGTGAAACATTGGATCAATTGAGTTCTGTAATTTGTTACATTTAAAATTATTACTTTTCAACAAATTAAATTTTGAGTAGATGTTTACTCAACTTAAAAATTTTATTTGATTGTCAGTTCATCCAAGGTTTCCCTTTTTACAGTGTACATCGTCGGACTCCCACTTATTTTATTTTCTTCTATTTTTTCCTGTCTTTGTGCTGGTAAAACCAGAAATGTCACCAAACGTAGCATTACTGCTCAATATTCTAGTTGTTCTATTATTAAAATCTGTCCATCTTGCAGCTGAACTTGTTTTCATCAAAGCAAAAGAATATTTTTACAGGTTTGTTCTGAAAATATTTAAATCCAATGACCTTATATGGAGTTCTGTTCAGCTGTCCATCAACTATCATCATTGTTTGAGCAAAATAAATTGTTTCAATATTGAAAAATAAATAAATTATTGTCCTCACATTAATTGAAGCATACAGCCGTCTGAGCTCTTGGAGCTGTACGTTTTCCCTGATGTTAGTGGAGTACCAGTGACATCCATGTGGGGTCTGGGTACAACGCTTTTTCATTTGTATATATTCATATATATATATATATATATATATATATATATATATATATTGTAAATATCCCCATTTATATCTAATATAAGTAATTAGAGACGATTTTGACCAATTATCGGAGTATCGCGATATCATCGATATTGTGAGCCATGTATCGTGTATCGCATCGGGAGTTATTCAGTGATTCTCAGCCCTAATAAAGATCTCGGGTCGCACCAGAACTCCCAGTCGTTCAAGGTATTAAAAAAAACAAAACAAGGATGGCGAGTATAATGTTTTACGAAAATAAAATATCGATACTTGGTGAGAACCCGTTGAGAATCAAATGCAAGACTAAATATCGCAATATCGATATTTTGGCACTCCGCCAATCTTTATTGGTGACTCTCAGAGAATTTGTGTGTTTGTTAGCTACATTTTAAGTTTGTAAAGTTGATTTGATGACTGGCTAAGACATGATTAATACTTTTTTAAAATTTAATTGAAATTTAAAAAATATGTATGTGACAGAATCAAAATCACAAGCCAGAAGTTTGAGTTTGATTCTGTAAATGCATTTGGATTTTAGTCCCAATAGTGATCATTTGTGGAGACAAATGAGACGAGGATGCAGTCACACTTTGATGGTAACAATCCAGGTATCTTTCCATAAATTAAAAAGTTCTGTTTCTGGCTTGTTTGTGACTATAGATTCCCAAATATATGCTCCTAAGCAAATAGTTTTAGTTTTTCTCATTATGTCCCATTGAAAGGACTATGTTCTCCTGGAAGTCCGCCTCTTTTTCCTCCTGCAGGTATGGAGCCCCGCGCTCCCTCGCACATCTGTCGGCATGTATCCGCCGCTCAATCGCTCTCGCTGGGCCGCGGCAGGTTCCCCTAACAGCTCAGTATGGCTCTTCCATTAATCAAAGACACTTCCAGTGTCCCATTACAGAAACACTGCTACTCTGCCTGTCTGAGGCTGACAGCTCGCCAATTCATCTTCTCCGTGGAAAAAAAGCCGAAGCCATTGTGGCATGCCAGTCGCCTTTACCTGTTCAAACGAAGGGGCTGTTAAGAGCGCAGGAAGACCCCTCTGAAATTGTTTTCTCTGGGTCAGGCAAACAACAAAAAAGGTAAATTGCTTGTCTCAAGTAACGCACCACAGAAAGAGTTGTGCGGTGGCAGTTCCTGCGGGGGGTGTGTGTGTGCTGGAACAGAAGAGAGGGTCAGGGACACAATAAGAAGATGGAGATGTGTTTGTTAAGAAGCTGATTTCGGCGAGGCTACAGGGGATGACACGCACCGGTGGATTTCTCTGAAGCGGCGTCCTGACACGGCAGCAGACCCTCCCAGCTGAGGTTGGCTGCTACTTAGCATGTACCCTCATTCGTCTGCTGTCGCCGGGAAACAGCAGGTGCTCTTTGTGGGGAGTGTGAACACTGATGACAAAACACAGGATTTTCTTTTTCCTTCGCACAAATCACTTGACTTGACTTGAGCTTTTGTATATTGTTGTTTTTAGCAATGCTGAGCTAAGGGCATCCTCAGTCCAGGATAATGTGAAGGTCACGGTTCATTTAAATGAGGTGTCAAAAGTAATGATTTTATCTGATTGGTTTGTTTTCACATTCCACTTGTTGGAGTGGACTAAACTGCCAGAACAATCTTCCGTTGGGCCAGTTGCTTGTATGAACATGTTAAGCAACAAACCCATGTGAAGAAATGCATTTCTACTCCCCAACATGGATCACGCTCCCGCCAGAGGGATACCCAACCTTAAGTCCCTCCCCCTTAAAAAGCAAGTACGGACACCCCTACCCCGCCAAATCCCCCTACGATTGGAGGGGTAGGGAGAAGCCTCACCCAAGTGGCTTCAATAATCTGCTTCAAGACACTTTCCAACTTCTTGATTGGAGCTTTTTGGGGAATTGTGACCCCACTCCATGGTAGAACAGGGGTGTCAAACTCCAGGCCTCGAGGGCCGACCTCCTGCTGGTTTTCCAGAAATCTTGTCTCATCTGCTGTTGATAACCTGGATCAGGTGTGTTCGGCCAATAAAGAGCTTCAATGACAGGTCAAGTCATACCAAAGACTCTCTGTTTGACACTCAGCATGAATCGGTTGGATTGGGTGGGGGTGTTAAACCACCAAATGTTTCCCAAGCGTCTTGGGAAACATTGCGTGTGTCAGACGTGTGTCTGCAGCTCACCACTCCCTCAGGAGATGGGTCAATTGCGGAGAACAAAATTCTCATACCGAGGTGCGTGACAACTAATGGGACTTTAGAAACCCAGATCCTAGCTTTGAGTCGGACACATTTGCTTGTTTGGTCCATACCATTGACTGTATATGAGAACTGGACTGAGTGAATTGCTTTGGTACGATCACTGGTATTAAGCCCAATGAGTTAATTGTTTTGTCGTATTGGGCTACATAAATAAAATTGGATTGAATCGAATTGACACAATTAATAGAAAATGACTTTGGTTGCTAATGAAATGAAGTTAATTTAGCCGCCATTTTTTTTGTGTTTTGGACGCTGCCATATTGGAGCCAGACAGCGTCAGTAGTGATTGGTCCTAAGTCACCTGAGTCACCATTTCTGTATCAATCAGGAATAATCTTGGTGGAAGGGACCAGTCCTACATGTTTGATGTATGACCACCTACAGTACTTCTATGGAGGTATCTGATTGGTCAGTTTATAGCTTAAATAACTTAAACTACAAAACAAATATTAATGAAACCAATTAGGATTATCAAGAACATTTAAAAAATAAAAGTATCGGAGAAAGAATGGTCATTCTGACAAATACACAGACTGAGTAATAGATGTTTATTTCTCTGTAGAAGTCTATGGGATTTTGGCTTCTTGGAACCAGTTGGAACTTCCTGTTTGGAGTGTAAGGAGAGGAGGGGTCACTCAGTCCAGTTCTCATATACAGACAATGGTTCAGATAAGCTCTCAGACAAACCATCCCAAAACACAAGCTAGACCAAACCAAATAGCTTGGTGTTTACTCCAAAGGTTTTAGACTTTCCAAGAATGCATCTTCAACAAACGTTGGTCCATTTGATGGCAGTGTATTGAGTGTTGGATGGCTCAAAGAATACCTTTGTAAAAGAATACACACACATTTGTTTGATTTGCCAAAAATAATCCCAACATGTTTAATGGGTCAGGCATTTCTCAATAAAGAGACATAACACCTCTGAACTGCAGCTGTACTGATCCTCAACGGCTCACACAGGATCTGCTCAGTCCCTCACAAATGAACTGTAGCACTTGAGAAATAGCTGATTGACCCTGAGCTTATTCAGCGTGTTGACATGTTAGAAGTGGTCAGAGGATGAAGGCTTTGAGATTCTCCGACTGTTTAGTTGCAACAACAGCCCGGATGATCACTTCCTTCTGGGACGTGAATTGAGGTCTTCACCTTGATTCTCTTGCTTTTTATTGTTACAACAGAGGTGCGTCAGGGATCGCCGGTCGGGGTCAGATCATTTCTCAAATACTTGTCTGAGGTTGGAGTCTGAAAGGTGGGGTGCCAGGTGGGTGTTGATTCCTCCGCACATGTTGCAGTGGAGAGACGCCATCTGGCGCGGTGTTCTTGTTAACTGTGACACGTCAAAAACATCCTCCACCTCTTGGGAATGGATTAGGGGCTTATCAATCGCCTCAGTGTAAATGTTTTCCAAGACACTGTTCCATTCAGCTGAGCAGACGGGCGGAAACGAGGAAAAAAAGCTGGATCATTTGCTTATGTCAACAGATGCTCACCTTTCTTAGTGGGTTTTATCTTTAGTTATTTGCAGTTACTCTGAAGGGAAAATGTAGCTCCCAGTGATGAGAAACATAATATTGTCAATGTTTTACTGTGAGAGTTTAGCTCTGGTGTTTTCTCCTCCAGTTTCAGGGAGCACTTATTTACTTAGGTTCTCAAATTTTGTTCCTAACTTTTATTTAAAAAGTTACATGTATTCAGATATTTGTGCAATGCGAATACAGGAGCGTCAAATTCGATCGCACAGCGGTCCAAAATCCACTTTAGGTCGCGGGCCGAACAGGATAAACACAATAAAAAACATTTTTAAAAACTTCACTTTTTAACATAAAATGAATAAAAACAGAATAAATCAACTTAAACCTAGAATAACTTTCAATATTTTGCTCTCCAAAAAATATATTTTGTCAAAATTATACAAGTTAGAAATAAATTCAAGACAACATTGAACCATATTTAAAAAAAAAATCTGATATAATTACTCAGAGGGCCGGATCTGGCCCCCGGGCCTTAACTTTGACACATGCCCAGAAGCTAAATCAAAAATTCTGTCAGATTATTTTAACATTGAAAATATTGTTTTTCTTGCAGAAAATAAGACATTTTTTTTTTAGAAAAATGTAGTTTCTCATAATTAATTTCCTACATTGTAACCATATTGTAAAAGTGTAACATGTTTTAGTTCTCACCTTTTTTTAATCCTACTAGTACACAACAAAAACTGAATCCTAATAAGAGACTCCTGTTACAAAGAAAATTGTTTTTTCTTTTTTTTTAGAAAATCATCTTATAAAGGAAGTTTTTCAAAAGTAAAATAATCTTGAGAAACAAGTCTGAGTGACTTTTTTTTATTAAAAGTGGAATTTGTGGTAAGACCATTTTTTTTTTACCATTTTGGAAGATTTTATTCCTTATTTAAAGAAAATTTGCAGATGGAGTATCGATTTTTGACTAATTTCAAAAGGGCCTGTTTTTACACTGTATATTTGAGTATTTTTATTTTTTTAGATATTTAGGAAAAGCTGCTGAAAATGTATTTTCTACATTTAACTGAAATGATAAAATAAATAAAACAAAGACTACACAAATACATTTAGACATGACAGGATTTCAGCTTTTGGTGTCAAGAACGGCTTTTCCAATTAACAAATGGAAAAGTTTCAGTCTTATATTTTGTCCCAAAAACTTTTCTGACATTGTTGTTCTGAGTAGTTTAAAGAGGAAACTGAAAGTCTGGATTTTCAGCTGCTCCATCCAACATTTGAAACTTCTCAGCGGAGCGTCGACTGACTAAAGTGAAACCGAACTGCCGTTCTTTGGCTTTTTCCGATCAGCACGGCGTGATTGTGTTGCTCTCATTAAGATCAAATCTGTCCGTTTTAATGAACACATGGACAGAGAGCGCGCCTGAACGACAAAGGACAGTTCTTTCCCTCCTTTCCCCACTCCCCCTCACCCCCCAGTTGCTTTGATTGGCATAATGAGGTGAAGGCTGGTTGGCACAAAGCTGCTATGGGGGGCAAATGGAGACATTATTGTTGTGTGTGTGTGTATATGTGTGTATGTGTGTGTAAGTGGGTGTCTTGGCGATCACACCCACTCCCCACTGGGCTATTAATTACCCTTTCTGTAACGTAGCATCTGCTAGAACAGAGCGAGCGCAGTCGGCACGGGCAGAGCGGCTCTGTCTCCCCGCCTCTCGTCTCCGTGGACCCCAGCTGCAGCTTCGCTCTGAGCTTATTGGATTCCATCTACATGTATGACTGATTCAACACCTGAACTGTTCTTCAAAAAAATAAATAAAGACAGACACACAAACAATGTGGGCCAGAAGAGAACCCCAGCTGGCAAATACTTAACTAACCATGAGATTCACCTGGGATTTTTCGGTTTTGTCTTTTTTTTTATTTATTTATTTCTCTGTAAGTGACACTGATATGCAGCTCAATTTAAGAAGTATATTAATGCTGATGAATAAAAGGACTTTCACTCTAGAGAAGTGAAGCTGACTCCATGAAAAGGTTAGGAAAGGTAGAAATAGTTGACGATTTGATCTGCTTTCACACTGCACTTTTGAGAGTGGATGGGAAGCGTTATGCAGTTACAACAGCTGCTCCTTTGGGGGCAGTGTTGTGCAACACTAACACCAATGTTATTTGAGAAATAAACCGACATCACCCATAGAAAACGGCTCCAATGAAAGAAGATCGGCATTTTTTCATGCCGCCATGTTGGAACCAGAACTCGTTAGTAAGCAGTGATTGGTCCAGTCGGTGTGAGTCAACATTTTTATAGCAACCGCACCCCTACTTACAAGCAGGCTACATGAAATCTGTAAAAAATGCTTATTCTGACAAATAGAATGACTGAGTTATAGCCATTTATTCTGCATTTGGTCTTCTAGGTCTGCAGTATTCCTGCACTGATGTTTGTAAACTGACCACATTTCTGTCTGCAGAAGCACCCTTATGGATCCTGGGTTTGTTTGTTTGTTTGTTTGTTTGTAGGACTATATTTATATCACACAGACATTCAGCTAAATCGGGCGCGGGGACCTCGTGGGGTCCTCCAGGATTGAACCAGACAATTGTGTGTCTGGTGTAGGAAATGATTGTGTCTCCGTCTTTTGCAGAGTAAACATCTCAGAGATGTTGAAGACAGCCTAATGATAGGTTGGTGCCTGTTTGCACTGCAGAAAAAGATGCACTGCTCCTCCATGATGGGTTGTTTTGAGGGTTAGCGTGTGATGACACCGAGTGTCCGAAGACGTGCCACTTGGGAAAGCTGTTTGTCTCCGTCTGACTTAAACTCTGTCATGCAGCTGTGAGGCTTTAATAAACCAAGGAAGGTATTTTAATGTCCTTACCAAATGTGGACTAAAGTCTCGTTTCCACTGAGCGGTCCGGTATTTTGAGTGTTTCCATTGTTTTGACTAATTTAGGCTTTTTTTCAATTTATTAGGCCGGTTTGGAGTTTTGCTAATATTTCCGCTACATGCTAGCTTCTTTAGGTAATTTGGTCTTATTTTCCGTTTTTTTAGGCTATTTTGGTGTTTAGCTAATTTTAGCTACATGCTAGCTGCTTTGGCTAATTTGGGCTTATTTTCCGTTTTTTTCGGTTATTTTGGTGTTTAGCTAATTTTAGCTACATGCTAGCTGCTTTGGCTAATTTAGGCTTTTACGTTTTTTAGGCTATTTTGGAGTTTAGCTAATATTTCTAGCCCGGTACCCAAACCATAGCCCACTCCGCGTCCGAAACTATTACTGCGTCCAATACCGGTACCAATCCGTGTCCAGCACCGATCTGCGTCCAGTACTGGGTTAGGGTACCGGTGCATTCCACATTGGTACCCGGTTTTGCGGCCTGGAGGTTGGGGAGCCTTGATGTCATTGGAACAGCCAGGACATCAAAAAACGACGAGGTGGGACACCAAAACGTCATTTTTTTTTACGCAGAGGGGTCCTTAGCCATGTGACTTGTGAATAAAAATGTGTTGCTCCTTACAGTACCAGACTGGACTGGACCGCTCAGTGGAAACGAGGCTTTTAGCCATGCTCAATGTGAACACGTCCAACAAAAAGTCTGTAAACTTACATAGTTTGGCGTTTTGGGGTTTCACATTCATGCGTAGCTTCACCCAATTCTAAGACCTTTGTCAGACTCCACGTCCTAAAGACATGGCCACTGAACGTTGTAAGTTGAAACTTTGACCAATCGGTGACTCGGATTTGATAGTGACGTATGGATGGCGTCCTTTTTAATTCATAGAAGTGCCAACTGTTTGAGCATTAATCATGGGGTTGTTGTTATTGTCCACATATTTTCCCAACATGCTTCTTATTTTCTAATTTATATGTTTCCAAGATTTTCAGTTTTTCTTTTTTTTTCTTTTTTTTCCATGAAGAAAGAAAGATACATCTTTGTAGTATTTAAAAAAAAAATTGATGCTAAAACCAAAAAACGCTCCGTTCGTGTAAACTCCTGTCAGACAGGAACATCAACCCGATGTCTTTAATGTTGCATGCATGCATGTATATGAATGCAGAAGTTGTGGTAGTCCAGACTACGACACGTACACTGGCTTGTAAAAGATGTGTTGAAAGGGTTTAACATTGACTTTTTATGTTTTGTTGCTTTTAAAAAATCCTTTGGCCTTGCTCTAACGCTTTTTATTTTGTCTTTTTTTTTTTTTTACTGAATCTGTTAGAGAACCACACCACAAAGAGCCTTAGCATATCAATTTGGATTATTTTGAAAATCTATTATAGTTACTTGAGGAACAAGAATTGTGTCAAATACTATTCTAGGCATACAGGGAGTACTTATATTTTTACGTTGCAGGATACTTAAAGGTCGTGTTTGTTGTTTAAATTTCCCTCCTGCCACACCGCCATACATCCACGCACACAGAAACACACTTAAGTGTCCGATGAGTCACAGCAGTCCCATCGATTTCTGCCTTTATGGTCTTCCTAACCTGTTGAAGGAAGGTTCACCCACACTGTGGCATCACCGTAAAGCCGGAGAATGAAATAAAATAAAGCTTGTCAATGAGAGATTTACTGTTTGAGCGTGTTACGCAAACATTCTCTGCTTAATGTAACAGACGTAACAGCTTAATTCAGCTGACAGGTCTTTCCACAGATTCAGCCCCTTCCGAAGGGCATTAGTGTCCTATTTGAACAAGTTACTACATTATCAGTCCTCTGTAGTGGTGTGTAATGTTTTCCCAGCCGGGGTCGGGGAAAGTCTGCTCTCAAGTGAAGGGAACGACCCCAGCCTGACATCCAGACGCTACTATTTCAGTGTTCTGGCCCTGCGGCCAAAAAGCTGTCAGCACATATTTTATCCTCTCGCTCTCACAATATATTTTCGCGCTCTCCCCTCTTTACTTCCTGGAAGACTTGTTTCATGCTCTCACCTCCTCCAGCTGTGCACACTGGAACGATGGAGAGAGCAAATTCAAGGTGATGACGGAGGCTTGTAAAAATAATCTCTGCAAGAATCGATGAGCTGTTTAAAAACACCAGAAAAGGTCTTCTGTTGTTGAGCTTTTCTTCATGCCTTGTTGCAGATTTACAGTAACAAACGATTATTTTAATAGTCGACTAATCACTGATTATTTTTTCTAATCGGGTCATGCGCAAACTGGATGTAAAGCACACTTCTTAACTAAAAACCATAATATATATATATATATATATATATATATATATATATATAGCATTCCCTACAATAATGCTAGTGTGAATGCTGTAAGCTGAATTTGGCCGCTTAAGACACTAGTGCTGATAGCTGAAAATGCTCAAATTGATACTTGAAAACACTGAAGCTGATAGCCAGCTAAAATATTAGTCAAATGCCAAATTATCCTAAAAAACAGAAAAAGCCTGTTACCCAAAACAGCTAGCATGCAGCTAAAATATTAGCCAAACTCCAAAATAGCCTGAAAAACAAAAAAAGTAAAAAGCCTTAATTAGCCATAACAGCTAGCATGCAGCTTAAATATTAGCTAAACTCCAATTAGCCTAAAAAAGCATAGATTAGCCAAAACAGCTAAATAATAGCTGAACTCCAAATTATTTCTAATAATCCTAAAAAAAAATTGAAAAAATCACTAGCGTGTAGCTGAAAAATTAGCTAAACTCCAAAGTAGCCTAAAAATGCCTAAATTAGCCAAAACAAATAGCATGCAGCTAAAATATTAGCTAAACTCCAAATTAGCCTAAAAATGCCTAAATTAGCCAAAACAACTAGCATGCAGCTAAAATATTAGCTAAACTTTAGTAGCCTAAAAAACAAAAAAAGCCTAAATTAGCCAAAATATCTAGCATGAAGCTGAAATATTAGCTAAACTCAAATTAACCTTAATGTATCTAAAAAACAAAACTCAAATTAGACAAAATAGCTAGTGTGTAGCTGAAACATTAGCTAAACTTAGAATTATCAAAAAAAAAAGCCTAAATTAGCCAAAACAGCTAGCATGCACCTGAAACATTAACCTAAAAATTAACCTAAAAAAATAAAAAAAATCCTAAACTAGCCAAAATTGCTAACATGCAGCGGAAATATTAGCTAAACTCTAAAATAGCCTAAAAAAACCTTAATAAATGCCAAAATAGTCCAAAGAGCTAGCATAATTCCATTATAACTTTCTAATTTACTACACACTGACTAATCAAGTATTAAACTAGTCATCGACTATTTTAATAGTCATTTAATCGTCGATTAGTCGACTAATCGTAGCAGTCTTATGTCACAGCTTGTTGACATCCACAGTTAACCCTTGAAAAACTTTTTTTAGCTCCTTTAATCTTACAAATCTGAGGTAAAGCTCCGTTTTCTTTTGTTCTTAGTGCATTGCACCAACATCATTAGCTGAAATGCCACAAAACCAAAGCTCAGGAACCCACATAGCTGGGGGGTTAAAGCGCATACCACCTGGATGCTAATGCCCCCGCGTGTGGATCCTGATCTGCATGCCACTCTCGGGTTTTCTGATTTCCTGTCTCTCTCCAAAATATGCATCTGTACGAGCACAAAAGGCCGGAAAAACGCACACAAACCCGAAGTGTCACGTGAAGCGCCGCTGCGCCGGCACCGATTCAAAGCGGCAGGAGTTCTTGGCACAGACCGCCCCCTCTTTTCACTGGCTGCTGTTCAGCTTTTATGCTCAATCGTTGAAGTTTTTTCTGCTTAACAGTTGGGCAGAGATGAAGGTACTGAGACGAGCAGCAGCAATCAAAGGCATTAAGCTCACCAAAATGCATATTTTAGGCGGGAGGCGCTATAAGGATACAGCACTGAGGTGAAGAAAGTAATAAAATAAAATAAACACCTTTAAATCCTAAATAATCTCTGCAAAAATGTCTATATCATAGTGTGCAAGCAATATTAGTTGCATAATAAAAATGTCAGAAATATTTACAGTTACTTTACTCTTGGTATCACAATGAGTCTTGACTGGAGTTGTAAATCTGGATTTTCCAGTATTTGTTTTGATTGGCAACTGGGTTGAAGTTCATGTTAAACTGCGGTTTAGAAAAATGTCCAAACATCAAAGAGTACAGTTTTAAAAACCAACTCCGATCATCTTTTGATTTATGTTTCATAGCGTTCACAGTGATCTTTTAATAATAAATCTCATATTTAGACAAAATATGTGTTGCTTTCTAGGACATAGTTCCTGCAGAGCGGCAGGAATTCATCAGTATATGTGGTGGGCGGGACCACTGGTCTAGTCGTCTACAAGTGGATACATCGGGATGGAGCAGAGAAGGGTTTTCAACGTCACAAATATAATATTTTTCAAAAAGCGTTCCTGCATCTGCTCCGGATTCACAATGATTTGAATAAAGAAACAATCAAAAATGCAATTTTAGCTTAATTTTCTTCATATATGTTCTCTATCATAAGTAAAATACCACAAGAACATGTTAAAAACATCAATAACACGGTTGAGTGGATCTTTAAGAACACAAAAATAGGATCTTGTATCACTTAACATCATTTCTGCAGCAGTTTGGGGCAAAAAGTATGTTTTAAAAATCAAAAAAAGAGTTTAAAATGTATTTAAAAATTATTTACAAAAGCAATAAAACCCTTAGTTACGATTATGTTTCTACAAGCTTCGTACACCCCGGTCTGGAATGCAAGATTAGTCCATGATGTTCACACTGGTCAAGCAGGGAGGGGCTTCTTCTTTTCCTGTTGTTTACTAGTGCATGTCCACCACCTGTAGCAGAAAGAAGCTCGGTGTGAAATGTGGAAATCGTGCAAATCTTGTAAATCTTGCTCCAGTCTTTTTCAATATTAGCTCTTTTCTGATACATAAAAGACTTGGTGTCAAAGAATTCCAGCTGGATGTGATTCATTTTTCCTCTGGGGTCAATTCTAAAATGTTGGCACATCCATGAATTAAAATGGATTACATAAATCACTAACAAATCTACAATTGGTCAAAGCTCAACTTGGTTTAACTTGCAATGGTCACTCGTTTTCTATGTAGATCAAAGACTTTTCCAAAGCAACTCAAGTGTCAGGAGTCGGAGCTGTCTCCCCATCTGGTCACCGGTGGACGCCATCCCCAGACTATTGACCACTACATAGTAAATCCCATTGACGATCCCCCACCTGAGTCTTGAGCGGCACATCAAGCGTTGCTCAGTGCGAAGTATTGTTTGTGCAGCATTCCCTTCATTCCCGAGCATCATTATTCTGAGCTGATGTCCTGTTTTCCTGATTCTGCTCCGATTCCGTTTGTCTGCCGACGACCCTTAAGTCTGATCCCTGAAACTTCTAAGCTGGTGATTGACCTCTGCTTACCGTTTGTGATGATGCAGCAATAAACAACATCTCAGCTTTATTTCTGCCGTCAGATTTTCACTGATAAAAATGGATCCCCCTCCTCCCCCCTATATAGGCTGTTTTTTTTCCCACCATGCATCTCTCTGGGCTCACATGTGCAGATGCTGTTTCGTGCAGAAACCGGCTTTAGATAACACACTGTATGTACATAACATGTTCATCTGAGTGGAAGCACTCTGCGGCCATCAGAAAGCAAGCAAACACTTGTGCTGTTACAGGCTCTCCGATGTGTATTCGAGTACAGAAGCGTCACGGCGTTCACCCTCGTGGACAGACACGCCGCTGAGATGAGAGCGGGACTTGTTTACCGCGCCGAGCTCTGACCGGCGCTGTTCGAGGCGCCCGTGGGTGCTGTGCTGCTCTTGGAAGGCGGACGTGCGGTGAATGACGGCGCTCGTGGCCCTGTGCCAGAGCTGCCACCTGAACCTCCCCGGGCCACAGCACACACAACACTGGCATGTTTGAGAGGTCAGATCCATCACAAATACCCCGCCGGCGGCCATTTCTACCGGGTCTGACTGCATTTAATGCCTTTGTTTCCCTCTGATCATCTGTTTTTTTCTCCAAATTTTGATTTCTTCTCCCTTCAGAGTACAGTAAAACAAATCAATCTTGTGGCATTGCGCAACAATTTAGCGACTTTTCCAAATACCAAAACAATCAGTTTGTCAAACAGGCTGACAAAAATCAAATCAAAGGTCCGTCTCATGTTTCCAGACACACAGTGTTTGTTTCATGAAGCAAAGGCTGTGCTGACTTATTGACCGCGTCCTCGGAAGACCTTCATCTGCTTCTGCGGGGTCACGGTGTGAGACGAGTGCAGGGGTCTGCACCCTCCAACCCTTGAAGAGCCTGTTGGGTCCATTTGTGTCGACATCCCAACTGGAGCCGCAAAGTCTTAGTCACTTTTGAGAAAATAAGACGCTGATTTGCTTTTAGATTAATGCTACTATTATGATAACTATAAACAAACTAAACAAAATAAAGCTTTTTTTCTCCAAAACTTGAAGTAGTTTATAGTTGTTGTCAGAGATTTCACATGACTTCCTTTCAAAATAAAAGACATCCTGTGTCACCTGGGTTTCATCTCAATGCAGCAAATCAGAGCTAATTCAGTTACACTTAAAATCCTTGAATGTGTGTGTTTTTCTTTTAATCTGGCACTCAAAAAGCTTCTGATACGCAATGTCCGTCAACTGTTTGCAAATGAGGTTAATCAAGTTGTATTATTTTTGTACTTTACTACTCACTTTTTACAGCTATACTTTTTAAAAATTGTTTTATTTCCCTTTAACCAGAGAGCCACAGTGGAGACCCACATGCAGGTTGCAGACCCCTGGACGCGTGGATGTAGAT
The DNA here is from genome assembly GCF_002922805.2 of Oryzias melastigma. NCBI lineage: Eukaryota > Metazoa > Chordata > Actinopteri > Beloniformes > Adrianichthyidae > Oryzias > Oryzias melastigma. The sequence goes on along the minus strand of NC_050525.1, from coordinate 24,929,659 downwards.
ATTAATATGAAAATTCACATTTTTTTGTATTTCCCTTCCAAATACCTTCGCGTGACTTTAGGAAAAACTTTAGCTAACTGGTCTGTGATGATCCCCTTACAATGCTTCTGTTATCCGGTCAAACTGTTGGATTTTCGGACATGTTTTATTGCAGCAAATAATCAGTTGAATCAAAAATATTTATTATAGTTTACTGAAAAAGTGTTAAAAGATCTGATTTCTGATTTGTCCCCTTCCGCGTACTAGATAGGCATGTTTTTATTTTTTTAAGGTTTAGTTTAAATTGCAGTGTTTTATTAAAATATTGACACCAGTGTTTATGTTTTTTTGAGTTATCGTAACTCTTCAACCATTCACAGAATGATCAGAACTCCAGTGGCTTCTGCAGCGCTGAAAAGCATCTTTGTGCTGATACGCTACAGTTTCCAGTCGGATAGTGTTTTCGCAATCGACCTACAAATCAAGTGATTTTGCTGAGGAGAAAATGCAGCTCTTGGTGTTGCATATCAGTGCAAAGCTGCTAATCTCAGCCTCAGAATCTGTTGGAATTCCATTTTGCAGATGATTACGGTAGTTCAAAGAGCGCGGGTTATTTCCTGGGGTTAAAGGGTTTATCTCTCTCTGAAGGTGCAAGAGTTCAAATAATACCAGAACACGACTTTTGGTTCCTTTTTCCAATCTTTACATACACATAAAATACAAGTTTGATGTGTCAATATAAGTATATATTATTTTACTGCTACTCTGAGTAACGGTACTTGTGATTGGCTGATGCTACATTAGGACCCACTCCAATGAAAACGATTTTTTTTACATACTTGTAGCATTTTTCTCATAGTTGAGGACATGTATGAAACAATTTAAGATTGAAACTGTATTTTGGATTATTTATTTGTTTAAATCGCGTTGGATCTGGAGTAGATGAAAACCGGATGTTTGAAAAGGCAGCTTCATTTCTAAATCCTTTTTAGCCAAAAAAAAAAAATGGTTTTCTAGGACATAGTTTCTGCAGAGCAGCAGTGCTAGCAGACATTAGCTGTAAAACAAAATGGGTGAGAGATATCGGAGCTATCCGAAGCTCGGAAGTTTATCTACAAATATGAACAGTTTCAATAAAAAAAAAAAAAACAAAACTCAGAATTGTCATTTTAAGCTTAATTTTCTTTATATATATATATACCCTCCATCATCAGTTAAATGCCACGAGAACATGATTTAAACATGATTTCAGGAACAGTAAGTCATGAAGTGTAAATGCTCCTCCTCCTGTACGAACCCCTAATAGATTTCTTAACCAGTTTCCGGGTTTGTTTTCAGCACCTGCAGACTAAACTTCTCTACAAGGTCAAAGTTTGATCCAAAGTCGTCAAATTCAAGCTGCTCCGCTCATAATTCTCCTTCAAGTGCTGCTTCCTCTGATTGCTCCTCCATCACACGGGCTGCTTTTGTCGTCATTCTAGTTGTGAAATGCATCTTTTATTGATGTAACAGGTGCTTAGCCCAACTGTGGCAGCACAAAAAAAAGAAAAAAAAAACCACCACCACCTCTCCTCCTGTTTGGCTTTCAGAATGGAAGCTAAAGTTAGATTTCTTTGAGGTTTTTCTGCCACTTGATGGAAGGTGATGCCGATGCATAATGCATGAGGAGAGAGGGAAGACTTTGTCTGGCAGCTTTTTATAGACCACCAAAGCCCTTCCACAACAGACAGACGCACGCCCCAGCCAACAGTTTTCACTCGCTGTAACCTCTCTCAGATCAAGAAAGCAGGAGACTCGAGAAAAACAGGAATCCAGCAAAACTGGCAACATCGCCGAGGATTAAAAAAAACAACAAGAAATGTTGACGTGCTATTTTCAGTCAGAGACCAAATGAGAGGCAGGGGAGAAGGGGAGCCGAAGTTTGTGTCAGAGAAGGGCTTTAACAGAAATATTTGAGTCCTGTGATCCCCTCCATGCTTTGTTCCCACTCTTGTGTTTGGAGGTCTAGCTGAAATGACAAAAAAGCTATATGGATATGTCAGATGATTCGCAGGGTTCTACTTTCAGCTGCAAACATTTTTGTCCTCAAAAGAGCAAAGTTAGTTTCTCCCAATCCCTTTAATCCTTATTTAACCAGGCTGGTTGACTAAGAGCGCGCTGTCATTTATAGTAATGGCCCAGAGGGAGAACCTGCAGCGAGCAGACACCGACACTCCAGACAGACCTTAACCTCTGCAGAGAATTCATTCAATTTATCTGGAGCTTCATTTGCTTTTCACTGAGACTGTGTGGAGAAAACACTTCTTTTTAAACTTATTTCCTCCTGCAATGCATGTAAGTTAACTGAAATCACGCAAATGTGATCATTTTGCTGTTTAGTTTGCCACCGATAGTTGTTGCCGTCGGACTTTCTCTCGTCGGGCTGCGGATTTGAACTGAAACATCTAGGTCATGCTCTCACTTCAGTGTCACCTCTTATTGAATAAAAGGACTTTGTCAAAGGAGGGAAGCACTTTTCATTGAGTGGAACTGTAGACGAGAGGTTGAAATGGCTTTCTGAGCAACGCCGAGGGCATTAAAGAGCGAATCCAACTTTCTAAGCTTTGGAGAATCCAGGTATCACACTTCAAATAGTCTAACTACCCAGGAAGCACAATTAAGAGTTTCTTGTTTTTGATCTCCCGCTCTAAAATAAGATAATCAGCAGTCATGCAACATTGATGATAATTACTGCAAGTTGGAATTGATTGTATTTTGTGGCTTCTCACTCTGCCGGGACTCTGCTGAAAAGTTGTCATGATTTCACAGGAAATGCATGTGATAGTCATCGAGGTTCACGTGCACAACTACAAGAATCATTCTCATGCAAGGAATGAGGAAAAAAAAACAAACGTGCAGCATTCTAAATGTTTGAAAACGGGGAGAGAAAAAAAAAACAGGTGTCTGCTTTGCTGCAAAAGCATGACTGCCTATCTAAAAGACCCAACTCTAATTTGGTGGCATCCTGTTTTTGCACAAGTTTTGTCAACTGTGATCAGAAGAAGTGATTGTGTCTCTGCTGCTTTGGCACCTGTACAGTTTCAGTTCTGATTGAAGAAAAAAAAAATTCTTCTGCACAGATGATTTGTTCCAAATTGCTGCTTTTGTTAAATCAGAAGAAAAAAAAATGCACCATTATGTTTTTCTGTAATCCAACATATTTTGGATTTGTTGGTTTTTTATGGTAATTTAAGGAAAAAAATTGAAGAACATTGACGGAAACTGTAATTACATAAATAAAATTGCATGAATTTGCACTTTTTTTTTTTTTACCTAAGAACATATTTATATATGCATGTATTTTTATTGGTGATTTCTGTTTTGAAATAATTACTGTTTTGAAATAATTAACAATTACAGCTATGAAATGTAAAATAGTAAAATCCAGAATTTTAAATAAAATTACCTACAAAAAAAGCAAAAATAGATCAAATTCAAAGGAAGAAAAAAAACATGTTTGCAACCTGAAGCTACACAGGTTTTGACTAGGGATATGTATTAGTAAAAATCTGCCAATATGACACATATCATGATATATGTGTCGCGATATACGTATCATGATATATGTATCACGATATATGTATCATGATATATGTATCACGATATACGTATCATGATATATGTATCACGATATACGTATAATGATATATGTATCACCATATGCGTATTATGATACATGCATCGCGATAAACGTATCATGATACATGTATCGCGATAAACGTGTCATGATACATGTATCGCGATATACGTATCATGATACATGTATCACGATATACGAATCGTGATATATGTATCATGATATATGTATCGCAATATACGTATCGCGATATATGTATCATGATATATGTATCGCAATATGCGTATCGCGATATATGTATAACGATATACATATTGCGATATATGTATCACGATATACGTATCATGATACATTGCAAATCACGCTATATCCCAAGACTGTATCAAAAATGTTTCACTCTTAATTTAAAGAGTATGACTTAGAGAAAACTTATTCATAGTAAGTATCATAACAAAAAACAAAAAAAAGAAAGCTGTGAGACTGACTAAACATATGAGAATAAAAATTTAACACAAGCTTGTTCTCGCAAGATCTTGTTCTGGTGTGGTTTAGAGCTGATCAAAATATGCTGTGTTGCCAACTAGTGGTCGAGGGTTAAGGTGGAAAACAAAAGTAAGACGCTGAAGGACGTTCACAAGTAATTAATTAAATATTGTCTCGTCAACATTTTAAATCGATATCGCCAAATGATATTTCGCAATATATCACCAAATCAATTGTTGTTGCACAACCACCATTACGAAATAACAATATATTTCTCAGTATATGGAGATCATTATATTTACAGTATGGAAGCAATAATTATCAGTATATTGAAATATGTTGACATACTCCAACTATAACCGTTTTCTTATATTGAAATATACCGATCCATATATTGTGATATATGAAAAAATGATCCATTCTCTGTCTTTTTAAGAAAAATAACATCATTAAACTATTGAGAAAACTTTTCTAAGTGAGTAGAATTTGTTTCCTAAAATAAGAATTCTCTGTAAATCTATTTTGTTTTCCCATTTTTTGTAGTTAAAAGAAAATGTGCCAATGAAGTAAAGATTTTTGACTTCTTTCCAAGGCGTCTGTTTTTGCAGTGTATTTTGTAGCTATTCTAGCCTAAACAAAGTAGCACTTTCCATTTTAATGTTCATAACAAAAAAGTTTGTTTATTCATCTCCTCCCTCAGCAGACAAACAGGCAGAATTTCAAGAAAACCTGTGGATTTTTTTGTGTCAATCACCCAGCGGTCAAAATGCGACTAATTCAAGAAGCGATCAGTCTCGCCTCCACTTAAGGTTGACACCAGGTGTCACATTTTGACAGTGCAGCGATGGGGAGTGTATTACCGCGGCAAGTCAACATGTTTGTTGTTTTCCTTCACCAGTGTCACACTTTGGAATACTTTTACACTGACAGTGTGGCATAACTGCTCTTCTCCTGAGATGCCCTCGGGGCAAATTTGTGGTTTGTCGTGTCTTCGATATTATAAATAGCAAGAAAGAAGATGAAAGGCGGCAGCGCTTTTGCTCCACATTCTTCTGTCTCCTCTCTTCTCCTTCTGTCCTACCTACTCATCTATGCTCTACACGAGTGCTTCAGCGTTTGCGCGTGTGGCTTGAATTTATATGAACGTCTCCCCGATGGCAGACAACGGGGGCCGAGTCATTGATATGTGCAGGAGGATTCAGGATAAACAACCCACGCCGCACGGTGTTACGCCAGCCGGCTTGATACATTTTGATTGAGCGTAGACAGAGCCGGGATGGAAGAGAGGAGGCTTAAAAGCAGGGAGGAAATGACAGAAAAGAAGCTGTTTTCACCTGATTCTCTAAAAAGACTCCAATGTTAAAAACCACCAAGATGTGTCAGAGGACAACAAAACGAGCGTCTATATCCAGTGATTTGCCGCTACTCGTTTGGATTCCAGCTTTTCTTGCATCCTTTGTTTGCGTGACACGGTCAGCCTCCTAATGGACTCTGAATTCATGCTGAAAAACACAAGAAACACACTAAGCACTTATGGCTGCATTAGGATCAGCCACCAAAGTGTCACCGAACTGCCTCATGCATCATTTCAGCTTCGTTCACCATGACAGAAGCTCGTACGTGTGGGACAGTATCTGTCCACCCTGAGCTTTTATCTCCAAACTGAGGCACCATTGTCTAATTTCTGGAGAAGGTTGACATTTTTAAATAATGCTAAGAGGTATTTTTGTTTCCCAAGTATAGGTAGTAGGGGTATGCCAAAATATCGATATTGCAAAAATACTGCAACATTTAGTCCAGATACAGTTCATATACTGTAAAATGTATTAGTGAAATAGTGAGATTGTTATAGCATAAAGTACATGGTTCCTCAAAAGGAGAAGTTCTAATAAAAATGTTTAAATTGTTCTGCCTCTCCTGGACGGTGTTTACTTTGGCCACTAGGGGGCGATCATGCTATAGAATTACTCTTTTTTCAAGAAGAATAAGCAAAGAATGAGCAAAAAAACGACATTTTAGACCACAAATAGCTACTTTAAAAAATATTTCCTTTAAAGAGTTTGTAAAATTCATGCCTTTAAGTATATAAAGCTGCATTTATGTATGTTTAGGTCGACCTGGCGTTAGCATTAGCCGTCATTTGGGAAATTCCATTAAATGTTAGCATCAAGCTAGCAGACTTCATCTTTATGCGCAAGATCGATCTCTATTTTTATGTCTCGATTATTGATCTATTAAGCTTTAATCAGTTCAAATCGATTATTCAATTTATTAATCCAGCCCTCATTGATTTACCAGAAGAAAAGCAGTGTGAATTTGCTTTGGAACTAGCAATTTGTAGCCAATTTGAGAACAGTTGCACTGGCTAATTTTTACCATTTTGTCAACATAAAGGCTGTATTAATATTCAGGTAGAGTTTTTTTTTCTAAAAGGAAACTGAAAAAAAAGTTCTGGTACAGTTTTGGGATGTATTGTAATATGTATTAATCATATCAACAATTTTAAGCTTAATTTTCTTTAAATATGTTCTCCATCATCAGAAAAATGTCACAAGAACATGTTAAAAACACAAAAAAACATATTTTTAATCGGAGTGAGTTTTTAAACTACTTTAATTTAATTTAATCATTTTAGATTGGATGTCAATATGTCAACATATTCATAAAAAAACAAGTAGAAAAAAGTGTTTAAAATTAACAAACACATTTTATTTCAAACATTTTTACTCTTAATAAAAAACAGTTAATGCATATATTGAAGAATGTCATTTTTCAGATTCTAAAGGCTTTTTAAACAATAATAAAATATTGGATCTGAACTCAAGGAAGTATTTATCTAATGGAAAAACGTATTATATATAGAAATTACCATGTTTTGGTAGTTTCTGCAGGTCAAATCTGTCACTCGTTCATTACTGTAGTTTTGACCAAAAAGTGGTTAAAATAAGTTTAAGTGAAATTCAACCAAAGATGTGTTGGTTGGGAGGGTTTTGCAATAATTAAAATGCCAAAATTCATGATAAGAATGACATGTGGAAACAAAGATAAACCTTTGTTTCTGATCAACAGCTGCAAGTCACCTAATCTGACGTTTTTTCGTTAATAAATCTAAATTCTGTAGCATATCAGCATGGGTATCAAATAAAGTACTGTGATTTAATGGGGGTTGGCACCGGCTCCACTTCCTCTGTCAAAGTCCGATCGTGTTAAATCGGATGACCTAATGCGCCGTAGTGGAGTCGTCTTTTCCTCGTCTTACTGTGCAGTGCAATAGATCACCTTAGCTTGACTTTTTAACTGGTGTATTACAAAGAGGGGCAGGTGGGAAGCCTGGGTCTTTACTAGCAAACGCAGCACTAGTTATGATATATGGCCAGCCAAGTCCGGCGGCAAAATAGGGGGAAAAAACACTTCTGAATTACACGAGCCAAGCTGTTACGGCTCAATAACACGGGCCTGTAATCGACTCACATTTCAAACACACACACATGAAGTCAAAGCCGGCCTCAGTCGGGCTGCTTTATGAGGAAGCACACCATGCAAGGTGATCAGCATATGCTTTGTTGACATAAATTTAGAATTTATTGCCGTTGTCAAAAGTGACTGTTGGACAAAGTCGATTATTAACTGAGTAAATGGCCTGAGAGAGTTTTATGAGAACTTCCTTAATGGCTACAGTCAGTCTGTTTCAAATCACCTTCCCTCCCAGCGCACAGACACACACATCCAGACGCTTAAACACAAACTCAAACGCACACTCCATCATGCGTTTCATAGGAGCGACATGACAGCGAGCAGTTACGATGGGATTTCACAGAGTGAGAGGAGGGCTGCGTTTAGGCTGAGCGGGAGGATATTTCACTTATTTCAACGATCATTACTCCAAAGAGAATCATGTTTTTGGTGTTTTTAGGACATATATATGAGCTTAAAATCATATTTCTGAGTATTTATTTATTAAAATCAACGTAAATGAGGACCAGATGAAAAAAATGATGCTGAAGCTTCTGATGCATCCACCTGAAGACGACTGGATCCATGTACGTCTGGCTCAAAACTGACTGGATGTTACCCATATTGATGGACAGAGCTATGATAGTCAGAAAGGGGCGGAGCTTCAAAAGCCACGCCCCCTCAGAGGGTATTTTGGAAACAGGATTCAGATCAAAATTAAAAATAGCTTTTTAAGACATTTAGGTTGTGGAATTTTGGCTATAATCATAATTAAATGCTACTGGGAACATTTTTTTAATTTGTCATAGAGGTGCTTTAAAGCTGATATGTTTTTCTAAAAAATGATTCTTTAGAATTCTTTGTTGTGTTATACTTCTAAACCCAATTAGGCTAAATTGCTAACACGTTGACTTGACACATTTGTTTCTTCTTATTCTGGACCGACAAAGCAATCTCCATCTCCAAAGAATGTCGTCGTGAGGTTTCACTGGAACAGCTTTTAAACATGTAAACGGCGCTGAACGATGTGATATTGTTGGACATCCGGCATCGTGCTGTTTCAGTTAACACACTTGCAGTCACGCGTGTCTGCATCACGCTCTGCTCATCAGCACTGTATTTACGATGGAAAAGAGAAGGTAGCACTGGTTGCACTTTGCGTGGCCTTAATAAGTCCATCCATGCCTTATCAGTGCTCTGTCTGGGGGGCACAATGGTCAGATTGAAGGGGGACACAAAAGGGCTTTGAAAGCCTTTGTCCTCTGTGTGTGTTGTGGTTTTCCACTTACGTGTGTTTTCCTCTTATCGGAATGAAACGGAGTACATCACATATGACCCTAAGAAAAGGTTCAATAAAAAACCCGCCGTGTGGCTTTATTCGTGTGGCTGGATTTCTGGGGATGGCTTGAGAAATGCTAAATTAACTGGGAGATGTTTAGACCTACCCCCCCCACCACAGGGGTGTGACACACATTGTTTAACTTGAACGCTGCTCTACAGCTTTTTTTTCTTTCCTTCCTTCAGGAGAGCAGCTTTACCTCATGTAATCGCATGGAAATGTATGAAAATAACTGCAGTTTGACTGTGTGGACACAATTGTTTAAAAAAAAATGTAATGTAAAAAATATGTTTTGTCAAAATTATACAAATTAGAAATGAGCACAAGATAACATCGGGCTATTAATAATAAAAGAAAATGATCTGGAGGGTTGGATAGGGCCTCGACTTTGACATGCGTTTTAGGGTATCTGACTGATTCATGAATCAAATATTCAACCAGTGGGAAGCTGTTTTATTTCATTTTTGGAAGTTTAAATATTCTAGAGATGACAAATCTCATTTATTTTCATTTTTCCCCTTTTTGAGGCATTCTTATAGTACTTTTTGTCATTTTTTTAAATATTTGTAGCTTTTAACCCCACCTGATGAATGTATTTTGCATTTCTTAATGTTCCATAGAAATGCATTAAATCATGAGGTGTAGAAGAGGCCTTGTATTTTTTAAATTCATCATTTTAAAGGAACTTTTACGTTTGCAGTTGGTTGCACAAGCGGACAAAGATGTGATAATTCGAGCTTTAATGCACAACATGAACTAATTCATTTTGTGGAATTAGCTAGTTCTGGTCTTGAATTTATGACAATGCTTCTGTCTCTGACATAGAAGCGTTCCTGTGTTGTGTTGTTTTCTGCTTTCACAGACCGGCACATACAGTGTCGCTGTGCGGCAGATTGGAATCATGTGCAGTTGTGTGCCACTGCAACACATTGTTTTGTGTTTGCATGACTTTCGAAGTAAAAAAAAACAAGTTGTTTTTTCATGGAAGTGCATAACGCCACTTTGTGCTTCCTGTGTTGAAGGGTGTGTCCTACTGCCTTCATTTTGGGTAAATTTGGCATTTTAATAAAAAAGTATTCCCAGTGATCTTTTAATTATGATTTAGCTGTTTTTAACCAAAATCTAAAAACCTGTCATCATCAGGGATTTAGTGTCACTTTAGTGCACACCCCCAGCTATCGTACAGCCCCTCAAACCCCCAACTAGACCTGCAAAACGTATCATAAATTTATCATCGTCACAAAGGACGACGTAAACTTGTGAGAAATGGTTATAGCAGCCTGAAATATTTCAAGAATAATTAGTGGGTCAACTACTACTACTTCTGATAATGATGACAATAGTAGTAACAGTAATAATATTTTATTTTTTAGGTGTCATTCTAGGAAGTCAAGGTTACAGAAAAAAGCACAAACCTGAGCCTCTACCACAATGCCAGTGAGCCATGTGTAGAGTGTCCGCCCTGAGACCGGAAGGTCGTGAGCTCAAATCCGAGTCATACCAAAGTCTCTAAAAAAAAAAAATAGGACGCATTACGTCCCTGCTTGACACTTAGCATTAAGGGGTTGGACAAGTGTATTTTTATCAGAAAGAGTAAGTCGGAATAGTTTTAAAGTTGGAGATGAAGTGAGGCATGTTAGATGCGAGTCATTGGGGTTGTGTCCGAATTCCCTCCCTAATCACTACATAGTGTCTTCGCCATTTTGTAGTGCTGTCTGAATCTAGTCCAAAATCGAGTGCACTCAATGTCCCAGAAGAATAGCGTACATCGATGGTCACTAGATTAGAGGGTATAGACCACAATGCATTGCGGTCAAACAATTTCAAACAAAAAAAACGTCTTCAAATGCAGTATTTGAATAAACTCTCCACATTTTCATCATCAGAACACAGTGGAGTCATAAATGAACACCATGAAATGTTTGTGAAATCGATGACGTCATATCAAATTTTTAGAAAAACGAAAGAAAAGTAGTGATCATCATGATGAATTACCTTTAAGATCCAGAGCACTGTATAGTTTTTTAGTAGTTCTTCATGTATCGCAAGTTTTCGTCATAGCCCAACCTCCAATCTATCACTGCTGGTGCAACAAAAATGGCGACCGATATTAGAGCTATGTAGTCGTATAGTGTGAGCCAGATACCAGCTCAAAGAAGGACAACAACGACGTACATGATTTATTCGTCTGCAGGAATGGAGCTTAGGGCCAACCATCACAAAAATG
>NC_050525.1:24907585-24916310 GCF_002922805.2 Oryzias melastigma | reverse complement strand
GTACATCACATATGACCCTAAGAAAAGGTTCAATAAAAAACCCGCCGTGTGGCTTTATTCGTGTGGCTGGATTTCTGGGGATGGCTTGTGAAATGCTAAATTAACTGGGAGATGTTTAGACCTACCCCCCCACCACAGAGGTGTGACACACATTGTTTAACTTGAACGCTGCTCTACAGCTTTTTTTTTTCTTTCCTTCCTTCAGGAGAGCAGCTTTACCTCATGTAATCGCATGGAAATGTATGAAAATAACTGCAGTTTGACTGTGTGTTAGAAACAAACACACCAAATGGACTCAATTGTTTTAGGGGAGGGGTGTCAAACTCAATCACACCAGCGGCTAAAATCCAAAACACACCTTAAGTTGCGGGCTGGACAGGATAAACATTTATTGAACACTCTAAAACTTCATAGCTGAAGATGCTGAAGTTAATAGTTAAAAACGCTAAAATATTAGCTAAATGCCGAATTAGCCTAAAAAACAAAACAAAAAAACTTAAGCTAGCCAGAACAGCTAGCATGTAGCTGAAATATTAGCTAAACTCCAAAATAGTCAAAAAGTTCTCAGTGAATTCCAAAATATTCCAAAAAGCTCACAGAATTTCAATTTTTAATACTTTAAAACCATATTTTTTTTGTCATAATTATTAATAAAAACAGGCAGGAAGGCCCTGCGACAGACTGGCGACCTGTCCAGGGTGTACCCCGCCTTCGCCCATCAGTGGCCGGGATAGACTCCGGCACCCCCGCGACCCCGTATGGGATGAAGCGGTCAAGAAGATGGATGGATGGAACAGGCAGGAATATTATTCCAGAATAAATCAACTTAAACTTTAAATAACTTCCATATTTTACTCTGCATAAAAATATGTTTTGTCAAAACTATACAAGTTAAAAATGAGCACAAGATAACATCGGATCATTATTAATAAAATAAAATGATCTGGAGGGTTGGATAGGGCCTCGACTTTGACATGTGTTTTAGGGTATCTGACTCATGTATGAATTAAATATTCAACCAGTGAGAGGCTGTTTTATTCCATTTTTGGAAGTTTAAATATTCTAGAGATGACACATCTCGTTTATTTTCATTTTTACTCTTTTTGAGGCATTCTTATAGTACTTTTTGTCATTTCTTTAAATATTTGTAGCTTTTAACCCCACCTGATGAATGTATTTTGCATTTCTTAATGTTCCTTAGAAATGCATTAAATCATGAGGTGTAGAAGAGGCCTTGTATTTTTTAAATTCATCATTTTAAAGGAACTTTTACATTTGCAGATGGTTTCACAAGCTGACAAAGATGTGATAATTCCAGCATTAATGCACAACATGAACTAATTCATTTTGTTGAATTAGCTAGTTCTGGTCTTGAATTTATGACAATGCTTCTGTCTCTGACATAGAAGCGTTCCTGTGTTGTGTTGTTTTCTGCTTTCACAGACCGGCACATACAGTGTCGCTGTGCGGCAGATTGGAATCATGTGCAGTTGTGTGCAACATTGTTTTGTGTTTACCCCGTTAGGATCTTCCTGCTGTTTGCATAACTTTCGAAGGAAAAAAACAAGTTGTTTTGTCATGGAAGTGCATAACGCCACTTTGTGCTTCCTGTTTTGAAGAAAACAGGGTGTGTCCTACTGCCTTCATTTTGGGGTAAATTGGGATTTAGTAAGATTCAAATCCTCTTTTGATCTATTTTATAAGCATTCCCAGTGATCTTTTAATTGTGATTTAGCTGATTTTAACCAAAGTCTAAAAACCTGTCATCATCGTCACAAAGGACGACGTAAACTTGTGAGAAATGGTTATGGCAGCCTGAAGTATTTCAAGAATAGTTAGAGGGTCAACTACGACTACTGATGATGATGATGATAATAGTAGTAACAGTAATAATATTTTATTTTTTAGGTGTCATTTTAGGAAGTCAAGGTTACAGAAAAAAGCACAAACCTGAGCCTCTACCACAAGGCCAGTGAGCCATGTGTAGAGTGTCCGCCCTGAGACTGGAAGGTCGTGAGCTCAAATCCGAGTCATACCAAAGTCTCTAAAAAAAAAATAGGACGCATTGTGTCCCTGCTTGACACTCAGCATTAAGGGGTTGGATTTGGGGGTAAAACCACAAAATGGCTCCTGACTGCAGCTGTGTCTGCAGCTCACCACTCCCCCAGGGGATGGGTCAAATCTGAAGAACAAATTTTGTGCAGCTTGGTGCGTGACAACTAATAAGTCTTTATTACTTTATTTAAAAATATTAGTAATAAAAGCAGAACAGGTAAAACTACTTCAAAAGTTTTAAAAGAGACGAGTGTATTTTTATCAGAAAAAGTAAGTCGGAAAAGTTTTAAAGTTGGAGATGAAGTGAGGCCTGTTAGATGCGAGTCATTGGGGTAGTGTCCGAATTCCCTCCCTAATCACTGTATAGTGTGTTCACCATTTTCTAGTGCTGTCCGAATCTAGTTCCAAAATCGAGTGCACTCAATGTCCCAGAAGTCTTTGCGAAAAACTAGCGCACATCGATGGTCACTAGATTGGAGGGTATAGACCACAATGCATTGCGGTCGAACAATTAAAAACAAAAAAAGGTGTTTGAATGTAATATTTGAATAAACTCTCCACATTTTCATCATCAGAACACAGTGGAGTCATAAATAAACACCATGAAATGTTTGTGAAATCGATGACGTCATTTCAAATTCATATCCAAATTACCTTTAAGATCCAGAGCACTATATAGTTTTTTAGTAGTTCTTCATGTATCGCAAGTTTTCATCATAGCCCAACCTCCAATCTATCACTGCTGGTGCAACAAAAATGGTGACCGAGCTATGTAGTCGTATAGTGTGAGCTAGATACCAGCTCAAAGAAGGACAACAACGACGTACATGATTTATTCGTCTGCAGGAATGGAGCTTAGGGCCAACCATCACAAAAATGCTCTTTTTTTCAACGATTTGAATAAAGAAATACTCAAAAATTTAAGCTTCATTTTTTCTTGTCCATCGTCAGAAGAACGTGTTAAGAACAGTATCTACGTCAGAGTGGGTGTTTCACTACTGTCATTTAGCCGTTAGTAGTAACCCAACCAGTTATATAATAACTCTTTCTGTAATGTCGTTTGACTCAGATATTTTCTTTTTTTTCATCATGGAATGCAGTCAATAATTGTGAAAAGTCACACTCGACTCAATTACTGCTCCTGCCTGTTCCAAAGGACGTGAAACTACTCCTCTCAGTCTGTTGCCTCATCTTCGCTCCATCTCGCTCTGCCTCACTTAAGGCAAGAAGCCGGAGCTGTAAATCAATTTTGCTTTCGACATCTGACATCAATCAGTCATGTTTTGGGAGAGTGGCACCACCTCTTCCTCTGATGCTATGTTGAAGCCGCTGAGATGGATGGCTGTCATCTCCGCCGAGTTGAGGGGATCTCTTATCAAGGGCATTGTTTTTCCAAGAACGCTCTTGACTGATCCCTCTGTGCCACCTGACGCTGCGGCGGAGACTTTGAAACGTGCTTGACGTCGTCTAATTTCGTCTGCCTGATACAAACAATCATGAAGAATCTTTTTTTTTATGATTTTGGTTCCGCCACACCTGTCGTGGTTGCAATGTTTCCCAAACTGTCAAGAAGAGAATATTTAGTTTTTAAGCTTCAAACTTTATGAAAGGGTGACCGCTGCAGAAGATTAAATGCGCTGACGGTGAAATTGTGTCAACTTGACAAGCAGTCATTACAACCACGGGCGTTTGTGCGTGCCTCTCTCTCAAGATGAAGTATTTGCAGTTCTTGGGAGGCTTAAGGCACCGCGGCAGTTGTTTGGCAATTCGTGTCACCTTAATTGCTTTAGAGCACTTTCAGATATCTCATAAGAATAATATGCTTTGTACTGAGCCGTGGGGTCTTTGAGGATTTCGTAATGGAGGGGGTCGTAAGGATAAGCCTTGAAGGTTAGGTAACTGAATAACATCAGACAGCACACATCCACATAATCAAATATTGACCCTTAGTCTTTGTCTGACCTTGTATGCTTAAACGGTGTCACAGCCTAATGACTGTCTGTTTGGAAATAGATAATTTATCACATACCTGACATCCACATCTCTGTCGCTTTACGACCCTACAAATGCATCCTAGAACCAAGCAGCTATTGCACGAATAAAGTGCTTTATTTTACTTTTAAGCATTGTGTTCAGTCGGATGACTCAAGGTGTGGAAATTTTACAAGCGTCTTTGTTTGAATAGCACTTTGATTTACAGCGCCTCGCTGACAAAGGATAAGTTGAAGAACTTGTTATGCAGATAATAAGTGGAATAAGTGTTGTCATTGATGAAGTGTGACATTTTCTATTGAAATAAATCAAAGTGAAAGACTATTTTTTTAGTTGCTAAGTGTAAAAAAAAAAGCCACTTTTAAAGATGTTTCATTATGTGATGAACTCGACCCGATCTGTCTTAGCTGTCCTCCTAATTTGGAGTAGATGGTAATATATATGTTTTTCTTTTGCTTCTCAGGAAGATGCACAGTGGAATGAAGACCTACAGCTGTGAGCTGTGTGGGAAAAGCTTCCTGGACAGCCTTCGTCTACGGATGCATTTGCTGTCTCATTCAGGTAATCAGACTTCAACCTCTATTATGCGTTCCATACGGCAATTATTTTTAATTGTGGTTAAACAAAAATAAAACTACACCCTCAGCCAGTTATCTGTCATTGAGTAGCTTTTATGGCTCTGTAACAGTTGTTAATGTTTTTCAGACCAGTCTTTTTGCCCCTTGAACTTTTAAGTTCTCTGAAACAAATAAAAACTATATATTTTTCCATGTTTTGAGTTATCTATTTAGCCTAAGTGCAAATAAACTATCCTTAAGAGTTATTAGATCCCAAATGTAGTTACTATAGTTACAATGCATTGTTTTCAAAGTGTAAAAATGGAGGAACATGCTCATAAAATTGGTCTGAAGAAATGCAAAACTAAAAATATGACATTGGATTTCATTTTTGCCCATTTTCTTTATTTGACATTCTTTAGTCATAAACTTCTGACAGTTTAAGTGATCAGGTAGTAGTCCCTGACCTTCTTAGGCCACAGACGAATTAACTCATTGTTAAAAGATCCAATATGCAGAATTTATGTTAACATATTGAACAAAAGTGTTAAAAAAATTGGTAAAATTTCTGAAGCCCGTTTCTGTTTTGAGCAATTTTTTATTGGGGAAAATCTCAGATCATTCTTACAAAAATTTACAATTCAAGTCTCTAGTCCAGGGTTCCCAAACTCAATTTACCTTGGAGCCACTGGAGGCAGAGTCTGGCTGAGGCTGGGCTGTACGGGGTTCCATTTGTGCCAAAAATATGCTTTTGTGTCCACTGTCTATATATATATATTGCAGGGGATTACTAAAGTATATTGATTGACATATCTTTGGTCCATTGTCTATGTCTACTGAGCAGGTTTAGTGAATATTTGTGCATCTCTATCGCCCAATCTAAATTATTCGCGCTTCTTCCTGTATTTGAAGGGGTAGTTTAAGTCCAAGTGTGTCTGGGAAATGTATTTTTTAAATCCGACCCTCCAAACGGAGAGTTATAAAGTCCTGCCCTGCGAGACTAAACTGCGTAGGTGCGCTCCGAACCACAGAAGTTTACATTTAAATCTAAGTCATGACTTTTTGTTGTAGCATAACCATTTTAAAGTTATAAAACCGCTGTTGTTATGTAAATTCAAGCGGTGGGAGCTCCGCGCTAACGCAAGCAGACCAGCAATTATTGGTGACTATTTTTTGATAACTCTCCTTTTGGAGGGCTAAATGAAGGGGAAGGGAGAAGGAAGAATTCGGATCTGGCGTATGTACTACTAAACAATATCTTCTGCGTGTCCTGTAAAATGACAGAAGCTAACGACGCTAGTTGCTAAAGACTTTAGCAAATGTAAAGTTTTAGCGTAAAGCAAGCTGAAACCTCACAAAGTAAATACAAAACTATCATTAAAAAAGCGTGGACATACAGACGATACATTGAACTTTCATAATATTGACTTGAGGTGCCAGTTGAGACATAAAGCAGGGGTTGAAAGAAGAAGTTTATGAGTTGATTTTTTTCAACATAAATGTGGAAGTTTCCAACATATGAATGAGCACCAGCCCTCAGCATGATTGACGGACTCCTGCTAAAAGTTATGCAGAGCTGCTCTGGGAAATTGAACCCAAGTTGTGCCTGCACAACATCATCCTGCCATCCTATACCTCTGTGACACTGGAGGTCTGTAAGGTAGTACAAATCAGAACACTGGACACATTGATTGGTCCAGTCTCAGAACGCGGCCCCCCACAGCTCTGCGATTGCGTTAATAGCAATGGCGGTCTTTTACAGGCACAGAGTTTCCACACTCTTCCTGTAGACGGTTTCTTGAAAGCCAGTGAAATTCTTGATCATAACCTCATCTACACATTTACGACACACAGATCCGGTTAAGACTGTCAACAAGTCTGGATACTTCCTTCCACTCCTCATTCAGACGCTGCGGCATGTCAAAAAAAAAAAATCCTAATTGTTAGAATGGTTTTTGTTTGTTCATATCTCACCAGAACTGAAACAGTGACTGAGATGGATGTTGACACTCCTGCTAAGTTATGACAAAGATGAATGACAAACCCACGCTGCGCCAGAGAGTCAGCGCAGTGCACAACTCTGTGTGTTGCAAGCAAAAGTTGCTCTGAGCAAATATTCACTGTTTATTTTAAAATTACTCCCGTTTTCTCAACCCCTGCTGCGAACACACACAACACCCCCTACCCTTTCCTCCTCACTTGTCAAAGCAGAAAAGACTCCGAAAAAAATGAGACAGCTGATGTTTTGGAAATGATATTTTACACGCGTCTCCCAGCGCGTTTGCAATGATTGTATGTGCTTCTTCAAATGTAATGTCGGGCCTCGGGGTGTCTGCGCTGAAACGCCTGCTTGTTTGACACCATGGTGTGTAGCTTAGTAGAAAAAGGAAATGTTCATTTAATTTTTTTTTTTGTGATTGAAATGAAGCAAAGAAAGGACGCAACAGCCTCTACTTGGAAATTAGCCTTCAAATATTTTGGCTAAAACTTTATCGACATTAGAATTGAAATAACCATAAACATCACAGATGTGCTGCAGTTAATTCAAGTGAAATTTTGATTTTTTTAATTTTTTTTTTATTCATGCGTTTCATCTCTAATAAGTGTGGTTGAAGGAATAAACTCTGAGGGATTGTAGTATTTATTAAACGTCGAAGCTGAGCAGCGTTTCTGCACATGTTCAAGCTGAGAGTCGAATCAACAGAAGTCTACGCTTCGGTCTTTCATCTCCTATTATTTTCTCACATCACAACATAAGCTTTGCTTTTAAGAAGCATTAAGAGTTATAAAAAATTAGCAGCTATTTTAGATAAAGATTTAAAAGTTATTTTTAAATTGACAGATTGTAACACTAGTGAATATTCAGTAAAGCAAAATGACATTTCATTTTGAGATTATAAACAGCAAAAACGGTTTTGTTTGCATTTTTGTTGGCATTTTAAAGCTTCAAAGACCCACTATGATCATCTTTTAAACTATTTTAAGGGTTCCTAGTGGTCTTTTAAAATAGCATTGTTACTGCTGCAACGAGTATCCGAGTACTCAGATATTCCCAATCACCTCCCAAAGGAATTTCGCGCCGTCAAAAATTACAGATTTGCAATCTTTATATACAGTATATATATATGTGTGTGTGTATATATATTTATACATATATATGTGTACATATAAATGTGTGTATACATGTATATATGTATATATATATGTATACACACATTTATATGTACACATATATATGTATAAATATATACACACACACACATATATTTATTGGATTTAAGTTTGTAAACTCAAAATAAGCATCATTTAGGTTGATTTGTGCATTGAATCGGAAGGATCCACAGCCCTTAGCTTTTTTTTTGTGAAAAATTAATAAACCTGTATTGTTTTCTTGGACATAGTTTCTACAGGGTGGCAACAGTTCATTAGGACCTCTGAGATGTAGGCGAAACTGTAAGCGCGGAGAAACCCCTCCCCCACTTCCCCTCAATGCTGACATAAGTAAGGAGGAGGGAGCTTGTTGCTTTCTCCGCCCAGCATACTTTTTATAATACAAAAGAGCGTTTTTTCATCTGCTCTTGATTCACAATGGCTTAATTTTCTTAAAATTTGACCTCCATCATCAAAAAAATGCCAGAAGAACGTGTTAAATACACCATTTTCATCAGACCGTCTTTAAATTCATCTTTTGGTTACCATTCTTAACATGAATTTACATGTTTGTGATAACAAACCACCCTAAAAAACCAAAGAAAAACTCATTCATTTTGAGTGAAAGTTTTGTCTTTAGTTATTTCTACAGTTTTTTCTACTGCTGCAAACTATCTCAACTTTGACCACAACATCTGGAAGAAGTTCCTTCCTAAAATCAAACATATTGAGGTCACTCCGATTTACAAGAAAATGGTTCATCGGCTCACATGACTTTTTATATGTGTCCCTCTGTCTATAAAAAGATGAGAAATGACTTTCATCTGAGAACAATAAAACGTTTAAAAGCAATAAAGCAGTTTAGGATCAAAACAGGATGAGGAACAAATGTTGGTTTTCATCAAGAAACTCGAAATCAAATTTTTTTTTTTTTTAGTGTGTTTTGGATCTTTGAGGCAGTTGTTTTTGGA
>NC_050525.1:24887911-24907510 GCF_002922805.2 Oryzias melastigma | reverse complement strand
ATATATAATGTTATTAAAGTGTAAAATCATCTTGTAATGTGACTGCCCAGGCTAAAAAAATAATAATTTTTAAAAGCTATCTATAAAATTACACAAAATATATTCACTTTTTTTGCACCATTTTGCATGTTTTCCTATTGCTTTAATATTCTTGTGTGGTATTTCAAAGTATTCATATTTATACTTTTGTTGTAAAATAATTTTCTTATTTTATTAAATTCTTTAAAAAAATTATTTTAGGGCTTTTATTTTTAAAGGTTTTGAAGAAGAGGAAGTTGCATTTTTTTAGATGATTTTTACGTTCCATTGTAAAAAAATAAGAGTTTTGTCACTCTTTGCTAATTGTTAAAGTCTTACCTTTTTAACTGTTGTCCATATATGGAAAATACTTACAATCACATGTTAAAAGAAAATCAAGAAATATACATTTTTTTTCTCCAAATTTGCAATGAATTGTTTAAAAGTTGAAATATTATTTGAATTCTTCCATTTAGTTCTAACTGTATGAATTGGAAGGATGACAGGTATTTGTTTCATTAAAACTGAATGCATATTTTAATATTAGATATATTAAATTGCTGATTATTTAAAAACAAACTTAAGGAAATCTTTTTATAAGCAGATGTTTTTTTTCTGTTTAAAAGTTTACTTTTTTTGACAAAACTTGCTTCAATATACTATATTAACCATTAGAAATTGGATATTTCTTATGTTTTTTATTTTTTTCCCCCCACGTTTTAATGTATTTCCCTGTAAAGACTTAATGGAGTTTTTATTAAAATCATTTTTAAAATAAAATGTCTTATTAATATTTTTTATGAGATGAATACAGGTTTATAAGAGTTAAAATGGAAAAAAAGAGTGCTGAAAACTCTAGGAAGAACCGCATTCTCCACCTTGAGAAAGGCAACTGAGCGGAAGATGTGGGCAGTGTATTTTTAGAAATGGTGGCACCAAGTGCACAAACTTTTTTCTGTTTTTTTTTCTTTCCTCTTTCCGTGCGAGGCTGTCTTGATGCACAACATCAACCTGTACTGTTACACACATCAGTGTTGATTCATCGCCGCTTTGGTCTGGCGTAAAAGGCAAGACGAGCGCTTCTGTCGAGACAAGCGACAGTTAGGGAAGAGACAGCGCTGAGGCAAAGCTTCTTTGATAGTTTTTGTTGTCTTTTTTTATTTTTTTTCTCGCTCCCTCTTGTCCCCGTCGCCTCCTCCACCATTTGACTCTCAAGGCTTTTTCTAAGTCTGACACCACATCTCGATTTTTATCATATCCCTTTGTTATGATGACACTTCACTGAGTCCCAAAAGCCTCAACTTGTGCCCCCCTCCTCCTCCTCTTCCTCCTCCGCCGCCGCCGCCACCATCACCACCACCTCCATCCTTCAGCATGTTTCAGAAAAGACCAGAAGAAATGAAGCAAAGGGGCTTCTTGGTATGCGCGGCTTGTCGTGGATGTGGAGCATTTTAGAAGCTCCTTCCTCTCCACTTCCCACTTTTTACCCGTCTATCTGCCCGTCTGTCTGCCTGTCTGTCTGCCTTTCCAGCTTGTTGCACAGAGAAAAAAAAACTTGGCATCTGGCCCGTCTGGGCCGTCTGCCATCGCTGACGGTACTGTATGTACAGTCTACCTTGTGCCAACATTTTTTTTCCTCTCGTCTTGTCCTCTCCGTGTTTTGTGTTTATTTTGTTCTGTTTTTATCTCAGCCTGACGTTTAATGTTTGACGGCCGTCGCTGATCCACAGCCTGTAAAAGAGGTGTGTGTGGGGGGGGATCAGCTGGATTATGAAATGTGACTCAGCCCCTTTAGGTTGATTTGGATCACAGTGATCTTTAACAGGAAAGACGTAGTGGTACATAAAAAAAATCACTTTTGTCTCTAAAAAGTCACCTGAACTGTCGAATTTTATGACTTTCTTTATATGCTGTTTTATCAACAGATTTATTTTTAAAGCAAAGGCAAACATCATCTGCATATGTGCAGTTATAAATAAGTGGATTTTAATCATACAAAATACATCTTTACAAATATTTATTTAATTTATTTCTCTAAAAGTGCATCTCTTGCACAAAAAAATGTGATGTCAATTAGATTACTAACTGCAATTTTTACAAATTAACAAAACAAAAAATATATATATATATTTTTTGATTTATCTCTTTAGCCCTGGAGAACCCAAGAACATCTAATAAAGTTAATTGTGCATTCGTGATTCTCCTGCTCCTTTCACTTCGTTTTTCCGCACTTAAAAACTTACTTTCAGCAATCTTGGTATTAAAATTTTCAGCTCGTCCACGACCTTACTGCTTGTACATTTGATACTCATAAACTTTATAGTTTTTGAAATATTGAGCAAAATATGCTGCATAGGAAACGAATGAGAAATTGCTCAAATTCTTCAAAAACTTTGTGCAACCTTGAAACTTGTGAGCTTCCGCATACTTTCAGCTTGAGACACCATTCAAACTTTAGAATGTTCAGCAACTACTGGCTTTTTAGGGTAATTCGGAATTGAATTTTTAATTAGCAACATGCTAGTTGTTTTTGGTAAAATTAAACCTTTTCCAGTTTTTTAGGCTAATTTGGACTTTAGCTAATATTTTAGCTTTATGTCAGCTGTTTTGTTTAAATCAGACTTTTTAAAATTCATTAAACTATTTTGGAATTTAGCTAATATTTTAGCCTCATTCCAGCTGTTTTGTCAAAATCAGACTTTTCTAAGTAGGCAAATTTGGAATTTAGCCAAGATTTTAGCATTATGCTACTTGTTTTTGATTAAAAAAATATACTTTTTTGCCAGTTATTAGGCAAATTTGGAGTTTAGCTAAATAAATTAGCATTATGCTAGCTGTTTTGGCAAAATTAGCCACTTTTTCTGTTTTTTGGCTAATTTGGCATTTAGCTAATATATTGGCAAGCTTTCAGGTTTAGCATTTTCAGCTATTAATTTCAGGAATCCGCTCTGGCATTTTCATTGGCCACATTCAGTTTACAGAATTCACACTTACATCATCACAGGTGATGCTATATTTGTTCATCAGGGGTTGTAGCAATTTAACAGCGTCCGAAATAGAAAATAAAATAAAAACAAAAAACAAAAAAACAATATTAATACTAACAAAATGACAGCTCCAAAATGTGAAACCATGGGTTCTCAGGGGTTAAAACAGTCTGGTTTTATTTGAGCCAGTAGAGAAACAGTTAACATAAAAGTTACTGAAAGTAATCAAAGTTTCAGTGTGTTTCACAGAGACAGACAACTGTTTTGATAAGACATGAATTTCAAGAATAAGAAGTTTATAGTTATTTTTTATCAACTGTTTGAGTTACATTGGATAAGTTTGGCTGTTTGAGGTTCACTGCCTCTAAAATATCCTGCAAAACCACCTGAGTGTGTTTGGGTGTTTTTGCAAGATGAATGTGTTGAAGCTCATCAAAAAAACCCGACCAGGCTTATAAGATTTACAGTTTGTTTTGTAAGCATGCCGGTGCAGCATAACAAGATTACCCATAAGACTCGCGTGGCTGTCTGTGCTCGCACCAACTCTTCATCCCTCTGCCTTCTTCAGCTCCAGACTTCTAAAGCCTCTGTATGTATCCATGTTACTTGTTCCTGAAGTGGCTAACTGTGTGTGTGTCTGGGGAGAGAGATCCGTCTTCATTTAGCCAGCAGTGGCAGACAGAGTGCCTTGCTTAAGGGTACAATGTGATGATATCTGAATGGAGAGATTTGTAACGTGTCACCTGGAATCACGAGAACTAAAGTACCTGTTAGCTTCACTTCAACATTTTTTCTGAAGGGTTTCTTCATTAAAAAAACAGAGATTAAATCTGCTTTTTTAAGTTGTTTATCTGATGCACTTAACATAGAAAATGTTTCATCAAAGTCAAATGAGATTCGCTGTAAATTTCTGATAAGGATGTGATGAAATGCACCTTAACTTCAGTTTTTTATTTTTGCTTCACACTATTTTAAACAGTTCGGGAAGGCTTCTTGTATTATTTCAGAAAAAATATTTAAATATGAGCAATTATTGCTATTCTTTTCTAATATTTTTAATTGTTTTCACTCGGAATCACGCCGATTTGTGAAATATCAGAACATCATTTATCATGTTTTACCTTTTTTTTATAATAATTTCATTTATTTGACTGTTAAATGACAATTTAAAGCCGTTTACTTTGTCAAATTTAAAAGGAAAAGACATGTATCTCTAGCAGTATAACCTAAACTATTTCATTTAACAGTTTTTATGAGCAGTGATGGTAAAAATATTGATTTTTAGAGAAATCAATTAGGATCCATGAATTATTTGAAATCATTTTATGAAATTTAAATGATAAATGATCAAAAAATTAACGTAACTTTAACAATAAGAACTGTTGTATAACTATTATAATAAGTAATGAACAATTTAATCTGGCCCACCAAGATAGAATAAATTATATTGATGATCCTAATTATTGTGTCTCGTAAGTTCAGGTGTCTCCCCATAGACTTCTGTCTAGAAAGTTACTCTACATTCGTGTCTTTTCTTTAAGATTTTTTCTGAAGTTTTGGTGTAATTTCAGAGTCAGACCGGCATTTTTCTGATCATTCCGACCTCACATGAATGCAGCATTTCTTAAAGTTTCTTTTTTTTCTCAGAGTAAAGAGAAACATAAATAATACAGATGCATCAATGATTGTTTTATAATCGAATCACCTCAAGATTTCCCCTCTAGTTTTCATGCAGTTTAAAACCAGGATGAATTAACTTGAGTGCAAAATATCCGACTAATCTTCAGTCCGAAAACGGCTTTAAATCCTAACTGCGACTTATGCTTGATTTTCAAATTCTTAATTTGTTTTTCCTGTTACTAAATTTAACTTCTTTCTAGAGAAAAATTGCTTTAGGTGATAATCTGGAAATTCCAACTGGCGTGCCTGAACTGTAATGCAGTTTCCTAACTGTGGAATGCTTGTAAATGGCTTTGGTGCATCACTGTGCCAATAAAGTGAACACAGAATATTTTCAGAGTAAACTGAATAGTTTGTAGGAGTGTTTCAAAGCCAGATTTTTGGATTTTCGGATTTTATTGTTTAACTATTTAAAAAAATCAAACTAAATCCTCAAATAAATTACGTTTTACTTAGAAATAAGAAACTTTTAAGGTGTTTTTTATGTTTAGTGCAAGTATTTAATGTTTTATTTTTGTCTCTTTTAAAGTCATTTTCAACATTAAGGCTCATTTTCACCCAAACCCGCAGCCAGCTGTTTGACTTGGCTCCCTTAATCCTAATCTTTGTTCTAATCTGATCCTAATCTGAATGTGCAGGAGCAATGAGCTTTAGTAAATGTTCAGCATTTTCACATGAGAAAAAGAGATGTTTGCCTTTTTTTGCTCTTTGTCTCGGTTTCCATCTTCGTGGCGTTTGTTTGGATGTTTGGCAGTTGGCTGGGCCGGTCGTTTTGGCCGTCTGCCGGCTCTTCCCTCACAGTGATGACGACATATTTGTGCCGGCAGGTCTGGATGTTCTGCCAGCATTCCAGCATTTATGATCGCTCGCAGATGTGAGTCCAGGAACACACTGTACTGTACCCAAACTCAGAAATTAATGAAACTTGACTGCCTTCCAGGCCACAAATTCCTAAATGTGTGTTTGTGTGTGTGCGCGTGCACGCCTGACTGTGTACATGCATGCATGAGTGAAAAGAGAGACAGGAAGCTCATGGGAGTGCTATTAAAAGTAGCAGGAAAAGAAGTAGTTCAGATGAAAAACGTATAGAAACGTGCTGCAGCTTATGTGCACGTCATTGTCTTAACATAAAGCAGTAACTCCTTAAGTAGAATAAAATAACAGGCTTTTGACCTAAACTACCATGCACGTCTTCCCATGATTCCCCTGACCTGTTGAGCTGCTCTTCAGAACACCACAGGGATCCTGCAGCTGGAGAAATCTCAGCTGTGTTATATTATACGAGGGGGCATGTGAGGACACAAGTGTGATGTGACACAACACTTGTGATATTGCAGCATCAGCTTTTGCGTTTTTTTCTCTTTTTTTCCCGAGTTGCCTGGCAGAGACAGAGGAGCCGAATTGGATTGTTAGACCTCTGTCCTGAGCAAATGTGACTTGATCAGGAGCGTGCTCATCAGGGCAGCTGCTCCCCTTATCCAGAACTCGGTGTTCCTTTTACTTCGGCTCTTCTGGGAAAAAGGAGTTGTTTTGAAGAAATAAAGCATAAGAGCAGCCCGGGTTGAGCAGAACGCGAGGATGATCCTGTGTGATAAAGTCCTCTGACGGTTCCGTCTGGATCCAGTCCCACGCTGGAGAAGCCGGTGGCCTTAAATGTCATGTTGCTCCACCTGACACCTGTAGCAGCTTCCTGGAAGCAGCTGTGTTGGATTTAGCTGCGGCTCCAGGGTCTGATTTAGAGTATTATGGCGCATTCTCATGTGTGGTTTTGCTCAGCAGCTCTCCAGGTTTAGCACATTTGAAGAACTGACTGTTATGGAAGAAGTGAAAGTATGTTTGACGATAAGGATTTGGTTGTCCGGGGACACTTCCAGGAAAGACAACATTTATTTATTTATTATTTATTTTACTGGAGTGGAGCAAAGAGAAAGAGCTGAAGGCTTCTTGATTGGACTGCTACAATAGGAGGTTATGGATCTTCAGACACACGAGGTGTATATTCATATAAACCTCCTCTGTACTTGAAGCTAAACTTTATTTATAATAAATATGTTTGTTTACATTCTTTGTAAACATGTTATACACATTCAGGAAGGCAGGTTCTCAGTTCACATTGGATTGTTGCTACCCGATACTAGCGATGTACCTACAGTCGGAAGAGAATCCAGATGTTTTATTCCGATATTTGAAAGATTGGAGTGAACTGAGACCAGTCCCCATCAAGTCCGGAACCTTCTTTTTGGTCTGTATTCAGAGAAAACATTTCTGTTTCCAACCAAAGCTTGTAAATAAAAAACATGTGACTACAGATCTCTTCAGTCATTGGCCAGGAATCATGAGGGCGGGGCAAAGCAGCAAGATAAAGTATAATGGAATCTCTGTCCCATTTGAAGCTCACCTTGCAAACTAAACTGCTAGACAGTTACAGTTTATTCCCATTTAAAAGTTTAAAAGCTGATAGTTTTTAAAATATTATTTTTAAAAGGGTTTCCTAAAGTTTAGGAAGTTTCTGCTCACACAACCGGCTTAAGTTGCAAAATTTCCGCTTTTGGCGAGAGGTTGATCGGGACGCCATCTTGCAATTGACCAGAGGCCCCTCCATTGATAGGGTACATGTAAGTCCATTGATGGGCTTTTACGTTGACTTCTCAGAGAAAGTTGTCATTTGAATACTTGTTACTGAAGTAGGTATGAATGTAGGAATTGCATCTTTGTCAATAAAGATACAATTTTTACTTTAAGTTAAAATAGTCACAAACCAAATTCAATAAACACAAGTTTGAAAAAGGGAAGCAAATGCTTATTTAATCCTCTCCCTTTATGTTTTTTTCAAAAATACATTTTATTTGTTTCTAATTTAGTGACTTTTTAAACGAATAAATCCAAAATTGGTTGTTTTTATGCATTTAAAATATATATAAATGTTAATTAAATCCAGGTTTCCACACCGTTTATTTCAGAGTGAGTAAAGAGTCCAAATATAAGCTGTAACTTTATTGACTTTTAGATGGAAATCATGTTTTCCACAAGATTTTAGCTGAAATTTGTTATTTTTAAAATAAAGAGCAAAAATCTATTTCCTTTTGTGTATCCTTATACTTATAGCATATACTTATATATATATATTTCCACATTCCTTGAAGGCCCAAAGCGTTTTCTCTCAATTAATACTTAGCTAAAAATATCTGTCATTTTTTCCTTTAAAAAATAGACTTGTCTCCTGTGAAAACCCAATTTCTTACCTACTTAAAATGAAAGTCTGGCTCCTGAAAACCCCCCATTTTCCACTTCCTACCAGAAGAAAATGAGTTTGTTATCCAATAACTGCAATTTTCTCCTGTGATGTTGATTATCCACAAATCCCGTCAATCTGAAAAGCAGAAAGAAGGCATGGAGTTGACTTTTCAAACCTCTCTATTTTCAGACAAGAATAAAAAAACTGAAGGACTTGATCTTATTCCTTTTATTACAGAGATTTTGCTGCTTTAAATCCTTTTGGTTGCTTAGTAGCGAGTGCCCCTGTGCTCCCTTAATGGGCTTGATTTGGTATTCCGCTCCAATGCCAAGTCTTATTTTTGTATGCGAGACAAAGTGTTTTGATGGAGGGTGATTGCTGAAACGTCTGTGTGTCTACCAAGGGCTGTTTTTGTGTGTGTGTGCAGAGTGAGAGTTTTATGGCCTCTCACAGTACAGTACACTGTGTGCCTTCTGCTCAAAACAAGAACACAGTCGATTGAATTTTGGATTCGCTTCATCATCCCTCCCTCCTCCCAGCAGCTTTGTTGTCAGCAAGCAGCATGTGTGTGTGTGTCAGATGTGATTGCTCGCCGTGTGTACCTAATGCATGTGTGTGTTTGTGTGCGGTAAAAGTCAATTATTGCAAAAGGGCTGCCAATTAATTTGCTCTCTTGGAAATTCGAACGATACTGTAGAATGCACACACCCAGAAACACGTGTGTCCACACGAATCGAGCGCACACGCACATCCTCGCAGACCAAGAGCGCACGCCATTAACTCAGAAAGGAGGTGGAAGATGTAAAGCTGCAGACGTCGGGTTGCTCCAGACTGGGGTGTTAAATTAGGTCATGTGTGTGTTTGCCTGAACAGTGAGCGTTTCTCGAGGGGGACGGAGGCAGGATCAGGTGCTCAGTCCAGTCTACTTGTATTTCTTTTTTTGGCTGAGAGAGTCGAGTGACATCACTGATTACAAATCCTCCATCAAACAAGCGTTTGTTTCATTCATGCAGGGATGGAAGTACATAAAAAAACACAAGAAATACCAGCAGATTTCTAAAAAGATATCAATTTAAAGCAGGTTAATACTGTGTTTTCTGAAGTAGAAGTCGCAAGAGTAAAAAAATGTCTAATCTAGAAGAAGAAAACCGTTTCAGAACAAATCCACTTAGACTAAGATTGTTAAAAAATAGAAAATCAAAACAGTAAATAAATGATTTTTATAAGAAAAATATCAAAATTTAAGAGGAAAACAATCAGATTCTCTGATTCCATGTTTGCTTTGGACGACCTTCTTCTTCTGCTGCTACTTTGTCAGTAGCAAACACTTGTACTCATATGCAGCCCCCTCTAGTGGTTGTTAGAGGAAACAGCCACTAAAAGACAACAGGTGTTTACTGGGAAACGCGCTAAAATATAACCACATTTATGTCTTAAAAAAAGAAACAAGCAAGTCGCTCCCGAGTATATCACACCGCTGGCTAATGAAAAAAACTGCAACTTATACTCCAGAAAATACGGTCATTTTTTTCCATCCCTTCTCTACAAACTTTCTCTTGCGTATAAACTCAAACATATCTCCATAAATAAATCTCCTCTGAGGGGGCGTGGCTTTTGGAGCTCCACCCCTGATTCCCCATGTCTGATTATCATAGCTCTGTGTCTCGCTAGCGTAAATCTTCATCGCTGCCACATAAAACTGTCCATCAATATGGGTAACGTCCAGCGTATGGTTCTGATCCGGATGTCCGGATGGAACAGATGAGGGTTTAGTGCATGTGCAGCAGAAAAGAAAAAAGATCATTCATTCATTAGCAGTTTGAATAACAGAGATTTAAAAGGAGAAAAACTCAGAAAGGCAAAAATACTTACATTTGTTCTCTTTCATAAGAAAAATGCCTCACATACATGTTAAAAACTCTAAAAACAGTAACAGTTTTCACCAGAGAAGGACTTTAAAGATATCGCAATGCGCCGATAAGCTGAATTAGAAGTGAAAAAATATCAAAACCATCTAAATTCCCATAAATTCTGAATGATGGCATATTTTTTGAAGCGTATTTTCCACGTGACGAAGCACACGGAGAAGCTCACCAAATAAAGTTTGTTTGTGGGAGTATGTACTTGTGGTGCTGGCAGGGTCCATTTGTTCAGTTCTGTCTAGCAATTAGTGGTATTTTTCCACATTTGGAGGAAGTTCTGCTCAGTGTATCTGGACAGCATGTCAATATAAACCCACTTTGATATATCATTTTTCTATTTCTTCAATCTGGGTCCTAAACATATGGTCAGTCTTTGCAAGTGTGAGTAAATGTGCGTGAATCTGTGTTTGTGAGGGCGGGTCTGCATCGCTAATGCCAAAATACAAAAAAAAGAGAAAGTAGAAAGTGCAGCAGTGATGAGAGGTTTGTTGTAAGTGGCGAGAGGTGGTAAGGTTGTGAGAGCAGGAGGCTAAATTTAAATTGTAATTGGCCGACTTCCACAAGCTTGTGGGCATTTTAATGAGTCATAATAACTTCATTTAAAACCAGCTGAGCAGAAAATAGATTGTAGAGGGGCCTGTGGCTAGTATGGATCGGTGTTGCTTTGTGAGTGCATGTGCGCCGGCATGCCTGTATATTGAGCCCGACTGTAAAGCCTCCAGCAGCACGTGCACGCACACACTGCCGGCCGGCCGGCGGTGTGACATTTATGCAGAATATCGCGCGGCGTGTTTGTATATGTGTGTGTTGTAATGACACAATCAATAGATTTTCAATGTGGTAACCATGACAGTGTTTGTCAGACACAAACCCATTTTCTGTATTGAAATAGCGCGTCCAGCGGGGAGAGAAATTCATGTGAATAAAAGCAAAATGTGGCCACTGAGCTTTTATGTCACGCTTTGTTCCTGATAGTTTGTGTCACAATGAACGCGACAGTGCACTTCCACATTAATAATATCGGCCCTTGGTGTTTACTATAATTATGGACCCCCTGTGATGCCCTCCAAAATGTATTTAAAGGAGAAAATGGACAAAAAACGGAATTTTTCACTTGGTATTCTGTGGCAGTGAGAGCAGCTGTTTAAATATAAAAGTACAACTCTTATAGTGATGAATTCTGAGTATGATATTTGTATTTATGCGAGACTTAACAGGGAAAAAAAACAAAGTTTATTCTAAATTTGGTTTTTATTTTGTATATTTTTCTAACCTGCATTTTAAAGTGTCCCTGTGGTCTTTTAATTATGATTACTAGGGTTGATTAAATCAATTTGAATCAATCGAAGATCAATAATCGGTCCATAAAAATAGAAATCGATTTAGCTCATAATGCTAAAGTCCGCTAGCTTGATGCTAACGTTTAATGGAATTTCCGATAGGACGGCTAATGCTAGCGCTTGGTCAACCTGAACATACATTGTTGACAAAATTAACGTTTTATAAACTCAGGGATGAAGTTCAAATAAAATTTTTTAAATAAAAATGTTTTTAAAAGCAACTATTTGTGGTTTAAAACAGTTTTTTGGTCACTCTTTTTTCTTCTTCTAAGGTGTAATACTGAAGCTCAATCTAGTGGTGAAACTGAAGCGTCCTCCAGGAGAGGCAGAACAATGTTTGCAATGTTAATGATCCAAACAACTTCTCCTATTAACATGCTATGAACAATCTCATAATTTCACTAATACATTTTACAGTGTGAAAACTGTATCAGATTAATTTAAATTAGCATCAAGAAATCTATTGGAAAATTAACTAATTATTTGGAAAAAAAATTATCACGGTTAATCACTTTTTTTTATTTGCAGTGTTTGCCATCCACTTATTATCAGCAAATAATCATAATATGAGATGTCTGGAGGGGATTGATTGACAAGATCAGCAGCCAATCAGGACGCAGAACACAGAATGCTGTTTAAAAATAAGGATATAAAGAATTCTGGGAAGGTGAACACTGTTCTCTCTTTCTCAAACTGCATGTATTTTCTTTAAAAATGTCACGAGAAAAATGCTACAAGAACATCAGAACTTGGAGGCTGCTGGATTCTGCCGTTCTGTCTGTTCTGCATCGCCTCCTGAATGATTAGTGCCTCATCCAATCAGAGCGCCGATCTGCTTGTTGTCACAAGCGTATGTCCCCAAACCGGAGTGGCACCTTGAGGTGAAAGGAGAGTCATCCGCGAGATGGACAGCGTGTGACCGACTGAAGAAAAACACCTCATTCTCCAGCAGACAATACAACTCTGTTCATACCAGCCATGCAAACCACTTATTAGATTTTCACTACCACTTGTTGCTGTTTGTGCGGTGAGCCTTCGGTATGTCCTGACATCTGCAGAAATTAAAGTCCATCATTTCAAGCTGACATTTCCTTCATTGTCTATCCAGAGTGTGTGTAATTGGGCAGGTTTGACGTGAGAGTGGACAGTCGCGCGCTCTGTTGGCGTGTCTCATCCTGTTGTTGTGACTCTCCCCGCGCCCGGGGGCTTCAAAACAAGGCTGTATTTAGTCGCCGTGTGTTTTTCTGTGCAGATCTCGCCAGCGCCATGTGACCATCACATGAATTAATAATCACAGAGGGCATCGTCTTCGCCCAGCTCACACAGCATAATCTCTTAAATGTTGCTTTGTGTTTCCTTCTTTATTATTTTTTAAAATCTAATCGTCACATTTTTGATTTTCAGAGTTCTCTTCAAACCGGCTTTTGTACATTTTAAAGGTTTTTCTTTCTGGGGTATATAAATTATTTTATGGTCCCAAGTGGAAAAAGCAGGGTGGTTGGATTGTTTGTGACACAAATGGTAATAAAAGTAAATATTCTCTCAGGCACGACCCTTTATTGCATTATGTAAGTTGGCCAATAGCTTTGGGAAACTTTTTAGATCAATTTCGCAGCACAGATTAGAGAGCTATGAATCCCATTTATGGAAGAGCTCCCTCATGAAATGCTCTTTGAAACTTTTATATTTTCGGATGAAGAGAGAATGAACCCGGCTAAGCAAAGATCTGCCGGCGGCACTTTCATGTGGGGGGAAGAAAGACGAGCAAGAGAAAAGTGAAAGGAGGCAGAGGGAGTGAGGCAGAGGGGAAAAGATAAAAGCACTCCCAAAGCCATCTGGAAGTAGCCAGGACACACAAGGATTGCTTTTATGCTGCTAATTCCACTGGGAGGTGCGACATAAAAGCAAAGCATGGATATTGTGTTATAACTGTTGAAAACAAGCAAGTGGCTACAGAATACTAATATGGCCGGTCAGAAGATAAAGCACTTCAATGGGGGAGTAAACAGGCTTTTGGATGGCTCCCCAGAGGATCTTTGGGGGGGTTAGGGGGTACAGAGCATATCGATTTGCAGCTATTAGCTAGCTGTCTATATGCAGTTTTTGAATCTGTCTGCACACATTTCCTTGACCTCATAAATGCAGTCTAGTTGCTGCCAGAGGATTTGGTGTTGCGTCTTCTTTGGTTTAGCATAGCCTTCGCTTATCCTAGATCTTTGAAAATTACCCAAAGATTTTTGTCTTTCTACCCATTGATGATTATTTTTCCAGTAAAATACACCAGTTAAGCCAAGGATAGGCAACTCCAGTTTTTGCATGATTTCCAGATATTCAAGCCCTACTCGTGACTGATTACCTGGTTCAGGTGTGTCCAGCCAATGATAACATACCAGAGAAGGGTACGTTGGAAAACATGCAGGAATACGGGCCTTGAGGTCTGGAGTTGCCTATCCCTAATAAGCCTTAGTCATGTGTACTCACACGAGCCTGGCAAAGAACTGAAGAGAATACAATACTAGATTAGAAGGAATTGTGAGGTTTAAAGGGAATAAAGCCAAACACTATGACTCAAAGTCTTTGTCACATGCACCCATATGAGGGTTGACCCCATATGGATATTGCAAGTTTTTGGGTTGTCCCTACACATTCTCACTCCCCACTCGTCATATATGGACGTATGGTTCAGGCCCCCGCCGCGCCACTTTTTGCCGTTTAGGGTGTCCCCAAGTTGTCGTAGGAACCCAGTACTGGATGCGGAACTGGTACCGGGTTATGGTACTGACTCCTGATTAGTGTATGCATTTTTTCTATGTCTCTAGTCCAGTACCAGACCGGTTCGTGGCCCAGAGATTGGGTACCCATGATTTAATGGGAACAGTTAACACGTCAAAAAATGAAGACTTGGGGTCACCCTAAACGCCAATAAGTGGCGCGGAGGGGGCCTGAACCACAAGTCCATTCACGACAAGTGAGAAGGTGTTCATTGTCCATAGAGAGTAGTGACTGCATCGTAACTCTTGTGCTATCTTGTGGGGGTCCGGATGACCCCACTTCTTGCGTTAACGTCCCTAACATAGCACAAGGGTCTAAATCGGGTACAGTTGTGTCTTGAGGCTTGTATGGACACTTCAAGGGTCATCGTGAAAATGGAAAGTACCATTGTCATGCGTGTGGTAAGTGTACCATGAAGTATCTGTAAGGCTAATAGAAGTTTACATTTATGACATATGGGTGATACTATCGTACTACTCTCTAGTAGTTGGTAGGGGGCCAGTACAGGACCCTGAATGACCCCACATAAATACCCGGGGTGTGTAGATGATACAAAAATGCCTGTAAGATGTCCACACAAACTAGACACTGATTCTTCATTTCTAAGTCAGTCTGCACCTATTACTGAACAGCACTAACAAAATCCTTGTATAGTCCTAGGGGCGGAACTATTGGGATGAAGAGCCAAAAAAGCCTTGCCCCCCCGATTTTTTATTCAATACTAGTATCACTATTGACAAAGCTTTGTAAATCATCAATACAAGCTTCTTTCACCACTCCAATTGCTTGACTATCCTAGGTGTGTTGATGTTGGGAGTGCGGTCGCTGAACTTTTTTTTAATCATTTTTTTCACCTGCAGACATCTGTATCCACCAAAATACCAGCTATGACTAAGACTTTAATTGAACACCTTTGGAATCCTAATAATTAAAAATATCTCAGCTTGTCAAACTTTAATAATCCATTTGACAAGTTGTTATAGTTTGTTGAATGTTTCATCACACCGACAACAGTATATGCTTTTTGTTACTCGGGCAATAAATTATCACTGGTGGCTAAGTAGGTAATAGCTGTGTGTGGTTGGGTCACAGACAGCACAATAAATCCAGCAGAGCAGCAATGTTAGTGCACTGACAGCATTGTCAGTTCATTGACGCCTCGGGCTGTCTGTGTGTTATGACATAACTAACTCATAATATCTATGCCCATTGACCCAAAACCCAGTTGCGCCTGACTCACAGCTTTAAATGCCGGCGGATTTTCCCAGCAAGGGAGCATTTGCTCGAGTACATGTGAGGCAAATGTCTGAAGACTGAGGTATTTATGGGTTCAAGAAAAAGATGGACATCATGTGAGGATCTAAGAACACCCACCAGTTTGACCGAATAGAGAATCCAATCCAGCACAAAGCAGAGTTTGAATCAGAAGTAGATGAAAAATTCTATAGATATGCATCTATTTAAGATGCTGATAAGACGATATTTAATTAGTTATTTATGAGCGTCCATCAGAGTCTTACTTTTGTTTTCCACCTAAACCCCAAACCGCTACATGACAGTACTACTTGGGATGGGTCCCGAACGGAAACTCTGTGCCACGCTGAAAATTTTGTCTTGGGATATATCGTGATATGTATCGTATCATGAGACGCGTATCGAGATACGTATCGTATTGCCCAACTCTTATCAGTAGACACCCCTAATAGAAAACACTATGCAGGACACAAGCTCCACCCTCCAACAGATAGTGAGCATCAACAGTCACGCCCACAACTCGGAGGGGGGTTTCTGATGAACCCCTGCCCCTCTGCAGAAACTATGTCCTTAAAACAGATTTTTTGGCTAAAAATGGGATAATCATAATTAAAAGACCACTATGAAAATACATCACAAGATAATTGGAGTGTATCTTTACATTCTCATCTTCTAGTAGGGGTGTGTATTGGCAAGAGTCTGGTGATACAATACGTATCGTGATATGCGCTTCACAATACGATACGTATTGCGGTATGTCCCAAGACTATACCAGAGCAGCTTTTCACTATTTCTTTTAAATTTGAAGGTCTGTGCATGATCAGCTGCATTGATTCACTCATTTTTATCTTTATTTTTAATCAATGAAATATCATCTTGTTATCATCTTGTCAGTACTTTATCGATACAAGTATCGCCAAATGAAAGATCGCGATATATTTCCAAATCAATTTCCCCCTACACGTCAATCTTCTAGAAGTTTATCCTTTTTTTTAATCGCTAAGAAATTATTTTGTTCTTTTCTAAACAACCGTATGAATCAATACAAAGAGGCTTGATTATTTTTTATTTATTTTCATCAAAAGTGTAAATTCATCAGTGTTTTAGCATAACAAAACCATAAATATGCCAGAAGTAGCTAAATTCCTATTGGTATTGAGATGAAGGCATGAGTTTGGAGACTGACACCATGATGTCAGATAGAACTGCAGCAGCTTCATCTTTTGTTTTGGCATAAGCATAAATAACTGTATCGTCTGCATATAACTGTATATTCCATCTGTGCATACATTTGTCAACTCATTTAAATCTTGTAGAAATACATACAAATGGAGACACTGCACTTTTTAGCTTTTCTTTTTGACAACTCACACAGCACAATTCAAAACATAAAGCTAAAGAATTCCATATTAAGTAATAAAAACAAACGTTTTAAGTCATTTCAAAGCATAAAAAAGAGGGGAAACCCTCGCGAACAACCCTAGAGAGGCCAGACCAAATCTTTAAACTGCACCGTCACCGTTTGGCCTATTTCTGGCTCAGCTGATTGCCCCCCCACACAGCACACACACCGCCGCCCACACATATACACACACTTCCCTACTACTGGCTGCCTGCCAGGAGCTGTCATTGCCTCTACTGTATGAGTTCTGCTCTATCTATATCCAGACTCGTGCGTTTTGTGCTGAGCGGCGGCCCTGCAGGGGGAAAGCAGCTGCTAATCCAAACTGGAAACTTGTCAAAAATGTGGAAACTCACTTTTCTTGCACTCACGACAAACAATTAAACCCTTTAAAGTCACTGTAAACTCAGTTCGGTGGGAAATAAAAAAGAAAAAAAAAGCAGCAATTTCAGCTTAGTTATTAGAAACAGACCATCATTAATTGCTGTGTTTTAGAATGTGTGCCTGGAGCCACATGCTTGCTGTAAACTGTTTTCTCTTTTTTTTTTTTAATATGAATTCTTAATTGTTGCCCAAAAGAAAAGCAGCAGAAGTAGAAAGCCGGAAAGCTGTTTTCTGGTCCTCAAAACTGATAACTAATTGGATCTAAATGTCATCTGTGAAGAGCATGTTCACACCAAATTTTCCTTTCACCTTTTTTTTTATTACTCTGACACCTTGTTTGCTGGAAAACGCAGGATGATCTCATGGAAAAGTACGAGTAACCTCAGAATGGTGTCAATTGACAAATAGGCACGGGTTTGATGACTACGAGTCCTGTGGTATTTTGAGGCAAGTTTATTCCCCTTAATAGCCCTCGTTGTGAGATTTCCCTAATTGATCCAATTTGGCCGTTTGAAGTTGGCCCTTATTAAGTTTTATGTGGAAGATTTAACAGAGTAGAGGAGAGGATTTTGGATTCAAACTGAATAAACAAGTATGTAAATCACTGCACCTGAGTGTAGTTAAATATATAAATATTGATAGTATTTCCTGTTGTTTTAAGCCATTATGATCTTTTGTCATCTGGATTTCACTTCTTCAGTTCCGATCCGCCTCGTTTCATCCTTTAGCCAACGCAAGTGTTTGATAATGAGCAGTTCTTATAGGGATTATGCAGGCAAGTCACTAAACCTGAAAAACAACACATTTGTTGGCAGCTGAGAAAAGAGCAAGTTATTTGTTTTGCAACAAGTCGGTTCAGCCGGACTCTCCTCCCCTCTTTGTCTCAGCTTTACTACCTTCCCCGGTTTTCCACTCTGACCTCCAGACTCCTGCCTTAATAAACTTAGGCTTGCCCTTGACAATGTGTGACTTAAAAGCAGGAAATAATGGGCTTTAAACGCTAAATCTTTACAGGTTATTGATGTGGGTTAAAGAGAGTCTAAGGGGGCCGTCGCTCATCTGGCTGTTCTGGACCGCTATGTGTTAAAAAAAAGACCTTTGAGTAATAATGTGAGACATTATGAAATATCTACAACTAGAAGAAGTCTGATTCACTCTGAAAAGGAAAACAAGAAGAGTTTTATAGAATCTGGCAACCTTTCATGGACCTTTTTGATATTTAGGGTCATTACTGAGCTTCATACCTACTGTTAAATATGATGTCCTCCATTTAATGTTTATCATAGTATTGTGTTTTTTGTTTTTTACATTCAGGAAACAAATCTGTTTTTACTTATGTCATCTTGGTATCAAAATCTGAAAAAAGGAATTGAAAAACTGTTACTTAATCTGAGTTTTAAAGACCCACTCTGATTAAAATTGTGTTTTTGTGGCATTTTTTTTAATAATGAAGGACAATTATCAGGAAAATCAAGATCTAAATTGCATTTCTGAATATTTATTTATTGAAATTGCTATCAAAGGGGCCATTTCATGATTCCACGAAGTCTTTCAGAGTAAACTATATCCATATAAATGGTCATATATTACTTTTGGAACACTAAAAAACATTATTTATGAAAAATGTGTTATTTTTGAGAGTCTTTTTATACCTGGAAGTAAAACGGCTCGATCTATTAGGCTCCGCCTTTTGTTCCCTGAGGGTAACCGCCCACTTTATGACATCATGTGAGGGTAAAATTGTTTTTTAAAATATTGATGTGGGCCTGGATACAGCACAGAGATTAGCTGATCACCGCTAGCTCGAGCTGCTAGCTTTGCGGAGAAAGTGTTAGTGTTAGCCTGAGGGCGGAGCAGACTGTTCCTAAAAGGGGCGGTTCTCACTCTGTGACATCAGCACTTGAGGACCCACTCGTTTTCATGGGTATGGGAGGGGTGAGCACAGGTTTTTAGAAGATTATGGTACTTAGAAATAAACGAATGGATCAAAATACCACTTTGGGGTTCTTTATAGTGAGGATTGAACAGTATAATACATTTAAAGCTCAAAAAGTTGATTTTTCATGGTATTGCCCCTTTAATCAGGAGTTAGTCATTTGAAATCACAGTGTACTTGTGGGTAAAACTGCACGGCTGGATAGCTCCAATATTGCTCCGCCTTTTTGCTGCTCCGGTAATGTTAGGTTGGGGGTGTGGGGAGCTGTAAGCCAGCAGCAAAGTATTAGTAGTCCCACCTACAACTGAGAGATGAATACCTGATAAACTTTGCAAAAATTATGTCCAAGAATACTTTTTATTT
This sequence comes from Oryzias melastigma, assembly GCF_002922805.2. Classification (NCBI taxonomy): domain Eukaryota; kingdom Metazoa; phylum Chordata; class Actinopteri; order Beloniformes; family Adrianichthyidae; genus Oryzias; species Oryzias melastigma. The sequence continues at coordinate 24,888,217 of NC_050525.1, read as the reverse complement.
TTAATTTAGCCTAAAGATGCTACAACTGTAACTAAAAACCACTTAAAATAGATTAAAAGATGAATAGTTTTTTAAATCATGTGCAAACATGGAATGTCTCGGAGGTTTTTAATAAGCAGAAACTCTGCGGTTTCGGTAAATCTAGTAAAAGTCCCAGCTCTCCGGCACCCTGTAATTTTCCGTCGTTGGTTCAGAAGGTAGTAAAAATGTGAGGACAAGAGGTTGATTTTTTTATTTTTTGTCCCTACTTTGTGCCACCTCTTCAAACTAGGGGTGTTGCGGATCACAAAACTCACGGTTCGGATC
>NC_050525.1:24852095-24887835 GCF_002922805.2 Oryzias melastigma | reverse complement strand
CAACTGTAACTAAAAACCACTTAAAATAGATTAAAAGATGAATAGTTTTTAAAATCGTGTGCAAACATGGAATGTCTCGGAGGTTTTTAATAAGCAGAAACTCTGCGGTTTCGGTAAATCTAGTAAAAGTCCCAGCTCTCTGGCACCCTGTAATTTTCCGTCGTTGGTTCAGAAGGTAGTAAAAATGTGAGGACAAGAGGTTGATTTTTTTTATTTTTTGTCCCTACTTTGTGCCACCTCTTCAAACCTTGGCGAAATTTCTAAAACCTCCAAGTTTTTCTGCCTCAATCTTGCCCGTCCCCTCTTGAACTATAAATGCATTTACAGCACTGTAAAGAGGATTTCAATTGCCGGATTGCCAGCAGCTGGCTGTGCAGCAGTGCATTGTGGTCGCAGGGGGTACGGGTTCAACTGCTGGTCAGGGTCTCAGGTTTGTGCTTTTGTTCCTGCTACGGAGAAAACGGCTTTTAGTCCGTGGATGACAGATGGGCCGTTCTGATCAAACTCTGTCCGCGAGATTTCATATGCATATGAATGGAAAATGAAACACAATAATAGAAGCTTTATGCTCCGATACTGGACGGCGTTTGAAGTCCAAGAATGTGTTGACATCTCTTAAGTCTTTAAATTGCACCTTCTAAAATAGTCAAATGTATAAATTAGGAATAAAATCCTAAATATTATACTAATAATTATTAGAAATAAGGAATTAAAACTAAAGTAAAATGATGCTATCATTAATTAGGCACAATGGAATTAAAAAAAAAAATGGTGATCTTTTAATATTGTATGTATTAAACAAATGCTACTAAAAGTAGTTTTTTAATTAAAATATCGAAGCGTCATTATTCCGTTTTCGTATTAAAGCCTTCTTTTTACTGTGCCACAGTCTTTAGATTAAACCAACTTGACCAACATCTCTGATCTCAATGAAATGAAAAACTAAATTAATTTGCTTTAATTAAAACTATTTGGAAGGAAATTAATAAATATATCCTTCAAGCAAATATATAATGCAGCAATGTATTAATTTCCTCTAAGCTGTGGCCTATCGTGTGCAGGATCAGAGCAAACTTTATTAACACTTCAATTAAAAAAAATGGGTCAGTGATAGCAGAGGGGATATAAAAACACGGCAATATTCATATTCAGGATGGGTTGATGTAAATGAATGCACATAGTTTTTAGCAAATATTATTGTTTGGCACATCTAGGTGTTCACAAGCTGGATTTTATTTTCTTTAATGTTGAATTGTCTTGCAGCTCGTTTGAAGGATTAGGAAGTTGAAATGCAGTTGGATCACTTCCCAGATGCAGACGGGAAAAAACAACTCTGAATTGAGTTCCCGGAGGAGAATTCAGAAAGGGTTCACAGACGAAAGGTTAAGAATTTACAAATGTTGCAGCAGCAGCAGCTTCTGACGGCGCATTTGGAAGATAAAAGTACTGTGACCTCAAGTTTGCTTAACAGTCTTATCTGAAACAGCTCCTGTCAGTCTAACGCTGGTGCATGGGAATGCATAATCAAAGGACACATGGAGTTTTGCTTTAATGGCCCTCTCATATTTTGTTTTTCTGGAAGGGAAAAAAGCTGATTACACATTAACTTTACGCTCCACTTAGGTTAGTAGTTGTGTAGGTTGACCTTGAACTTAGCTCAGAGCTGTGACCTCAACATACACTTGTGATAACCATTATGGTTATTGAGAAGGTGGAAATGTTTCACAACTGTTGACTTTCCATCGTATCATCTGACTGTTTACCCAGCAGTAGCAAAGGAATGCTGGTTTCCAAATCAGCTCGGCTGTATTTGTGTCCTGCATGATCTGTAATTAGAACTTTAATCCTCTACGTTTATTTTTAGGTCAGGGATCCGCGGCTCCGTTTTACAGTTCTTTGATGTTTCGTCAGGCTGAATGAAAACTTTCCCAAGTCTGTTAAAAACTTATTTTAGTTCCTCTTTTTGAATGAAGAAAAAACATTTTCAATGTTTCTGTGCTGATACTTCTTACCATCAGTTTGAGGCCCAACCCTCGACTGTATATGAGAACTGGACTGAGTGACTCCTCCCCCTGGGCGATTCACCCACTGGCTCCAAGAAGCCAAAATTCCATTGTCCGAATAACCATTCTTGCTCTGCTACTTTTAATTTTTTTGCTAATCTTTATTTTTTCAGATGCCTTGATAAAAGTAGGTGGAGCCTGATGGCCAACGCTCAAAACGTTTGACATTGTTCCTGTTAATGTTCCACCTTCAGTCGCATAAATACTTATATTCATACAGACAATATTTAATACTGAATTTCCTGAAATACTATATCTAAACTCAACCGAAATCCTTTTGAGAAAGAAAATTTCGGATCAACAAACACAAAAACTTTTTTTTTTTTTTTTTGCATCTTTTGGCGTTTCTTTCAGATCAACTATCTCCTATCGTGGAGTTTTGTTGCATCAGTTGTATTTCTTTTTGCAACCTTAACCTTGAGTTGTGTTTCTAAAGATAGTTCACTGCCTTTATGTTTGCATGATCCAATAAAATTTTGGTTTTTAACATGTTCTTGTAGCATTTTTCTGATGTTAGAGGACAAGAATATTCTGATAAAAATTTTATTTCTGAGTAATTATTTATCAAAATTGTTTTGAAACAAGAGCAGTCAAAAGAACTCTGTAAGAAAAGAACAATATTTGTGACGTAGGACATACGCTTGGCGAGCGAGTTCATCAGGGAGGATAAAGGGGGCGGGGTTCCACCTCGCCAACGGTTCTACCCGCAACTCAGATTCAAATTTCTCATAAAAGCTCTGCAGAAAAACTGCTAAAAACAGCGTAATCATAGCTAAAAGAAAACTGAAAACGCTTTGATCTTCAAAAGGGTTTTTGCAAAACTTCGAATTTCACCAACCAAACGCTATCAAACCAGGATGTGGTGCTACCAGGTCCTGATGTAGAAAGGAAATGGTCGGCTTAACTCGTCTCCTTTTGTCCAGACCTCCTGTCTCCTCACACCAGGAGAGCCCCAGGTGGTTCCTCAATGTCTCCTACATCCTGTCTTGCTCTTTTTCACGCTCAATCTTGTACCAACACACAAACAAACATAATCCACCTAAGATCCTTGCGTCTGAAGCCCGTAGGAGCCCAGGGATCCTGATCAAAACCTCATTTTATACCTTCTTCTTTTTAAATCAAGGGGTTTTGAAAGAAAAGTGTAAAACATGTGGCACATTTCACCTCTGGGGAAAGTCTGGGATGAGACCTATATAGAGATTTTGAAAAAAATGGATCCGTCTCTGGCAGTGCACGGTAATTGCCATTACTGGACAGCAATGGGGCAAAGAAGCTTGTGTGCGCGCTCTCTAACTTGAGAAAATTACAGGTTTTTACAACCTGGATCTTTCTTTATTTCCCCCATTACCTCCAGCACTCTGCCATCTTACTTTACAGACAAAGGTATACGACGCTGCCGGACAGATTTATGTCAGACCACGGGGCGTTGCAAACAAAAGCTATTCACACAAACGTAAACTTTATGCTTAAGACCAGCTCCTGTGACATTTTAGCTCAAAACCACCAAGCACTGGTGAGACATTGAAAGGTTTACAACATTTTATAGAATTTGTATCCTGAAAACCACGTCTGTATGAACAAAACGTCCTGATAATTCCTCTAATATTTGTCAAGTTAAGCCTTTTTGACACTGTTTTTCTAGATTAAACACCAACAACAGTTGCCAGATCTACAGAAATAGCAGGGGCGGAGCTACAAGGAGGGACAAGGGGGGCAGTAAAAAGCTTTCCCCCCCAATTTTTGAACCAATATTTGTATCATTAATGACAAAGATTAAGAAATAATTAATAAAAAAGCTTCTATAACAAACTAAAAATAAAATAAAATTTGATTAAAATATGATGTTTTCATTTGCCACCCTTCTGAAGCCCCTCCCCCTTGCATTGTATAGTATAAAGGTAAAAGTGAAATATTTGAAGGGTAGTAGTTGGAGACTGACTCCACTCTTAGCCCCGGTTTGAAAAATGCAAAAAAGAAAAAAAGGGGGCGGGCTGATTGGGGGAGGTGTGGTTTGGATTAATGATTGACAGTGAGGTTAGCTTCAGCTAGCTTACAGTCTTCAATATGGAGAGTGGTGCCAAGCAAAGTGAGGCCAGTTTCACCACAGAACTTTCTGTGGAAGTTTTTCATGTCTCGGTGGTATCGCGAGCTAATGAAGGCTAACATATTAAGCTAACAATCCAAGAGTGAAACTTTCATTCCGAATCACATCACCAGGATGAAGTTTCCTGGATTCAATTCCAGTTACACTTGACCACTGTTGTCTAACTTCCAAGTCCACTGGAAAGTTGTGGAAGCCAATAGATTGTTGATGACCAAAGACACCTACGAGCCATGCTAAAGCTAACACGTTACAGATTCAAAGATGGGCGGGGCTTTTGTAATGGAGCCACAGAGCATAACGAACTTAAACTTTTCAATAATGTAGGACTTACACCAGAGTCATTAATGTAAAGTAAGTATCATAGGGATGTATGTAGATTTTTTTTTTCAATAAAAAAATTATTAAAATAACTCTGGTAACACTATTTAGTGTTTAGTTACCCTTTATATCAAAAGATGATTAACTACAAAGCAGGATTTAAAAATAGATTTTTATGAATATGTTAGTAGAAATGTAACTTTCCATTGGAATACTAATTGAAAACATAAAATATCTTTAAAATTCCTTGTGTTTTGACAGCTTTAAGTAAAGAATTGCCCTTCAAAAACTTAGAAATAAGTCAAAAATTCTCTACTCCCCAATAGCATATTTTCTTTCAATAATAAGCAAAAAAATAATCTTCGTTTAAGAAAAATTCTACTCAGTAAGATGTGTTTCTTTTTTCAAACCAACACTAAATTTCTTGATAAGACACCTTTTCCTGAAACGAGCATCCTCTCACTTTCTGAAGAACCAGTTTTTGCAGTGTGTAAAGAGAATTCTCGTGGCAGGAGAAGAAGGGGCCGGCCAAATGACTGCATGGACCGAGATGCCCTCCATCTCCCAGGGGGCAAAAGCTCTGGAAATGGCTGCGTCATTCAGGGAAAGTAAAGCGAATGAGGAGGGAGAAACAAACAGTTGAAACGAAGAAGGGAACAGTGAGGGCAGGAAACTGTCTGTGACCTATTGGACAAACAAATTGGTTTGAAGGCAAAATGGATTAAGAGGTTGAGCTGGGCAAAGAAACAAGGGTGAATGATGTTGCAATGTGAGCTCATCCATTTCAACCGTGGCTGAATTTAGAGGCTTCACGTGGGAGTGTCTTGTGTGTGTGTGTCAGAGTGGGCCTATGTGTGCACATGTGAATGCTCTGCAAGTCAATATTTGTCTGCTTTGCCACGTCCCCAGACATCGCATTCGGCGCAACAGACCGTAAAGCTGTCAAATGCGACCTGAATATTCTCTGTCTTCATCTGCTTCCTCCTTTTTCTCTCCCTCCCTCTTCCTCGTCCTCCTTTGATTTCTTTTTTTCCCTTCCGTTGATAACAATATCATCGGGAGCAAACATGTTTTGGAGCTTTTGATGGCTTGTCCAATCCTCCCTCCCGCCCATCCACCTTCCATAGGAGTTTATCTTCTCTTATCTATATCGCCGTGTTTGCCCACACTATAAAGTCATTCCTGCCTGTGTGAGTTGCTGATATTAGGCGGCTCTCTGCATGTTTTATAGCTGCTACAGTATCATCTGTGTACAACAGTGTTTTCTTCCTCTGTTTTTGTTTAGTTTACTGTTTCCTGTACTCCTCCAAGGAATGCTCCCTCGATTTCCACTGCCTCATCCTGTCCCATTCCAGTTCCTCCGGTCATTATTATTTAATCCACTGGCAAATGGGATGCTATCACGACTAGATGAGTTTGTTATTTGTGACATTATTATCTTGCTGTTTGACGAACTGAAATAACTTTTTAATTGTGACCAAAAATCTTGTGGCTTGGGTTTTTTAATTTTACTCATTTATGCTACTAAGCAAATGAAAGATTAGCATACAACGCAAGTGCTTAACCTTCTATCTGGAATTGATAAAAACCTCTTTGTCACAAACGGGCAACAACTGGTTCCACGCTCAGCAGGTGTATTAGGATGACAGGTATCAGTCCATAAATTTAAATCAGGTGATGGTCAAACACGAACATGGGAGCATCAGAGATCAAGCTTTGGGTCCAGATAGAAACGCTCAGTAATGCAGGCAGAGTGGCACAAACAATACTTCACACTGAGTGAGACTGTGCAGTCCAAAATGAGAGTCAGGTGAGCGGCATGTGCGTTGGGGCTGCTGGGAGCTGTAGTGCCTTTAGTACTCTGTAGACAGAAGGGAAGACAGAGCTCTGACTCCTGACAATCTTTTGGCAGCATTTTACGTTATTGATGTTTTCACGGTGCAGAGCCGCTTTTCTCTGCAACCGAACCAGCTTATTTGTGTCATGACAGTGCCATATAAAATTGATACATTAACAATAGACATAATACAATACAATCTTATGTAAAAAGTACAATTGAAATCTGGGACTCTTTATAAAACTAAACAAATAGCTATACTTGTGTTTAACTGTTAGAAGGGCGAAAGGGGAAGAAGAAGTTGATGAAATGTGTTAAAATCCCCATTCAAAAACTAAAGACTGGCATAATTGATTATTTCTTTCACACCTAAGTCCTTTCTTATTATGAGTGTAATTCCTTCTGTGGGATCAGTGGAATGCTTCAAAGAGGTAAAATGTCTCCACATTTCAGCAAACCGTCAGACTATTCTGGGATGAACGTTGAGGGTGGAATCACCAGCTGCGTGTGTGCCGCTCATTCTTTCAGGAATTTATATTTATAATTTATCTCCTCTAAAAACGTACAGCCTAAACCGTGTGTCTGTACAACTAAATGGTTGTCGAAAAGATTTAAGAGGGATTACTCCTCTTTGCATCCTTGAATACAAATCCCTGTAAGTTACACATGCGTTCCAAGACCTGTGTCAAATGGTGTCAGCGACGCCTTATTTCAAAGTCATCCATCCTGTGAGTGTGTTTTATTATTTTAAGACCCGGCCTGGCGCTGGCCCAGACTCTCCTCAGCCTTGATAAAAATGTGCTGGGAGCACAAGCAGCATACACCTACTCCACACCAGGGTACAGGCAGTACCGTGGCCTGCCCTCTCCAATTGGCAGCCTGTGTACTGCTGTAGCGCTGATAAGAGGCTGGTGTAAATAAAACTGTACAGCAGAGCTCGTTACAGCGGTGAAGGTAGAGCACAGGAGAGCGGAGGAAGACGATAGGGGAGCGTGTGGTGTCTGTACTCATTGTTCTGACGGTGCGCTGCGGCGTGTGTTTTTGCTTTTTGGGTACGTGAACCAGATTGACTCCTAGGTGCTACGATTAGGGTCTGTTTTTTCAAAATAAGTGTCCCTTTAGCCGTAACTTTAGTTTTGTGGTGAATATGAAAGTTATAAATTAGGACTGTCAATGCTAAAAAGAATTGACGCATTTATATTTATTAAGGCAAATTAATTACACCTCGCGAAGAAACTGTCCTTTATTTTGCATCACCAATTTATGCCTTATTCACACCGGACGAGGAATCGCTGTGGAACGGAGGCCGCTTCCATTCGGCGCCCTTGTTAACCTATAATGTGGTTCATACCAGACGCGGAGCGCCGTGGACCTCCACGGAACGGAGGCACTTCCATTCGGCGCCCTTGTTAACCTATAATGTGCTTCATACCAGACGCGGAGCGCCGCGGAGGTCTGCGGAGGTCCGCGGGACAGTTGCCTCTTCCATTCGGCGCCCTTGCTAACCTATAATGTTGTTCATACCAGGCGCGGTGCACCGCGGACCCCCGCGGACTTCCGCGGGACAGTTGCCCCTCCCATTCGGCGCCCTTGTTAACCTATCATGTGGTTCATACCAGACGTGGAGCGCTCCGGTCCTCCGCGGAAGGCTCGCGTCATTCAGCGGATCGTCTTTGCGTCTGGTCTACTTTGTGTACAAACCGTATTAATTCTGACAGGAAGTTATTTCAAGATATATGAGAAAATTCAGTTTATTTGCAAAATATAACAAATTTTGTACAATATGACATTGACAAATGCGACCATGTTTTTATATTTAAACAAACTGTCGAGACGAAAATAAACATAAAACCACAACAACACACACACACTTCTCTCTGTGTGTCTCAACAAATTAAAAAAGTGTAGGCATACAACTGCTTGGTTCTTCTTAGTAGAAACGGGGTAATATTTTTAGGTTAATAACCTCACTAATTTTGGCAAAAATAAATATTGTCGCATAAATTAAATTTAACTCATTAAAACATGATTAATCTGATGATCGATTGACAGCACTAATTGATATTAGGCGTTTTAAATGTGCGGTTTTGTGTGGGATTTCATTTTATGATTATTCTAAGATAAATAGTGGTCGGCAAATAGTGTTACTAAAAGAAAAAAAACATCATTAATCGCCATTAATTTCCCCCAGGTTTGTGATTAATTCTTTAAATTCTATTATATATCTAAAACAGACGCAAAATATTTTTAAACTACCACTTGGATCATCTTTTGATCTATTGTAACATTTCTCAGTGGTCTTTTAATTATGATTATGGGGTTTTTAGCCAAAAATCAGAAAACTTGACATAGTTTCTGCAGGGCGGCATTGGTTAATTAGAAGTTGAGTTGTGGGCGGGATTGTTTGTGTGGTGTAAGCCTTCCCCTTTGTTTACATTCTCTCCCACTAGCTTACAGCCCCTCACAACCTCAACCTAACACATCCGGCCGTACAGTTTGGAGCCCCATGCTAGCTCAGACGAGGAAAAGGAAATGTATCATTTTGTCTGCAAGTGGATGGAGCGGAGCAGGAAGCTTGTGGCTTTTTCCAACTGCATGTTTTTGCATCTTTATTTTATTTTACATATATGTCCTCCTTCATGAGAAAATTCCCACAAGAACATGTTAGAAAGTGGAGTGGTTCTTAAAGGATTTGGTTAAAAAATGGCCAAATCAGCCTGGGCAAGGGAGCAAAAGGAGGAGGGTGTGTGACTGTGAGAGTTCATGGATTTTTGCTGGGTTTTTTTTATGCTGGGAGTACTTTCTTACATAAGCCATTTATGTAGGCTCAGTGAACAGCCGGGTTCTGTTTTTGTTGGTGACTCCGCTTGTCTGCCTCCTTCCCTTCACCGCACCGTTCTGTCTTCCCCCGTTCGCCCTTTCTCCTCTGTTTGGACTGTTAAAGTCACATTGAAATGTTTTAATTCTGCCTTAAGTTTTAATTTCCCATTTAGCCTCTGATACTGGGACCGGCCAATCAGACACTTGTTGGGGAAATGTCTGTGCATACAGATCACCCTGCATAAACCCAATCTGTTGTGCAATTTAAGAGTGAAAAAATGTGAAATTTATAATTTAATATGATCCTGAATCTTTTTTTGAATAGTACAATCGTACATGAGTCTTTAATGAACTCCTAAATAAAATAAATGTTGATTTTCTGATCATTATTGTCAATTTTTCTTTGCTTTGAAAGCACGACAAAAATTCAACAGACATTTTTCATAATTCAAGTGTTTACTTTGTCGCTCTGGTTTTCAATTTATTTCCTGCTGGTTAAAATAATTGCATCTGTTTGTGTTTATTCCTTTTTTTTTTTCAAAATGTGAAAAAATCGTTTTAATTTTTACCAATATATTGGTCCAACACACTATTATCTTCAAGGAAAAGTGTTCTCATGTTTATTTCACACATATTTATTTTTCTTTTTTTACCAAATCTGATGAATCTTTATTAATAGCTGCCATCTATAAAATGCAATTATTTTTCAATAAGTTTTTTTAGCAGCTTATATGTAAGAAAGCAACATTTGTCATTATACATCAGGCTCTATTATTCCGTCTTTGTTAAATCATTCTTCAATAAAAATAGCTTAAATATCTTGTGTGAGTTCATATCTCAGCATTTAATGAGCGAGTGAGACCTGGTGACAGTTTATTATCATGACTGGGCTACAGGAAACAGAAGGGCTTTGCATGACTTCCTGGAAAAACTGCTTTTTCAGTCCTGTCTCGGCATCTTTAATTCTGCTTGCTCACTGTCAGCAACATGTTAAACTAGGGAAATATCTGCATGTTATGCAAAAAAAGAAATAAATACAAATCGGCCATCCGTTGTAGGCGCAGTATTGCCTTTATCTCCTCCGGAGGATGATGTTTAATTCCCATCCTGACACGGTGGCCTAGATTTTGTGTGTTAGGACAAAAAAAAATCTGCAACTCTTATGTTTTATTCTGCGACTGGCTTTGATGAAAGATTCTCTTTAAACTGCGATCCCAATGGAGGGCATCTGTTAAAGCGTAATCATGTACTGGATGCATCACCTTTGAACAAAAATAGGCTAAGATGACAGTAAACGTCCGCGCACGGGCCTTCGGCGACCAGAAATATGAGGTCTTCTACAAGAGAAGCGGCTCTGTCGGCCCAAACAAACAAGGCCTCTCTGTGCCTCTGACATATTCCTCTGAATGAGCCCAGCCTCTGAATGGCGGCATTATGAGATCACATCTCCAATCTGGATGAGTCTTGTGACGTCTGGTGTGTTCCTGCACCCCATGCACTCATCACCACCCCCCCAAATACCCACATGGGTGTTGAGGGTGTTTTTCTCTCGCTCTTTGTCTCCCCATCATCACCCCACCCCGGTTTTCATTTGCCACTCGCGTTGGAATGAGCGTAATAACAAGCAGCGCCATCAACACATTACTTAGGGAAATTGGAGAACAAGCACTTAGTACTGTATGTCAGGGCAAATTACAGGCAAGGGAGTGCGCCATCACTTCCCTGTGAGGCTAATCCACAATCCTCCTCACGTCCTCGTGGTGAAATGCTGCTGCTGCTGCTGGTGGTGGGGGGGCTGTAAGGTTTAAGTAAAACACTCCTGAATAATGCTGTGGACGTGGTTAGATTGAACCGGCCTCAACAGTAATCACATTACTGGTGGAGCCTCAACACCGGAGAACAGAGGAGAAACAGAAATATGAATGACCTGATTGTAAAATGGCCTTAAACTGGAGGCCATGTCTCGTGACTGCAGCACAGGATTACCCTATTTTCCACCTTAAAAGTCCCTCTGGGGTATAGGTCGCTGCAGCCACAAAAATGCACAATAAAGACGAAATAGATCTTCTATAAGGTGCAGCTTTGGGAGAAATGTATTTAGCAAAATATGGACATTTTATCTTAAAAGCCAAAAAATAAGGATAAAATATTCAATTCTATTTATTAATATTGCCCAATATCACAAAAATGCCTCATTGGGCTTCATACCGGTAATTGTACAGAAGCAGAAGGTCAGTCATAAAATATAAACAATAACTGGTTGGACCAGGAATCACTCTCACTTTGAGATGGGAGATGACGAGCCAGACTCGTGGTCCACGGCCAAGAACAGCAGCACAGACGATCCACCAGGAATCACTCCCCCTCTGAGATGGGAGATGACGAGCCAGACTCGTGGTCCACGGCCAAGAACAGGAGCACAGATGATCAACCAGGAATCACTCCCCCTCTGAGATGGGAGATGACGAGCCAGACTCGTGGTCCACAGCCAAAAACAGCAGCACAGACGATCCACCACGAATCACTCCCACTCTGAGATGGGAGATGACGAACCAGACTCGTGGTCCACAGCCAAAAACAGCAGCACAGACGATCCACCAGGGATCACTCCCACTCTGAGATGGGAGATGACGAGCCAGACTCGTGGTCCTCGACCAAAAACAGCAGCACAGACGATCCACCAGGAATCACTCTCACTCTGAGATGGGAGATGACGAGCCAGACTCGTGGTCCACAGACAAAAACAGCAGCACAGACGATCCACCACGAATCACTCCCACTCTGAGATGGGAGATGACGAGCCAGACTCGTGGTCCACGGCCAAGAACAGGAGTACAGATGATCCACCTGGTATCTGAAATCTCTCCCTCTCCCCTGGAGGGTAGTGAGAAAGAGGAACAACACGTGAATCACACTGCACCAAACAGAAGCCCAGAGAATGAACTAAAATAAATAGTAAGGTGTACCTTATTATTCAAAATCACTAAATTCACTTCTGAATAACTCAGACAAGCCCGACGTATAAGATTGAGCTTCTCCTTCTGCATCCGGTACCACTTTTGGTACAGCTAGTACCGCGTTCGGTACCGCGGCCATTACCGGGCGCGTACCAAGGATCGTTCCACGTCTGGACAAAACGCCGGGAATACGAATTTCCTTGAGCCCTGATTCAAAACCCCCAATTCGTTTTTTTCTACATGCTGCCTGGTCCCTTTTTAGTAAAGCTAGAACGTGATCACAAGATTCTGACTGCTTAACCCCCGACAGAACCAAATAAGCCGAAATGTTGGTGACAGATGACGGGTCACATCATCAATTTACCTTCTCAGCACTACAAATAATGTTGCCTTAATATCTGCCTTACAGACTAGTAAATGTTTCAGCAATTTAAATGAAAGCAACAACGAGCGCTTCTTTCAGACTATACGAGGAAAGAGAAAAAACAATTTTTTTTCTCCAAATGCAGAATTGGATGTGCACCAGTATCAGACGCGGTACCGGGTTAAGGTTAGGGTACTAGTGCGATCCATGTCTCGGTACCAGGCCTGGTGGTTGGGAAGGCCTGATTTAACTGGAGCAGGAAGCACGTCAACTACCGACGAGTTGGGTATACCCAAAAAGTCAATTTTTGACGAGAACGGTTCCTTAACCAAACGTCAATATGTGACGACTTGGGTAATGAGTATGTGTTGCTTTGTATGCATACACTGGAGCAAAAACTCTGGTATTAAAAGGTTATTAAGGTGCAGCCACTCCTCTCTACAACCCTCCACAGGCCCAAACAACCCAAACACCCACAGGTACGGGTCCATTTGACTAAGGCTTTAAGTCATGGTGTTAGTAACTTTATTGGGTTTAAATTTCATGACTGGTCCTAATCTAAATTAGCTCTTTGTCCTAGTCCTTCACATATTTACAGCACACAAAAAAATGTTTGAAAATTTGAGGTTTTACAGACCAATTATGTATTTCAAAAAAGCAAAAACATTTTTATTAATTAATTAATTACTGAAGACTGTTATTCCAAAGCTCAAAACCTTCACCTACTGTTCTTAAAATAAATAAATCGATGAGGGGATTGCAAAGTATTTCTAAAGCACACACTTCTGACTTGCACTCACCGCCGGGCTCAAAAAAACAGAAACATTTACAGAGACGGAAGATAATCTGGCTTTTAAAAGCAGTGCGACACGCTGGGAGTGAGTGTCTCTCAGCTTGGCTTGTTCAGACGGATCAAGATTACACTTTACAGAAGCATAGCACCACTATTTGCTGCTGCGCTTTGTAGAAAGTTTGCTTGATTGGCAGCGAGCCCTTGCTGGCTTCTTCTCTTTTACGGCTCTTTATGAAATCGCTGAGCCACAGGGCGCTGCAACAGCAGTTGGGCAATATTTCAGAGAGGGAAGTGAAAAGGGAAGCAGCTTCTGCGGCATGTGGCACCTGATCGCCACGCTGCTCCCCCTTCCTCCAAGCACACATGCACACAAACTGGGTTGTGCAGCTTTTATTATGTCAGCTAAATCTGTGGCTGTGACTCAGGACTCCCCACTGGAGGGGGGGGGTTGGGTAAGAGTTTCTTGGGAGATTCCTTCAACGTTTTGGGGCTTTTTTGTTAGCATTGATCATGCTTTATTGGTTATAATGCCCTCAGGAAGTTATTTGGGCTTCCTAAGATAAATTTAAGTCCCCCTCCTTTGGGCTCCTGTTAGTGTATATTATGTGGAGCACACATAATAACACTTAACAGCGTGAGTGTCCACCACGCCAAGTTCCCCGTCTTTCCAAACTAACAAGTTCGCCCTCTCGTGATCAAAGGGGTCCTCAAGATTTATCACTTTAATTTGGCACCACAAATGGCTCGCGGAGTCTGTTTCCAAGCGAAGGGGCCCCCTGTTAGCACTTAGCCGGCTAACTAGAGTGACGGGCATCTGGCTGGGTGGCTGCCCGGCGGCGTGCACCCTGAATTCTTGCGCTCCCTCTTTTCCTCCCCCTTTTACCCTACAGTGACCTCACACAACTCTTTTGTCCTTGAAGCGAAGAAACATGCAGGCATTTCCTGACAATTTATGTCCTTCTGCTGCGAGCAGGGGCATGCCCTGCACTAAAACCCTATCCGTGGCCCATTTAGCGCACACCTCTTGGCCTCCCAGAAGACTGGTTATAGTTCTGCCTCACTGTCAGTGCTTCTGGTAATCCTGCAAGTGTGTAAATTTCCAGCTAAAATTAGGATTTAAGCTTTGCTGCAATTAACTTTGATTTTCAGGGTTGCAGCAGATTGTGAACATGGACACATTTGTTTGTCTACATTTGGAAGTAATGTGTTCTCCATACTTTTTTTTGTTTTTACAAAAAGCGTTTCTTAAGCTTTGTATGAATCAATTGTGGTGTACGAATGATTTACAAAGCTCTCTGTCAAAAGTTTTTTTTGTTTTTACAAGATTCAATCAGAGTTGGGCGTCATTGTAAAGATGCTAACGTAGCTAACATGTAGCGGTGCGTATTATTTTTTTCTACGTTGCTAACAATGTTGCATACTCACAGTAATGTTTTGCTTTTTTTACATTCTGCTAACAAGGTTGGAAACAGGTATTGTGAGGATGCTAATGTGGCTAGCATGTAGCATTTCAGTTGGTCGCTTGTCTCATTTATTTAACAAATGTTACACACAAGGATTTCTAACGTTCAGTCAAGCATCCACTTCAAAATGAAAAGTTTGTAAACCTGCATTTATGGCTTCTACGTTATAAACGCTCGCGTTAACACATCGAGTTTTAGGTACATTTTTGAGCACTTCTTACAAAAGGGCTCCATAATCTCAAGTGTCTATCAGTCTATTTGTTTAAGTTACAAACAGAGTTGGGTGTCATTGTGGAAATGCTAACATGGCTAAGATGTAGCGGTGGGTTTTTTTTTACGTTGCTAACAAGTTTGCGTACACAGTAATGTTTTACTTTAGCAATCAGTCAGTTTTTTTACGTGTTGCTAACAAGGTTGGAAACAGGTATTGTGCTAACGTGGCTAATTTGGCTAGCATGTAGTATGTCACAAGCAAGTTTTAGAGTAAACGCAGTTGTTAAAGACTCTTGTCTGTCATTATGAGACTAATGTTACACACTGGGATTTGTAGCATGCAGTCAAGTGGGTACGTCCAATTAATAAAGTCTGTTAACGTGCATTTTGACTTTCGGGTGCACTATAAGGCGCACCGTATAATAAGGCGTATAGAATAGCAATGGAAGCTACAGTAGTGGCTGGAGTTGTAGTGGAGCAGCTAACTCAAAAAATCTTTCATTTTATGATACAAGCATGAAATTTGGCTGAAGTACTTCTAAGACACCAAATTTTAAGAAAAAAGTGCTAGCCACTTTAAATTCCAAAATGGCGGCCATTTTCCAAGATGGCCACCAAAGGTTGTTGGTGTAATGAGTTACATTGAAAAAATATGAGTACTTCATCAGGTAAAATGAGGTTTTTATTGCTAAACATTACAGGGATATTAACTGGCATTTTTTAGACAGAAAGAGCTCATCCTCACTGCCACCCTGGCATTAGCAGTCCATTTTGGGGGCAAAAAACCATTGGAAACATCATCAAGTAAACTATTTTTATGATATTCTGCCAACTTTACTGCCATCTTAAAAAAATGGCGGCCATATTGGATTTTTGTGTGGCTAGCACTTTTTTCCTGTACCTAGACCCAGAGACTATAACTGTACCAAATTTCATGCTTGTATCATCAACTGATCGATTCTGGCTAAAAATGACACTAAGCTGCTCCACTATTGCGTTATGCATAAACTAGATGCACAGTCATATGTCCCAGCATGCACCGCATGCTACATCTACAGGTAAAAATGGAGTCGGTTGCTTCTTCCCATTGTTACGAGACCTGTTGCGGCTCAGTATTGATCCATATATAAGGCGCACGGTCGACTTTTGAGAAAATTGAAAGTTTTTAGGTGCGCCTTATTGTGTAGAAAATATGGTTCATTTTTGAGCACTATACAAAATGTGCAGACATTGAACACATCAGGGACTCTATGGGGTCATATGGGGTAGCATCATTTTTGGTTATTGGAAACTGCTAGAAAACTGATCACATGACACCAAGCCTTTCATGTTTTGGAATTAAGCTGTTACATAAAAAAAAGGAAAACAAAAAGCTGGACCAAAAATTTGCACCACTTCAACATTTTGCACCAAGCTTCTTCCAACAGTAGGTAATGAGAACACCATAAACTCATGTTACCCAGTGAGTACATAACTACTGTTGAATTACAAAGTAACAAATTACTGTAATTTATTTACTTTTGTCAGTAATGTAACAAATTACAGCTAAAATTTTGGTTAAATTACAATTACTAGACTAACTCACACTTTGGTTCAGTGAAACCAATATAGGTGACTAATAAAATTTGTGTAAACAGTTGACATTTACTCTTTGTTAAATTAAATAAAACAGATGCTACCACAAAAAAAATAATAAACTAATGTGGAGTTGGAGATTGGTCAAAGTAGTATGGAAAAAAAGGAAAGTAATGAGTAGTGCATTACTTTTTAAATTCGGGAATGAGTAAAGTAATCTGATTAAAATTTCATCTAGTAACTAAAGTAATCTATTACTATTTAAAAGTACCTTACCCCACACAGTACACAGCATTGGGCCTATATATGACACATGTCTGAAAAAAGCATAGTTATGTGGTTTCCTAGTCATAAAAAAATATCTTTTTGCATTGATTATTGATAATAATTGATTGGCTACAGTGGAAATGAAATGCACTTCTGCTGTCAAACTGTCCCAGGTGGTTTCTGCAAGGCCGATCAATAAGTCTCAGTCGATGGATGGAAGGAATCCGGTGGAGTTTGGCCGAGCAGCTGCAGACAAAAATAATTACAGTTACAAACAGCAATGAATCAAAAGTTGAAGACGCAACAGTGGTGCTATGTGATTAATGCAAATCAGGCTCATCTGGGGGGTGGGGGTGGGGGGTGGGGGTCCGTCTACATCTCCACTACATGTCTTTTCATCTAAAGGTTAAGTGAATGCTTTCGCGGGCTAATTTGGCCATATGCTCATCTGTGCGTTTGCCGCTCGTGTGCCATACGCTCACTCTGAAAATGATGCCTCTTGAATACATGCGGCTAATTTAAAAAACATCTTTGCGCCGCTGCAGAGTCTATTGAAAGCAGTTTATAGCTGTTAAATGAAACTATATCATCTTATATTGCAGATTAATCCAGCTTGCATTGCTGAGGCTTATGATCTTGTCACGCTGGCTTGTGCAGCGTACCATCTTTTGCATAACTTGTTGCATAAGCACTGTACTGGCAGGCACACTGTGTCATGTACGGTCTGTGTCGTTTCTGCTTTTGGAGGGTTTATTACAGTACAGGCCGTTCCCTAATGCCACTGTGGTTGCAAAACCTCACAATCCATCTCCTCTTGAATTTCTTTTCTGTCATTTAAGAATCGGCTTCCTGTTTTCATTGTGTTCCCTTTCTATCTGTGGAGGTGTCGTAACCCGGGAGGCAATGCCAAGAACAAAACCAAGGTCTGGTCAGGAGAGATTGCTCTGTGCACGCCCACACACTGGCACACGCACCATCCAGATGTTAAACAGCACAATATCCAGATGTTAAACGGCGTGTGTGTTTGTGAGGCTTTTATTCATGTGTGGCGCACGTAGTACGCACAGATTTAACTGCCAAGCCATAAAAAAATGACTTTTCCCAGTTTGATTTGATATGCCCTTTAACACTCTCACCGTGTACGCGTGTCACCCTCCTACTGTACTTTATTGCTCATGGACTTTATAGCTTATTGCTCAAAAGCTATTTCCTTAAATAAATGGAACAAGCGTGGATCAAAAGAGGTGGAACTTTTTGAAATAATTGTAGAGAACTTGTTTAGAAAAACATTTCTTTACTCCACTGCACACACTGAGTTAGATAACAACCCAAAAGTAATAAAACTTTCTTGGTCTAAAGACCCACTTTGACCATTTTTGAGCTATTTTAAAAGCGTTTCCAGTGTTTTTGTATTTTTTTAAATCATGATTATATATGTTTTAGCTGTGGCTCGGTTAATAAATATAATCGATTTGAATTGATCTAACCTTAATAGAACATAAAATAGAGATCGATCTAGCACAAAATCTAAGTCCACTAGCTTGATGCTAACGTATAATGGAATTTCCCATAGGACGGCTAATGCTAATGCTAGGTCGACGTAAACGTACAGTACATTGGTGACTAAATGAACATCTTTATATTCACAGGCATTCATTCTGTGCTTATTCTTTTTGAAATAAGTGAACTGCTACAGCAAGAGCTCCACCTAGTGGCCAAACTGAAACGCCCTCCAGGAGAGGCAGAACAATGTTTACATTGTTTATGTTAATGATCTAAACATTTATGTTATAACTTCTTGATATTAACAATTTCATTATTTCATTGCTATATTTTACTGTGTGTGGACTGTAACTCATTAATATAAATATATTCAAAGAATATAGTAGAATGTATTTCTAAACAAATATTTCTAAATGTGTAAACTCAAAATTAAATTGAGTGGATCAAAAGAATAAAAAACAAATCGAATCAAATCCATTCAGGAAATTATCGATACCCAGCAAATTCAAACTATCCAGCCTTAAAGTTACAAGCCAGACCAGTTCAGACGAGAAAAACCAAGATCGAGTCGTCTAGTGGATGGAATGGGGCGGAGCAAGGAGTTTGACCCCACCCACACTGTAAAAAATCATCATTCGTGACCCACCACAGATTTGCTCTGAAAGCAATGAGAGCCGTTCATGTCCAAAATGTTGCAAAATGCAGCTGTTTGAAGCATTTTATTTCTGCACAAAACCAAATGAGTTCCCTGACGAGAATCTATGGTTTCCTACTTCAGATACTACATGTTTACCAATTATGATTGCGGTCTCAGGCACATCTAAAAATCAGACAGAAAGGAGGAATTAAAGCAAACACCTCACAATATAGAAATCAAGAGTGTGAAAAAGGGGGCAGTACTGTAATCTGGGCTATTTTATACCAAAAAAGGTCAAATATTGTTGAGAAAATTGCATTAAAGTGTAAAAAAGACTAAAAATATTTCAAATTATTAATTATTTATGTTTCTTTTTCCTTGATGCTTACTTTAATTTTAGATGGCCCCTCCTTTAAATTTTCAGCTAATATGATAGAATCATCTGGTTTAATTATTGGTTATTAGTAGAGCTGCTCGACAAAAAGGAAAAATCGCGATATTAATGATTAATACTGAAATGACAATATGACTTACGATATTTGGATGAATATTATTTCACAGCAACATTTTTTTTTTTTTTATAAAAGTCAAAATAACTTTAAAATTAAACTCCGCCCTCATCTGCATTGGAGGTGGACATCTAAGATAAAAGGGCTCCATTCGATTGGTCAACAATGTGAAGGGGCCCATCCCATTGGTCGAATATGACTCTATGTGAAGTTGTTTCATTGTGTTTACATTTAAGGTTTATCGCAGTTTACGCCATCTTTTGCGATACACAGGCAGACAATAAATTTACGATTTATTGTGCATAAATTAATAATTTTCCAGGTTATTTGCAACATTTTTGTCTTTTTTTGCATTTTATTTCTAGTTTTTGTCAAAATGTTCCCGATTCAAGTGCATCATTTTTTTCATATTTCATTTTCTTAGAAGAAAACCATTTTTCCCCCAAATAAAAAATTAATCTTTTGCTATAACTGGAGTCAAACATCACGTTTGGTTTCCAAACTTGCCCAAATATGGACTCAGAAAAAGTCCAGTGCAGTGAACCTGCATATATTGCATTTATCAAATGAGAAGAAAACCGTCTGCCTTTATTTGCATATTCATGAAATTTGGAGTGACTCTGACCCGTCTGAGGGCGAATGAATTGACTCTTCAAATTATACAGCAGAAACGCTCAATCAGAGGGTACAACAATTTAATAATCATAAAACCCTGAAAAGAATCTAATGAAATTCTAAAAACGAGCTTCTCAGAATCTAAATTTGTTGGCTTTTAAGAAGCTATTACATATGAGTAAGAAAAAAAGGCTCTTGTGTTTATTAGCAGGCGTGCTGTGTACAGAGATAGTCATGTGTAAACACTTAGGGATTGGAATGATCACGTTTCATTCACATAAACATCCTTCTAATGCGGCGTGCTCTTGGGAAAATGAATCGGCGGATCGCTTCTGCGTGTCCAGCCGCATTTTTGACAGTTTAGACAGAGCGTGCCTGAAGTTTCTCAATCGTTACGACAAAATGAGATAGCATAAAAAAATGCACATGTCACCATTGTGCGAGATGTTTCATAGATTGGAAATGAAAACATGCCAGTGCTCTCTAGTGGACAAAGTATTGTGAAATATTCTTTTATAATTAATTTTAGAGGCAATGACCATTTTTTTTATCAGAATATATAAAGTCAGCTAACTAAAAACTAAATATACAACATTACCTGCAATAATGCTAATGTGAAAACTGTAAGCTGAATTTGGCTACTGAAGATGCTAAAGCTGATAGCTGAAGATGCTGAAATTGATAGCTAAACATTCTGAAGCTGAAATTGCTAAAAAATAATAGATGAAAACACTGAAGCTGTCAGTCACCTAAATATTAGTTAAATGCCAAATTAGTCTAAAAAACCAGAAGAAAAAATCATAAATCAGCCAAAATAGCTAGCATGTAGCTGAAATATTAGCTAAACTAAAAAATAGCCTTAAAAAAGTGAAAAAAACATAAATTAGCTAAAACAGCTAGCATGTAGTTTAAATACTAGCTAAACTCTAAAATAGCATAAAAATAGAAAAAAATCCCAAATTAGTCAAAATAGCTAGCATGTAGCTGAAATGTTGGCAAAACTCCAAAACAGCCTAAAAAAAGCTAGCAGAATACAGTCTGATTTTCAGAAATCCAATTTTAGGCATCATTTCCTTTATATGTCCTCAATTATCAGAAAAATACCATAAAAACATGTTAGAAACACAGTTTTTGTCTGATTGGGCTACACAACTACACAGATATATGATCATTTTTTGCAAAGGAATTTCTTACCAAACCCAAAGTTTTGTTGTTTTTTTTTTTCTTTCATGTGGTATTGAAAGTGTCGTGTTGCCCAGAAATATTTTTTTACTCCATCTTTAAATACTTTTTCGGATGTGGTGCAAGCTGTTTGATTGTTTATTTTGTTTCTCGCTGTGCAGCTGGGGAGAAGGCCATAGTTTGTGACCAGTGTGGCGCTCAGTTCCAGACGGAGGAATCCCTGGAGGCTCACCGGCAGATTCACACTGGTAAGGACGGCCTGCAGTCACACACAGCAGCATCACGAAGGAAGAGATCCAGATCTTCTCTGATTACACTTCTGTATCAATTTATTTAACTCTTTAACTCCTTATATTATATGGAATCACAGTGTAGTAAAGTTGAAAGTTATACTGACATTCTGCTAGCTTTTTGGACTATTTTGAACTTTATTGAGGTTTTTTAGGCTAATTTTGAGTTAAGCTAATACTTCAGCTACATGTTAGCTATTTTGGTTAATTTATTTTTTTCCAGTTTTTAGGCTATTTTTGAGCTTAGCTAATATTTCAGCTACATGTTAGCATTTTTGGCTGATTTAGGATTGTTTCAGTTTTTGGGCTATTTTGGAGTTTAGCTGAAATTTCAGCTCCATGCTAGCTGCTTTGGCTAATTTAGGCATTATTTCAGTTTTTTAGGCTATTTTTGAGTTTTGGTAAAATTTCAGCTACATGTTACCTTTTGGTTAATTTAATTTTTTTCCAGTTTTTAGGCTATTTTGGAGTTTAGCTAATAGTTCAGCTACATGCTAGCTATTTTGGCTAATTTAGGCATTGTTTCCGTTTTTAGGCTGTTTTGGAGTTTAGCTTAAATTTCAGCTACATGCTAGCTGCTTTGGCTAATTTAGGTTTTATTTTCAGTTTTTAGGTTTTTTTGGAGTTTAGCTTAAATTTCAGCTACATGCTAGCTGCTTTGGCTAATTTAGGCGTTGTTGCAGTTTTTTAGGCTATTTTCGGGTTTAGCTAATTTTTTAGCTGCATGCTAGTTGTTTTGGCTAATTTTCAGTTTTTAGGCTATTTTGGAGTTTAGCTAATATTCCAGCTAAATGCTATCTATTTTGGCTAATTTAGGATTGTTTCAGTTTTTAGGTTAATATTTCAGCTACATGCTAGCTATTTTGGCTAATTCAGGAGGCGTTTTCGCTGACGCCTAAATACAAAATCTTAAACTTTTCAACCGTTAACGTGATCAAAATAATTCCATTAGATTTTGAAAAGCTCATGCCACTTTTCAGTAAATCAAATAATGGAGCTTCGGTGGTAAAGGTTTAAGCTGTACTGCTTGTTTAGTGTTCTCTTCCAAAGCACAAAATTCTCAAACTCCCAAATAAATATTCCTATTGGATCGAACTGAATCTGTTTTTATTGTTGAGGACTGAGTTCCGGTGCCACATAAAGACTCTTCCACCCTCCTCACTTAACCTTCCCTGGCTAACTGGAGACGAACAGACAGATCACATCGCCTAGGATTAGTCCCACTTGTCCTAAATCAAGACAGACCCAGCTGCAATCAACAGAGCGGGAAAACTTGGCAGGCGAGTGTTGTTTATCAGAGCTACGGCTACGGAGATGGGAAGACGAGGATGATCTAGGTGCCAAGATGTAAATAGGAAGAAGTAAATCCCCTTTCGGCAGATGTGTGATGGCCCACAGCGGTTTAACTGCTGCTGACGAACTCCTTAATTTAGGCGGAATGGATCGTGTCAAACTGATTCCACTTTCTCTTGGAAAAATTAGGGCTTTGGGGCAAGGTATTAGGAATTGGTGGTATGAAAGTGAGTCCTTTGGTTCTGATTGATCTTTTTATTCATAATGACGTATGGCACCTTAGACAGATCCAAAGGAAAAACAAGCAAAAACACACTTCTATCTTTTTAAAGAATATAAAATATATTTTATTTAATTCTAATAGTGCTTATGTTCTTCTTCATTTCTTTATTATTATCTTTACGTCTTCCGTATGTTTTTTGGACGTCTACAGCGCTTCAGCTCTTTCAGATATTTCAGCTATTAGGTTGTTTTGTTTTGGTTTTGAAGCTATTGTGATGTTTAGCTAATAGTGCAGCTACATGCTAGCTGTTTTAACTAATTAAGGCTTTTTCCGTTTTTTAGGCTATTTTGGAGTCTAGCTAATAGTTCAGCTACATGCTAGCTTTTTGGCTAATTAAGGAATTGTTTCAGTTTTTAGGCCATTTTAAAGTTTAGCTAATATTTCAGCTACATGCTAGCTATTTTGGCTAGCATGTAGCATTATTTAAGTTTTTTATGGCTATTTTGGAGTTTAGCCAATAGTTCGGCTACATGCTAGCTATATTGACTAATTTAGGATTTTTTCAGTTTTTTAGGCTATTTTGGAGTTTTGCTATTTCAGCTAAATGCTAGCTATTTTGGCTAGCATGTAGCATTATTGAAGTTTTTTATGGTTATTTTGGAGTTTAGCCAATAGTTCGGCTTCATGCTAGCTATTTTGGAGTTTTGCTATTTCAGCTAAATGCTATCTGTTTTGGCTAAATTAGACATTTTGCCAGTTTTTTTGTTTGGTTTTTGGCATTTAGGTCATATTTTCAGCGTCAGTGTTTTCAGCTTCAGTGTTTTCAGCTACTGGCTTCAGCAATTGTAGCAATCAGCATTTTCAGCTATCTGCACAGCGGCCACATTCAGCTAACAGTTTTCACACTAGCATTATCGCAGGTTATGCAACTTTTGCGGTTTAAACTATGTTTTGGTCAAAGCAGAATATTACATACTAATATGTATTTGCACAACTTACGAATTTGATTTGCTTTGATGTTGCTTTCATTTTCTTCATCTTTTCTTCCTCTAATTTAGTATTAATTCTTAACAAGTATTGATTTTTGTATCTAATGACATTAATGGTGGTATGTGTTTCATGCTGCATCCACTTTTTAATAACTTGTAATTTTTTTTATTTAACCCTTTCATGACAGAGACTAACTGTATTGATGAAATAATCTGATCATCTGTAACTTATTTAAGGCTTGAAGACCCACACCATGATGCAACCCCCGCAAATTAAACAGAAGAGGCACATTTAATTAGATTCTTCTCATTCTAATGTACCAATCACTTCAAAACGGGGTATATGAGTCTGAAATTAGATTTTTATTTTATTTGTTCCAGTTTTTGTACATTTACCTGGGTTTATTATAACTTTTATAGTTGATTTTAGGTTTTTTGTTTAATATTATTGGATTTAAATGTCGTATTTCTTCTTCTTACTTAGGGTTTTCTAATGCATTGGATAACTTTGACCTATTCTAATGAATTTTCTCAGTTTTCTTTGCTTTCCTGGTTGCAAACCTGTAATTTGTCTGTACTAAAACATCTTTGCATGATCACAGCATGGCTGATTAAAGAACCAGAAGCTTCCTACTGCATTTTTAAGGTTAACTAACCTGCTGCCTCTGGATTCATTAATCACTGCAGTATTTTTTTTTCAATGTGAAGCTTTTTTTATGACACTTTTTGGCCAGGTTAGTTAATGTGAAAAGAATGAATCAGTCACACCCTCAAAGCCTCTCAGCAATAAAGTTGGCAGATTGAAGAGGAAGTGGAGAAAAACTTCTGACGTCCCAGAATATTTTTTTTTTCCCCCAAAGATGTTTTTCCAATCTGCTCTGTTGGATTTTGATGTTTCCTACACATGAAGACACTTAGTCCTAATGGGTGTGTCGGGGGAAAGGTCAGGGGATCACCAGCCAGCTAATCATCATCACCATCCCTCTGCTTCACTCAAGCATGTCGAACAAAACAAGATGAGAGGCAGCGGTGCCCTCTCAGGCCAGCAGCATTTCTCCAAAATAGCCCCGCATTATCATCATCTTGTGGTTTGTCCTTCATCCAAAACCAAACCCCTGAGGCTTTATTGAGTGGCTCCACGTTTTTCTGCAAAGGTGGGGTTGCTTAGGCAGGACTTGGGGTGGGGGGGTCTACCCCTAAGGGGGGCATGCCCTCAGCCAGGCAGCTCGTCGGAGGTAGAGGAGGGTCAAACGAGGCTAATGATTCAACAGCCATAACAGCGGAAAGCACCACTCTAAATATAGGCATTCCAGTCTGGAACGAATGGACGGAGGGGGGGGGCAGAACTGTCTTCTTGCCAGTGGAGCAGCAGTTAAAGAATCATCAGCGGGGCGAGCCCCCACGAGGAATCGCAGCTTGAGAAATCGGCTGTGATGAAACACGATGGCGGCTGCTAAAGTGCAGCACCTTCTTCTGAGCTTCAGTTTTTAATGACACCTCTGCTGCCCCTCATGTGCTCATGACTCCCCCCCAGCCCCTTCCTGTGAAGGTAATGCTTGACATTCTACTTCTGTGTTTGATATTACATATGGTGACATTCAAAGGTTAAGTATTATCCATGCACTGAGCCTGACACAGAGCTGAGGCTTGGCTGCTGGTTTGCTTCCAGCACTGAGTGAATGAGGAAAAGAGGTAAACCGCTTTCCCGGGATGCTAACAGCGAGCTCTCAAACTTGTTAAACACCCACTATGAACTTTTGATCTTTTAATTTTGCCGTTTTTAGCCAAAAATAGAAAAAACTCTCTTTCTAGGATGAAGGCTGTGTCCGAATTCCCACCCTAACCCATAACTACTAAATAAGTGCAGGTCTATATAGTGCCTTTGATTTTAAAACCAATTTGGACACCATGCCCACTACTTTTCTTTCGTTTTTCTGGACATGACATCAACGATTTCACAAAGTGAAAATTGAATCAATACGAACATTTATTACATTTATTTATGACTCCACTGTGTTCTGATGATGAAAATGTGGATGATTTATTAAAAAAATACATTTAAACACTCGTTCAACTGCAATGCATTGTGGTCTATATTTGCTAATGTAGTGCATGCTAGTTTTTTGCAAAGACTTCTGGGAAATTTCTAGTGCACTCAGTTTTGGAAAGCTATATTCGGACAGCACTAGAAAATGGAGAATGGGCTATATAGTGAGTAGGGAAGGAATTCGGACATAGACATAGTTTCTGCAGAGCGGCAGGAGTTCATTAGAAATTCACCTTTGAGTTGTGGGCGGGACCATTGGGGCAGAACGACGCCTCCCCGTTCCTGAGAACTCTTTCGCCTCGTTTCCACTGAGCGGTACGAGCCACTTTAGACTTAATCAGGTACGGTAAGGTCTGGCCTAATGGGTCCATTTTATAATGGAAACACTCCAAATACTGGACTGGACCGGACCGTATCGCTCAATGGAAATGAGCCAGTTGTTTACGTACTCTCCTGCTAGCTTCCAGCCCCTCAACCGAACATTTACGATGCAACAAATATGGAGAGAAATATTGGAGCTAGACGAGGAAGATGAGGATGTGTCGGAATAGAGAGGAACAGCATATTCTTTGTGTCACAAATTCAACTTTTATTATGCTGTATTTTATTGTCATCTCCTGATTCACAACAATTTAGATCCAATTTTGAGCTTAATTTACTTTGATATTTCCTCCATCATCAGAAAAAGTTAGAGTAGGTCTTTAAGGCCTCTGGCAGGTCTTCTTCAGACGCTGTGAAAGTCTTAGAAAATGTTCAAGAGATGGGAAAAACCTAACGCGGCTTCATGAGATGATTCTAAAAGAGCAGCTGGAGCCGTGAAGTCCTCGTGTATTCATGCAGACGTGTGTGTACTGTACACAAGATGCACAGTAAGTGCTGTGTGGAGGAAGCATGGGTTACTGTTGGCCATCAAAGACAGATTTGATCTCTGCCTGCCTCTTGGCCGCTCTCCAGCGCTTGGCAAATGTTCTCTGATGACAATATTTGGCCTCTGTGGCTGAGTCTTGTTGATCTCAGCACCAACTATTGTTGCATGTTTTCATTTGACCCCATCAGCTGCAGTCCGACTCCGCTTCTGTGCACCACCGACTCGGCTTCCCTTTCCTGCTTTCGACACCTCGCCGTGATATGAAACCCTTAGATTATTAAGCACATGATAGTTTTGAGGATCATCGTGACAGACACGCTCTTCTCCGTGTTGGTGTTGGCAAGTCCCCGTCGGAATACCGAAGAGGGACTAGAAGCAAAAGATCATGTGTCTGTTTTTACCAACTGAACTCGTGCACATAGGCATGCACAAACACTGCCAAGTATCCTCCCTCTGTGTTGCGCAACACACAAAATCCAGAAATGCTTGAGTTCAGGGCATCCTGTCATTCTGAGATTCATTGCATTTTCTGACAAATATACATAAATGTGTTTTTTTAGTCCAAACTGAGTGGCATCACATTAGTTTTTGCTTTTCTCTCTAAACTGGGACCAGCTGCAGGGCTTTTGGTAAGAGTCTGGCTTTCAGGCAGCTCTCATCCTTAAAGGGAAAGCACTGCTGTCACTGCGAGTTGTTCAACCAGCTCTGCTTCTGTCCAACTGTCATGCAGTGAACGCAGAAAAGTAACCCCAATTTAAGTAACGGCTCTTTTTGACGCGTTAAAAAAAAAGGAGGCGGCTTCTTTTTTAACATTCTTAAAAAAATAGAGTTTAAAGTTTAGCCAGGGGAGCGACCTATACTTATTTGTGGACTTCTTTTCTTTTTTTAGACATATGTTAGTTATTTTCCCAGTAAACATCAGTTGTTCCTTTTAACAACCACTAGAGGGCTCTGCATTTGAGTATAAGTATTTGCTACTCCCAGTACCAGAAGAAGAAGTGTCGTTCAAAACAAACTTAGAAGAGAATCTGATTGTTTTTCTCTTAAACTTTGATATATTTCTTATACAGATCAAGAGATCAGTATTCTTGTTTTTATTTTTTTATTTTTTTTAGTTATGCTAGGCTTGGTGAATTTGTTCTAAAACGTCAGACTTTTCTCCTTAAAGTGCGACTTATAAATGGCTTTCTTCTTCTTGATTAGCCCTTAAAGCCTGAATTTATTTCCAGGTATGAAAAAATATTAGCTTATGTTTTTTTGCTTTTAAGTAGATGCTACATTAAGGTCATTTTAGAGCCAAAGTGTTGTGTTTGTCGCATATTTTGAGACAAAAGGCAATAAGGGGTTAGATACTTTTTAGTCTCTGGAATATACTGCATATGAAAAATTTAAACACAATAAAAATCATCTTATTAATAGGAGTGTTGAAAAAAATCGATTTGGCAATATATCATGATATTTCGTTGGCGGTACTTGCATCGATTTAAAATGCTGACCAGACTTTTTTAATTAATTTTTCTTACATTAAATTAAATTAAATTAAATTATCTAAGAGCATCCATCAGTGTCTTACTTTTGTTTTCCATCTAAACCTCCGACCACTAGTTGGCAGCACTGCACACTGAGCCTCTATGAGCCAAGAGAACTTGGCTGCAGAGAAAAAATATGGCCCCCGAAAATTAATAGCCGGAAGTCTCTCCCCCTGTCGGAGCCGGCCCCAAAAGCAAAAAAATAAATAATTAGTGCCTGAAATCACTGGCCAGAAGTCCTCGCTGTGAACCGCCTGTATTAAGCTTTGAACCTTTTTTCTCGATTAAATGTTTTCATTGGAAACAACATTTCGTCGGCTCTGATCAGCTGATTCGCTGAGGAAGAACTACATTTTGCCGGCTTTTTCTCCACAGGTAAACAGTGTAGTTATACAAATTTAAACACTTGTTAATATTAACTTCACAGAAATGAAGTTCGTTTGAAAATAGTTCTGGTACAGTCCTGGGATATATCGCGATATGTATCGTATCGTGAGACACGTATCGGGATACAAATTGTATCTTGGCAATACAGTTTTTAACATGTTCTTGTGTCATTTTTCTCATGATAGACAAATTTAAAGAAAATGAAGCATTTCTGAGTATTTCTTTATTGAAGTCGTTGTGAATCAGGAGCAGAATAAAAAACAAATGCAGCCAGTTGTGACATACAAAATACACTAGTTAGGCCACAAGTTCTCTGCTGAAATCCGATCCACAAAAAGCATCAAAGAAGCAAAAAGAACCACGTTTTGCTGAAATAAATTGCAGTGTTTAAGGAAGGTGTTATAACAGAAAAACACAGACAGTTTTCAGTGCAAATACTTTGATCAGAGAATCTCCAATCACTGATTTTTTCTGCATCCTCTTTCGTTTCCTCTTTTCAATCAAAGTGAATTTTGTTTCAAACCAGAAGCCGACACTGCAACAGTAGTGTGTGTTTAAAACCCCCAACGTGTCATTTTAGTGTTATCTGTGAAGCCCTTCCCAGTCGATCTGAGCGGGACCGTTCTGAGCCCTCGACTGATGATTTCCCCCTATCCCATCTTTATCTGCCTCCCTCTGACAGCTGCATTCATCTCTTTTTGTTCCAGTAGATGCTTCTGGGTCTCGCCATAATTTATTACTCTTGTATTTTATTGATAAGCCAGCCACGAGCGCACTCAGCTTCAAGTGGGGGGCTTCTTCTTTTCCTCAAAAATAAAAAGGTCAAAATATGTGCAGATAAAGCAAGTTTAAGGGTATGCAATAAATGGAAGTTGGAGTTTTTGTCTTTTTGCTGGGAAATGCAGGTTTCACTTCCACAGATGCATAGATTTTACAGGCTCGCTCTGAATCGTTTATCCACACTTTGTAATTTGCTCTGAAATCTGCACATTCAGCTGCCACATTAAGGCCACAGTGAGTGTGAGCAGTCGCCTGCTCTCCGGCGTGAGCTGTGAGCAGAAACAACACGGCTGCTTCTCCCATGTGACATCTGCAGAAATGAGTTTGGAGTCCACAAGCCTCAAAAGAATTTGTTGCTGTTCCTGTTTACACATGAATCATCTCTGTGCGCAGATGAGTAAAATCCTCATATAATAGAGCAAGAATGTTTTTTTGTCTTTCTTACTTCATCTTTTTTTTGTTTAAGTCTTGTAATACCAGGAAAATATGCAAACCATGGAGTGGCAATAGCGGGTTTAGCTAGTGGGAACACAGCGTGATTCCAGCAGGCCTTGGCCACAGAGTAAACACTTTCTTTTCTCAAGCCAGAAATAGTTTGGCTAAAGATTGAGGGCTGGAAAAGGGGAGGGAAGAGGAATAGACAGAAAGCAAAGCAGGGGTTATGATTGTCAAAAGGGAGGGTTTTTGGTGATTTCTTCTCGTTTTCTTGCTTGTAAATTGTTCACACTGGTGGCCTCTCAATCAGCTTCCCCAAAACAAACACAGAGAAACACAGTCTAGTCGTGTCACTCAAGCAAATTAGGCCAATGGCAGCGCTGTACAGGGGTCACGTCAAAAGTGCCGATTGTCTCAATCACATTAGGCCAGCACTGGCATCTGTTTAGCATTTAGTTAATTGTGATGTTATTAAGTTGTCAGTGAGCATTAGAGCTGCGATAAGCAAAGCAAATATTCTTGCAGCCCTGGCAGACAGTGCTACACATGTGTTGCAGATACAAACACGCACACACAGGAAGCAAAATGTGTTCCACCGTACGCGCCCAGCCCTCTCTCTGACCGCAACGAAGAAAATATCTGCATCCGTGTGAGGCTTTTTGGGCCGCCGCTCTCTGTTCAAGGGCAGATGTGCGTCGCATTATGACTTCTGATGGCAAAGCGCTAGCATGTTGGTGTCATCTGGTGAGTCAAAAGGCTGATTAGCACCGTCCTCATGCTCGCCGTTTCAGCATCCCACTCATAATTGAGCAAGCTGTCCACGGAAACGTGGGAGATTATCCGTCTGTGAGTCTGGGCCCGGCCGCCCGGAGAGCTCACACAGGGCTTTCAGGACCATCATGTGGATCCGGTGCCATATCCACTATTCTGTGTTAACAATTACAGCAATCATGTTGTTTTTATTGCTACTTTGCAGTAGGAATACTTGATTTTTCAATGGGTTTGTTTTTTGTCTTTTTCCATAGTAATACTTTTTTACGGAGCCCCTATTGGGACAGAAGTACAAAAAAAAAAAAAATTCTGGTTACTAACTGGTGCACACCAGTTACGATGTGGGGCGGACCAAGTTACCATCTGGTGCAGACCAAGTTGCTATCCGGAGTGCACCAGAAATTTCTTTTTACTTCAAGTTTTAGGAAAAAAATCTGGCAATCTCTCGTGCACACCAGTTATAACCAAAAAAATTTTGTTTTACTTGAATTGTTAGGAAAAAAAACATATGTAATTTTTTTTTTTTGCTAACTGGTGTGCACCCGATACTAACTGATGCTCGCCAGTTACCGTCTGGTGCGGACTAAGTTGCTATGTAGTGCGGACTAAGTTGCTATGTGGTGCGGACTAAGTTGCTATCTGGTGCGGACTAAGTTGCTATGTGGTGCACACCAAGTTGCTATCTGCGGACCAGTTAGTAACCAGAAATTTGTTTTGACTTCAATTTTTAGGAAAAAAAAAAAGGATGTAAAAAAATTTTTTTTTTTTCTGAAAATTGACGTTAAAACAGTTTTGGTTACCAGTCTGGTCAGTATTTTGAGCGTTTCCATTGTAAAATAGAACCATTAAACAGAACTGAACCGTACTTAGTTGTGGGTCCATAAATCGTGGAACGGAGCAGTTGGGGCGGAGTCACTGTAGCCACCCGTTGATTGGCAGAAAGTGATGAAGACATTAGAAAATGACAATATTTAAGCTAACGTTTCCAACGTTTGTTAGCGTTTGGGTTCTTGTGATTTCCTGTGTTCTCTTTTGGTCACAAGTATGTTTTGAAAATGCCAGCAAGGCCTGGTCTGTGGTGGCAACCTTAGTGACGGTGTGATACCGGGTAAGCTAGCAGTACGCTAGCGATTTTCACCACGCATGGGCTGTGAAAACAAACTGCTCAGTGGAAGTGAGGCTTAACTGAGAGGAAATGCTTGCCAGAATTAACTGGACCGTATCACTCCTACCGGACCAGACCACTCAGTGGAAACGAGGCTAAAGTTACAATAGTTCGTAGACTGTTTTGCCATTGTCTGTGACACCCCCGGTGTTAAAGGGTTTATTATATACACTTGTGTAAATAGAATACAAATCAGCAAAACCTCCTGGAACAGCCAGAGTTTGTTCTTGTAGAGTTATTTAAAACTCATAACCCTGAAGAACGGAGCGCATACATACTGTCTTTGTAGATATGTAGAGTGATAAGATCAGTGACTGAGGGTGTCCTCGGTTTCCATCTGGCCTGCGTTTTCTCACGTAGCTTTATGCACTGTCACGTTGTCGGTAAGATTATCGCCGTTCGCTTTATTTCTGTCTCTGCAAACAAATACCTCTTTCTTTGTTTTTTTCCCCCCATTTACCCCTCCTTACTGCACTCAGCAGTCTCCCTCACCTTCGAAACTAAGAAGAGTGCAAGTGGTCGGAGACGCTATCGATGGCTAAATTAAATCAAGCAGCACAAGCTCAACTACAGTCACTTTAACCTCCTTCTTCTCCCTCTGCAAACAAAGTTTTCCCCAGATAAGATCTAAATGAGTTTTTCCAGGCGGAGGGAGATCCTGAGTTTGGCTGATGGATGCTGAGCATGGCTGAAGTGTGACCGGCGCTCTGTGGTAATCATCCGCCGCCACTATAAGTGTTATGCACAGAGGCCTATGTGAATAGAGAATGTGTGGCCTGCGTGTAAATGAGATAAAATGTGTGAATGAGAGCTGGCACTGTTATGTTCGCCCGCACCCAGCTTCATTCATTAAAAAAAAACCCAACTGGGCCCCTGCACTGCGGAGCTTTAGTGCCGAGGCTTAGTGTCATGGTGGGCACGGTCGCTTTGAGGCATCTCTGCAGGAAACCAGGGGACAACAGCATGTCAGAGAGGGAGGCTGTATTCTTATGAGGAAGGGGCGCATCCAGTAGCAAATTGGGATGCTCATAGTGGTGCAACAGTCTGGCTGCGGGAGAATCCCCACATGGACGGATCATTGTGGACCGCGGACAGCAGCCACACATCTAGAAAGACCAATAAAATGATGGGGTATAGGCGCGGGGAGGGAGGGGTGGCTGGGTGGGAGGATTATAGACTCCCAGAGGGCTCTGCGATTCACGGGCCATAAAATGGAAGTCAGCAGGACACGCTGCAAATCTGGTCAGCCAATATCCTCTATCCCCTTCCTCCCTCCTTCGACCCCGAGGATGTGTCTTAGCTGTACGTCACAATGCAACCCCAGCCAGCGCGTCCCGTTGTCCGACAATCTTAACTCCCTTGGATACCACTGTCCCCCCCCATCGTTCCATTTGCATGCCAGCCGCTGTGGCTTTGTTTGAGATCTGCTTGGTTAAGAAAGGAGGGGAAAAAAGAGGGATAGATAAGGAAAGACACAGAATGGTGAAAACCGGTGTCGGCCTTTGCCATCCAGGGAATAAAAAGGTTTCTCTTGTCAGGAGGTTGCTTATGTCTAGATAACCCATCGCATTTTAACCTTGGCAAGTAGAGGACTTTGAATATAAAAGGATTCGCCCAAGAGAATGAGCAAGAAAAAGAGACGTGGAACACTGGACCCTCATCAACAATAGGCCGGCTCCTTTTGTCCGGCGTGTTATTTGAAGTAAATCTCCTTCTGTAATTAGATTGGAGCTGTTTGTGGACATCTTAGGAGAGCTCGTCAGTGTTAAACCAGCAGTGCACGAGGGCCCTTTTAATTTACAGTGCAAATACCTTTCGATTATCGTGGAGAGAGATGAGGGAGGTGGCGCTGGGGGGGGCGGTGGGGACTTTGGAAATCGGACAATGGAGGAGTCTCTCAAGCCTTTTCTTTTTTTGTCGTTGTTGTTTGAAAGAGGGAAGCGGTTTGAGCAGCTCTCCTGTGTTCCTTAATTGTGAAGCAAGGAGATTAGCAAGAGTGCTTCCAACCTTTCACCCCAAACAAAGGAATCATCAGATCCAGTTGCCTGGTGACACAAGGTTGCTCACCAGCAAATTCGCCCGCCACCTTCGCCACAAAAAAAAGGAATTGTGCAGCCCATGCAAATCATTCCCGTCCATCTGACGGCACCCTTAATGGCTCCGAGCAGCCACGCTAATGAAAATAGCCGTTCATCCTCTCTCTTAGTCTGTCTCTCAGGCTCATATAAAAGTTAATGTACCCGTGACAATGACATTCAGAAGACTGTTTAGCTTTGGACAAATGCTGCATGTCTTGGTGGCAGGAGCAGCTGGGCACACAGAAATGTCCTTTTACACTGCGTGCAGCTCAATCAAAGGCCACTTAGCAGTGTCATATTGATTATGGGAGCTTAACCCCCGTCAATCTCTGATGGGTCATTTTGGCAGCCTCCTGCTAGATGGCTTCAATGGAGAGAAGAGCCTCAAACAACCTTAAAGGCTTTTCTCCTGTTTAATCGAACTTAAGATAATCATAACAATTTATTCATCAGGGGACACTGTGTTCTCTAAAACTAGAAATTGCCTTATTGAAGAAGCTCAAATTTAGCATAATTTTATTAAAAGAGGATACAAATCTTTGGGTAATGCAATTCTTTTCACGATAAAACCCAAAAAATTGGTCTTGAACTTTGAAGGTCGGGTTTTTGGTTAAGATTCAACAACATGCCACAAATTTAGGAGGATTTACTTTATAGAATAAACCCAGCTGTAATTGTTCTAAAGTAGTATTTCAATTCATTTTAAGCTTTAGTCACATGCACCCATTGACCTGTACGAGCACTGCAGGTTTTTGGGTTGTTTGGGCCTGTCGGGGGTCGTAAACATCTTAAGGGGAGCGCAGGTGTGTCTTGCATTTCCCTTGCGGCTTGAGCAACCACCTTAACCCTTGTGCTGCCTTATGGGCTCCAGACGACCCCACCCCTTACATTGACGTAATGTCTGTCATGGACACAAGTGAAAAGCAAAAATCGTGTTGAGTTCAGCCCGCTGTCTTACAGGTTCCAGATAACCCCACTCCCAATGTTAACGTAACTTGGATAGCACAAGGGCCTTAGGAGATGTCATGAAAATGGAATGTACCATTGTTGTGCATGTGGTATTTTGAAGTATTTGAAAGACTTATGGAAGTTACATGTACGTGTGACATACTGATGATCCTGTGAACAGTGTCCTTTTCGCAGCACTCTAGTCGTTAGCAAAGTGCAAGTGCTGGCTCCTAACTGACCGCACGCATAGGACTATGATCACATATCCGAAAATGCCACCACGTGACTTAAACGCAAAATTTTCAGCATGTTTGGTAGGTGACAATCGCATTTTTATGCGCTGCGTGGTGAGTGTGGAGGTTTTAAGAAAAAGTTAACATTTTATGATGGCAGTACCATCTTTTTTACCTTGGTCATTGGCCGCTCGGTACATTTTGGGGTTGTGCAGTGGCAGTCCAGTGACAGAACGGGATGGCGCTGTTATGACATCAGACAACAGCTGGGGGGGCCACTGGGTGGATTATCGGCCAGCAGCAAGTCTACCAGGATGGTGTGTAAATGTCTCCAGATGGCGGCCATCCATATCAAGTGCTAGCAGCCGCCAGCCACCCAGTAGCCCGTAGGTATATAAAAAGTCTGCCTTTTTGCACACCTGCCTGACTACCAGACTGCTACCAGACTGCCGCCTGACTACCAGACTGCTACCAGACTGCCGCC
>NC_050525.1:24842256-24852018 GCF_002922805.2 Oryzias melastigma | reverse complement strand
TGTTCCCTGACAGTCTCCCCTGCGCTCCCCCTGTTTACGACCCGCGACCGGACTGTCGCCTGACTACCGCCAGACTGTCGCCTGACTGCCACCTGACTGCCACCTAATGGCCATCAGACTGCCGCCTGAGTGCCAACGTCTTCATTCATGACCATGCCAATGATTTTCAAAAGAATCAGGCAGCGGCATTAAATCTTAAAGATTCTGCCGATACTTCCCCATCATGCAGTGGCAGTTGTATTTTTGACTGTAGCATAAGTGTCCATTGGGCGCCTGTCCTATTGTCAAATTACATCATTTCTTATAACCAAGCTAACATGCTCCCTGCAAAGGGGTTGGAATGGTTGAAAAATAATAAAAACCGCCTTCACCCTTAATTACCCTTGCATGTTGGATGTGTTCTCTACAACCTAATGCCCAGGGCAAAAAAAAAAAAAATGTGCCTGAACATTTTAACTCTACGAGTTTACTGAGCGCTCTACGACTTAGATGTTTCTTGAAGGCCACCTACGTGTCCCATACAGGTTTGCCCATATCTACCCATAAGGGCAGTTGTTAAGGCATTAATATCGTTTCTGATTATCTTTAAAAATGAAATCCAGGAAAAATAAGTGAAAAATTATGTCATTATCTTGGCAAAAAAGCTGATGCATTATTTATTGAAC
This sequence comes from Oryzias melastigma, assembly GCF_002922805.2. Taxonomy (NCBI): domain Eukaryota; kingdom Metazoa; phylum Chordata; class Actinopteri; order Beloniformes; family Adrianichthyidae; genus Oryzias; species Oryzias melastigma. Next base: position 24,851,353 of record NC_050525.1, on the reverse strand, counting down.
CATTTTTTTTGTTTTAACCTGTTAGCTCCAGTGTTAACCTTTTTTGAATTACCGTAACTCTTCAACTGTTTATGCAATTAATGTAATTCTAAAAGATTCTGAAGCAAAGAAAAGTAGCAAATTGCAGTTCAGTATGAATCTACTGATTCTGACATGAAGAAAAAGTGGCATTTCTTCATCTCTGAATGTGTTGAAATTGTATAAATTGCGCAAACAATTAACAAATATATGACTGTATTTTACACTTAATTTTGATTATCTTATATCATCCTTTGCAGTTTTGTTATAATATTGAAAAATGTGTGATTTAACTTACTAACATTTGTTTTTTTGGTTCATAGAACAGCTTTTAATTGAAATTAAATATTATGTTAATTTAGATATCCACCATTGATACTTATTCTGCTCTTTGTGGTGCTGCAAATACAAATTAAGATGGTTTTACTGAAGTTTAATGAGTCAAATAACAGAAGTTTGGCGGAAACTTTAAGGTTATACTATTTTTTTACTACAAGCTTGTCATTTTTTTAGTAATTTGTCATTTTTTGTTAGTCATAAAAATCCTATTGTGATGTATAACAAGGCACAGGATTAGGATCTCCCTCTCTCTGGAAAAAAAACTAATTGAAAACTGCTTGTACTAGGCTGAAATACATCAAACCTTCACTTGAGCCACAATGTGTTGCAAGTGGATAACTGCAACATGATATTATATCTGTACATCAGTGTCTGGCGGGGGGAGACAAAAGAGCATCGTGAATCTAATGCTTTCTTTCTCAAAATGTCATTTTTGTTGTATATTTACAGTTATAATGTGTGGTTTGGTCAGGAATGAATTAATAGTTCCATGTTGCATCACTTCAGCTGTCGTGTTTGAACCTTCTCCACAATAGTGCCTATCTAAAGAGACGAAACAGAGCAGGAGTGACTTCCCTCCCTGTGACGTCCACATGAATAACGTCTCATTCCTCACTTTGTCTGGATTCATTTCAACGCCAAAACGTCGGCGTGAAGAGACTTCAAGCTAAAGAGGAGTGAGACGCGGTGTTGGGTTTGTCTTGGAGGTGGCCTGCCAGGACAATACTTCGAAAAAGAACTCAAGAGGGACTCATTACACCCCAGCGAGGGCAGACTCTTATCAGTTAATAGCAGGTTTCCCTTTGAGAGCAGATTGTTTTGATAGATGGCACCTGGTAAGGCCTTTGCAACCAACTGCAGAAGGAAAAAAGCCACTAGAGTATGCCAGATAAGGTCTGTAAGGGAGGGAAAAAGTAAAGCATCCTTTGAGTGTTAATTTGTGCAGGGAAGCAGAGAAAAAGCTGAGTTGGGTCACTGAACTTTCTTGTTTCACTTCTTCTCTTATTGTTGGCTCTCGGTAACAATGAGCCCTCGGCGCGTTTGCTGAGGCGTGGTGTCAGGAGTGACCCAACAGTTTACCCCAACACCTTATTACCCAGCATTCTTGTGACATTTCCTTTGTGTTGTGTATGATGGAAAAAAAGGCCTAAATAGGTTTGATGTTAACTGGTGCTTTTTGTCGCTATGGGAACACGGCTACAACATTCATTTTAATATTTGCAGCCAAATATTTGAATCCATGCATAAAGTTGTGAAAAGTCTGACTCAAGTTTATTGATAATCAGTGTCTATTCAGAGTTGAACTGGTTCAGCGAGAACCGGGGCCGTCCGTCTGAAAGGCTTTTGTTTGTCGCCCAGACTTGCCCTCTTCAAACTCAATCTGAAGATTGGTGAAAGATCAGGAAGTTTCAGTCCCATTTGTTTTTGCTCTAAGATTACTGGACTGATTGTTAGTCTTGTCTAAACATTTTCTCGGAGCAAACTTTAAGCGTGTCTTTGTTTCATCTGAAGCAGGATGGGAATGTTGCAGAAAGCAAAAGGAAACTTCCATGAACTCTAGAACGAACACAAAACGCTTTTTGTTTGTTTGTTTGTTAACAAAAACATACGTTTTAGACGATCTTTCCTCCTGCAGAAAATACATCTGTTGTCTTAAGTGTTCAAATATTCATACTTGATTAGTCAAACGTTTAAAAATAAGTAAAACATTTCTTACCCCATTACCAGATTGTCTTAAAATACACAAGAAAGTCATGTTTTCTCAAACTACGATTATGTTTGCTTTGGGTAAACTTATTTTTCTTGCAAGACACAAAATAAAATATTTTTTCATGTCTTTTCACTTTCTTAAAATTCAGTTTTTGCATTTGCAGACTGACATTTTATGCTATAAAAAAGTTAATTTACTCTTTCAAACAAAAATTGTAAAAATTCAATTAACAAATTAATCGTCAAACACAATATGGAACTGCTAAAAACCATAAAAAAATGCTCTTTTACCTTGTTAAATGGAGGAAATAAGCAAGAGTGAGACTTGGATTTTTCTGGAACATGTTTTTTATTTCATTTTTTTCTAAATTTACTGTAATTATCCGCCAGACATTTTTCTTAAAATTAGTTTTTGCAACAAAAACTTTACAAAAATGGAGTTATCATTGAGCAAATTAATCATCAAACACAATATTAAACTGTTAATAGTTATAAAAGAATGCACCTTTACTTTAAAAGTGCAGGGAATAAACAAGACTGGGATTTTTAGCTGAATCATGTTTTGTTTTTTTTTCTATTTCACTGTAATTAAAAAAAAAATAGTAATGTAGTTATTAGCAGACATTTTTCTTAAAATGAGTTTTTGGAACAACAAATTGCGAAAATTGAATTATCATTGAGTAATAGAATTGTCAAACACGACATTAAACAGTGAAAAATAATAAAAAATACACATTTAATGTTGAATTTTTTTTTAATGCACGAAATGAGCAGGAACGAGACTTAATTTTTCAGAAAAATGTTTTTTTTTTCCATTTGATCTTATTTTTTTTTTTAATTTACTGTAATTATCGGCCAAACATTTTTCTTAAAATTAGTTTTTGCAATAAAAATTGCCAAAGTTAAATCATCATTGAGTAAATGAATTGTCAAACGGAATATTAAACAGTGAATAGTCATTTAAAAATACACTTTTAATTCTGAAATGTTTGTTAAAATGCAGAAAATAAGCAAGAATGAGACATTGAATTTTCTGAAATATGTTGTTTTTTAATTTTATCCATTTTTTTTTATTTACCGTAAATATTAGCCAGACATTTTTTCTTAAAATTGAGTTTTTGCATCTGCAGTCAGACATCTCCTCTTTCAAACAAAGAAATTGCAAAAATTAAATTATTTGGGAGTGAATTAGTTGTCAAACACAGTTAAAAATCATAAAAAAATGTACTTTTAATGCTGAAATGTTTGTACAAATGTAGGAAATAAGTAAGAGTGAGACCTCAGTTTTTTATTATTCAGTTTGTCATCTTCATTTTTGTATTTACTGTAAGACTTACATAAAAAAACTATCATTAAAAGTGTCTCAATCAGTGAAATTGTTTCAAATGAATCAAGTTGAAGTTTTACAGGATACGGTCTGCTTTTAAGCGAACAAAAAACAGTGAAGCTTTCATTTGTGAACCCCCCACCCTTAACTGAGAGAGAAAAGGCTTCCTGCAGAGGAATGTTTGGGGGGTGGGTCCAGCGGTCCGACTGCAGTGTCCTCTTACAGTCCGGCTGACCAGCGGGGCTGAAGGAGGTGATTGATTAGGTGGTGCTGGGGCAACCAAGGACCCTTTCTGCAGCTTTAGAGGTTAGGGGTCATCTCTTCTGCAAATCTGCTTCCTTTTGTACAGTCGCAGCACCGGGAGTGCGGTGTCACATCCTCCCCCCATCTTTTTTTTTTTCCCTTGAGCCCTCCTCCCTCTCATCTTCACCCTGGGAAAATGGGGGAGGCGTCAATTAAACCTTTTCTCTCTTTCGCTTCAGTTCTCTCCATCCTCTGAAGTTGCTCTTAAAAAAAAAAGAAGCTAATTCTTTAGGTTTAAATGCAAAGAGGCACTCAAGGCCAAGCTGCGGCGCTCTTAAAAAGGGTTTGTTAAGGTTTCCTGAGAATAAAACTAATGATAATGGAGCATACAAGCTGTTGGAGAAACACCCTTTAATTGATTACTTAAGCTACCAATTAGCAGCACGCTAGCAGCCACATATCAGCATCTGAATGGCTTCAAATACGTGTCAGTTGAAATGATGCTATGTGACAATTAGTCTAGTTAATAGGCAGAAATTGGTTGAAGTGAGTCCCTGATTAAAAAAAAAAAAAAGTTGACGAACCTCGTCCCACAAATATTAGAAGAAACAATGGCCGATCTGTTTGAGAGACGAGTCTTAAGATATAATCCTCTGATATGTAGTCAGACCGAAGGGTTTGCTCAGGGATAACGTCGCAATTCAGAAAATGTGGCCGGTCCTTGGCCCTCAGGGGCCAAGCCTTTGTGGTCACAGGACCAGGATTACACTTTAACCCCCACCACCGCCAGGGAACCGCTCCTCCAGTCCACCCCACCCCACCCCCCGGCCAAAGCCCGGGGTCAGGTGAAAGGCCAGGAATCTTAAACAGCTCCGAAAAAGAAGGAGGGGGGGAGAAAAAAAGAGAGAAAGTCCATCTTTTAGAGCTTTGATGCAGCCTTGTATCTCACTTGAATCACGCCACGGAAGACCTTTGTTTTTCTCCAATTAGTACAGGCAGCTCCTCCTTTAATATTCTCCATTCCAGCTTATAATGCGGTTTGGTTTGAATGACTACACAGAAAAAAGAGGTTCAAAAAGAGGAAAATCTGAGTAAAATAATTTATCTATGCAGCAAGTACTTTTTTAATCAAGAAAAATATTATAAATGATCAAAATCTACAAATAAAAGGTTTCTACCAGCATTCACAAGGGTCAAATGAGCTACAAAGCTCTCTTTTACATAGAATTACTCAAAAACAAATGTTATACATCCCAATTATGAGTATTTATAGGTAGTTGTAAACAAAGAATGTGTATTTTTTTGAGTTTTTAATTTACTTATTTGCAGTTTATTTTCATTCCATTGACAAAAAACTAGTATATTGTGTGGAGATGACTCATTTTTAGCACAAAAACAGAATAAACTATCATATGATCTAAGCTCACTTCAAGATAGAATTACCTAAAAAGTGTTATACAGCCCAATTATAAGTAATCTTTGTAGTTACAAGCAAAAAGTTTGTATTTTTTGAGTTTTTAATGTACCTAATTGTAGTTTATTTTAATTAAAGTAACAAAAATAGTATATGTTTATGACTCATTTTTAGAACAAAATGGCAGTCAATTCTGATTAAATCTAAAGCTAGTATATACAAATACTATACAGCCCAATTATAAGTATTTTTGAGTTTTTTTTCTTACTTAATTGTAGTTTATTTTAAGTAAAGTGACACAAACTAGTATTAGTGAAAATGACTTATTTTGGAACAAAATGTTAACAAAATAAGAAAAACTACTCCTTATTTTTATTACATAAACCTACTTCTTTGTTCCCAGAATAATGAAATGGAATGCCAGTCATACTATATAGAACTTTAAAAGAACATCCTTAACATTGAACCAAAAATTACAGTGAAATCTTTTTTTAAAAGCATTCGCAAGGGGAAAATTAGCTAAAAAAATGAACTTTTTGATAGAATAACTTAAAAAAATATTATACAGCCTAATTATAAGTATTTGTTTGAGTTTTTAATGTACTTAATTGTAATTAAAGCGACAAAAAAATAGTATAATCAGCGAAAATGACTCATTTTAGAACAAAATGTGAAAAAATCCTCATAAATCAAAAACTAGTCATTTTTTATTTACAAAATGATGTGAGGGAATGCCAGTCTAACTATATTGAACTTTGAAAAAGCATCCTTAACATTAAACCCTAAATTACAGTGAAATTTGAGCATTTTTTAAGCAAAAGAATATTCACCCGTTTTCCTATTAATTTCCTTATTTCTGCAAACATTGACGACTGTGCTGATTTTAAGAAACTGGGTTATAAACTTTTGCAAGGATCTTATAGTTTACATTATATTAGAAAGAAAAAAAATGGAGTCTGTTTATTAATCCGACTGTTAAATATTGAGGTTTGATTTGTTCAAACTTCTCCCAAAAACCCGTTTTCCTCCAGCGGGAGCGGATGAAATGTTTTGATCAGGCTTCATCTTAAATCTGTCAGCAAATCCAGTGTTTGTGCTGCTCGCCGCGGGTGTTTATCATGTGGGAACTTCAAAAGACAAACATGTGTTTGTTTAGCTTCAATCTGTTGTTGTGCACATAAAGCCGAGCACGTCAAGGTTCTTCTTTAATAAATGCTTTTATTGAGTGCGTGCGGAAATGATGCGAGGCCAGATGCTCCAAACTTTCAGAAGATGGTGGATTTGAGCTCCGTTCTTATCAAGGCTAATATTTGTAATGTTGAGAGTGGAGGAACGTGCTGGAGTTCAGGTCTGGTGTGTGTCAGCTTGTTTGCAGGCCAGATGTACGGAGGAAACGATGGGGTCAAGTTGGGAGAACCCCCTCGAAAAGAGAAAAAAAAAGAGAAAAGTGTGGATTTATAGCTGCACGTCTGGGTCAGGGAGCTTGTGGTCTCTCCTTCCCACACCACGCTATAATTTCCTGGGATCTGACAACTGAGAAATATGGCCTGAAGACACACGCAGAGGTAGAGAGGAAGAGCTAAAGATAGATATGATGGAGCAGATGCAAGGTGGTAACACCGGAGATGTAGAAGTCGGCTGAAAACTTCTTTAACTTTTACAGCGTTTTTTTTTTTTTTTTTTTACCTCAGGGCTCATGCCTGCCAGTCTTTTCTATTTCCTCAGACATAAAAATAGTTCTAATATGGCAGTGTGGTATTTTCTTTTTCTTTTGATTCATAAATCCGCTCCATTAATGCAAGTTCCTGCCTTTTAATGTGTTTGGTTATAAAATAATAACCCTTCAAAACTGATATTTTTTCTGTTAAAATGACTTTTTCCCCTCTCGCTTCACATGACCCATTTTTCTATCTCTCCTTTGTTTATATCTTTACTTTTTGTCTAGAAAAGTGTTTTAAAGCCCTCGATAATAAACACCTGACCCTCTTTACTACTTTCTAATCTCCATTCTCGGCCATTAACTGTCTTAGTGGTGGAAACTGTGGTTGTTAAGTCTTAACTTATACACCATATAAGAGGCTTTTTATCTGAAGGCAAACTCCTGTTAGGCTCAGAGGTCATGTGAGGACTTCTCCATATTTCTCTGGTTGGGTCTGGGGCTGTCCTGTGGTAACAGAAGAGCACCCCCTGCTGGTCAGAGGCAGCACAGCCCGCCGTCTTGCCACATTAAAAACCACCCAGACATTTAAGTGCTTTTATTTCCGCTCATCTGCATCTCCTTTCTTTATTCAGAAGTGACTTTACGAGGGTGTTATACGGCATCATCACCATTATATGATTATCTGCCACTAATCTCTCCTCTGTACTAGTCCTGCAGGACCAATTTCTGGAGCAGGATCGTTTCTTATCTGCATTTTTAGGCAGCGGCGCCCCTCTTTTCTCTAGAGATGGGGGCTTAAGATGATGGTCTTCTAGTAATGATTTCATTCCTGCCTTCAGTGAATCCCAATTTGATCAAAGTTTCCCTCACAGAGTGCGTGCGGCTTCACAGGACCGGGTGCGTTCATTGTTCGAGATGATTTCTGAGTTCTGAACTCCTTCTTCTCAGATCCGCTTTAACGCTCCGCTCTGAGTTCTATTATGGAAAGCACATGGCCGCCGCATGCAGGTGGCCGTTAACAATCCTGGCAGCGAGGACTCTTGTTTTCTCCCCTCCTCTCTGAGGAGCCTCTCTGAGTTTGATTTTCCCAACCAAATGTGGAAAACATCAACCTCCTCATCTGCTCTCATCTTTCTGAGCACGCAGGCGAGAAAAATGACTGAATCTGCGAGCGGCTCAGTGATAAAACGATAAGATAAAAATTAAAGAGTCTGTGATTGAACTTCTTTTTATCCCTTTTCTGTCTTATGCAAGAATGAAATCCTGACTTCCCCCTGAAAGATACCATAAATAAGACACATTTATGTTATTTGCATTTATTTTCTATCAATATTTATGTTTCAAAATCAAGATTTGCTCTTAAATATTAGATTGAATGTGATATTTATTTCTCTATATACTTATTTTTTTGGGTAATTTAAAAAAAATATTTATTTTTGTGCGTCGATTGTTCTTAGCATTAGTAGAAATCCAAATAAAAAATGTTATTTATGTACAAAAATTAGGGCTGGGAATGGATTCAAAAAATGTAATTAATTAATTGCAAAACTGGAAAAATTAACTGCGATTTATCGCAATTAAAATTTTTTTTGTTTTTAGTTACATCCAGCCACTTATTATCTCCAAATAATCACAATATGAAAACACCCCCAAAATTGTACATTTAAAACATTTATTTTTAACCCTTTGGAACCCCAGCTATAAGAAATAAAAATGTATCTCCTAAGAGCACCGTCCATTTAATCTTTTTTTTCTTCTTTTTTCTCATAAAATGTCCTCACTGTGTTTGTGAAACATAATGAAAGAAGATTCTTTGGTAGAAGTTTGGATTAGTCCAGTGGAGACGTGTCTGTCCACTCTAAACTCCTTGTCTCGTAACAGCGGTTGGCGGGACTTTCGCCGTTCACCTCGAAATTTCCGCGACTTTGAAACAACGGCAGTGCTCGTTTTATAGAAAGATTTCTGTCGAGACCCATCCCAAAATGACATAATGATCAGTTTTCTTGTTGTTGGATTTCTGATGGCAGACAGCTTCATTTCGCTCAACCCCGCCACCAGCGAATTTTTTCGCTCTGCGCTGCAGCCGTCGCATCTACGTTCATCTGCTGCCTTAATAATTAAAATAAAAGATAGATTTTGTCCGGACGCTACAAATAAATGTCTTATTATCTCTTTAATTTAATGTAATCTCAATCACAGAATATAAAAAAAAGTTTAATTATATTACAGACAGAGTTTTATTACGCTGATTTCACAGCTGCACACCGTACGCGTTAATTCTGTTTCAATTAATCACGTGCATTAATGTGTCAACTTTTACAGCCCTATAAATATCATAAAAAATATAAATATATATATACATAAATATAATGTGTATTTATTTATA
>NC_050525.1:24833293-24842053 GCF_002922805.2 Oryzias melastigma | reverse complement strand
TATATATATATATATATATATATATATATATATATATATATATATATATATATATATATATATAAATGTATTGTATATATACACACACGGTATATATTATATGTCTGATTTGACCTTATTAATGTCGTCTTTTGCTCCTCTGAGTTGTCTTTTCCCTCAATAAATTATTCAAATTTTTGTAATTTGTCAAATTATCCTTTTATATTTCAATTGGATTATTTAAAATATAATATGTGTTTTTGGAAGTCTTTAAAGAAACTATGAGTCACAAACACTAAAAATGTTCCGTATCAAACTCGCTCCTATATTGATCTCCGCTTATCCGATTCTGTAATATTTGCCTTTCATTTTTCGTTTCTACTTGTTGACCAAACTCCTCAAATCATAGTGTGGGACTTATTAAAGTTTAATTTCTTCCTTTGCTTCTCTCTGTACGGACAAAAGACTAATTTCTACGTCTTTTCTCCAAATTGCTGAATGAAATGAAACAGGGCTAAGAATTCATCACAGCTGAAATGGAAGCAGAAAACAAACCCGTCCAACACACACACACACATCCACCCAGCCCCGACCAACCCCATCCTACCCCCAACCTCAAAATCAATTTCCTTTAAATGGAATTAAGTGAGATTGAGGCACACCACTTTATTAGTTCTTCAAAAAGCAACCCTCACAGCAACTGACACGCACACACTCTTGTACACGCTCCTTCCCTTCTTCCTCCTCCTCCTCCTCTCCGCCGGCCGCTGTTTTCCCCTCGATGGAGTTTGATCGACACGCAGATGATCTATAAATAAAGGCTTTTTTCTTCCAAGCAGCCAAGTCACGTCGGCCGCTTGCAGTTTGGCTCCAAGGTCACGGCTGCCTGAACTCGCCTTTATTGCATTCATTCACTGCTTGTTTGGGAAATGGCTTTAACTGCTCTTTAAGCTAATGTAAATCTGTGGCTTGATGGAAATGGACACACAGGTTGAACAAACGCTTCTTACAGGGCACTTTTGAGATTTAGTCTTAAGGAGGAGGCAGAAAGCTGCTTATAATCTTTAAAATACATGAAAAATAAAACATATATAAACAGAAATGTTCCTGTCTGCAAATTATTTCTAAAAAAAAAAGTTTTTCGTCATTTGACTTAAAGTATATTTTAAAAATTAATTTTTAAATCGATCTGAAGGTCAAACCATAAATGTTTCTGTAAAAAATGTCATTTATTATGTTATTAGAGGCGTTTCATTACAATGGGGGATTAGATAATTGTCAGCAGTATGTGGCACATGAAGACGATTTATCAAAACACCAAAAAATACATTGTGGTGTTCCACAAGGTTCTGTACTAGGACCCATATTTTTTATTTTATACATAAATGATCTTTCAAAAATATTGCAATTTTGCTCGGTTTGCAGACGACACACATTTTTTTTTGTTCTGGGAAAAACTTTTAGTTTCTACTGTCAAACAAGAAATGGTTTTACTTTAGAAATGGTTTAATGCAAACAAACTATTTAACAGAACAAAGTTTATGTTGTTCAGTAACAAAAAAAATCAATTTCAAATATTAAATTCATGTGGAATGATGTTAATACAGAAAGAGTTCATTAATTTACATGTTCGGGAATTATTGTTGGTGAAAATTTAAAATGGAAGTAACAAATTGCTTAGATATAAAAGTATTATATAACATATTTGTTAAATTACCAAGCAAAGCATATTTTTCTTGTGCTTTGATTTTATCATGTTTGACAGGAAGTCTGGAGTAATTCTTATGATTTAAACCGTTAATAGTTTTGCAAAAAAAAAAAAAAATATATATATATATATATATATATATATATATATATATATATATATATATATATATATATCATTACGAATAATGCATAAATGAGATCAACTTGGAACAATTTCTAAAATGTAAAGATGTACTTTGCAGACACTGCTGGTAAAGTATAAGGCCAAAAATGTTATGTTGCCATTTGGCTAACAAAATCTTTGTTATAAATGAAAGAAAGAAAGAAGAAATTTTGGCTTTTAAAAACTGCACTTAAACAAATTCCCTCTGCGGGGGTCAAAAAATCGAATTTGTTGGAAAATGATCTGAAAACGTGTTTAAGTATTGATTGATTTATATGCAGAAGGATTTACACCCACATAATTTAATCATCTATTTGTATTTTTTGACATAATAAAAATGGGGTAGGGCTTAAAACGACTTAGTCTTCATCCTGTCTTTATGTAGATTGTGTGTACTGTAATTTCTAACTGAAAAGAACAAAAAAAAGTCAGTTTATAAAATAAAATTTAAAATAATAATAATTTTTTTCTGTATAAATTAAGAGGGTTTAATATAACAAAAAAACATTCAAAGTATCAAAAAAATTACAAAATTATGATAAAATAAATGTATTAATGAAAAAGAAAAATCTTTTTTTTTTGTAGTTTCACATTAATGTGCACCACTTGAAATATGCTTATTTATTTAAAAATGGGATATTTAGGGAAAGTGTCATACAATCTGTCAAAACTTTACTTTTTTCCTTTTATCTTTTTTTCTGGCAGTTTGACATTTATTTTTGCAATTTATTGACATATTAAACATTTTATTTTTACTTATTAAAAAACATATTTTTTTTAAGAAAAGGCTAATGCAGTTTGTAAAAACATTACCTTTTTATTATTATTTTTAATTATTATCTTTGTAGATGTTCCATTACTTTTTAAAATTTATTGTGATTTTAAAACTTTTTTTCCACCTTTTTCTGAATAACTACAATGTTTTTTTGCAATTTGTTGCATGCTCAATAAGGTATATTTTGCACTCCCACCTTCTTTTTCCTCTTTTACTCCTATTTTTTACTCAGTTAGCCTCTTGGTCTTATGCTGAAATAAAAAACATACATTTAAAAAATCAGTTTTAGTAGTTTTACATCAATGTGCACCACATGAAATATGTTATTTACTTAAAAAATACAATATTTCATGCGAGGTGCCATACAATGTCTTTTTTTCAATAATTCTTTTGCAATTTAATGACATTTTTAAACATGTTATGTTTATTTTTTAAATCTATATATATATTTGAGGAAAGTGTCACACTATTTATCACAACTTTGCCTTTTTTCATTAATTTTTTTGCAGATTAGACATTACTTTGTGTAATTTATTCAAATTTTTAACTTTTTTCCTCCTTTTTCTGAATCCCTTCAGTTTCTTGTTGCTCGCTCAGTGGGGTTTATTTTACACTCCCAACTTCTTTTTCCTCATTTACTCCAATTCTTTACTTAGTTAGCTTCTTGATCTCATAGAATGACTTCTTGTCTTGTTTTTTCCAGTCCATTATTTTGTTGTGTACTTCATTGTGAGGCTGCCAGTGAAGGCTGCGAATGACTGTGCGATGTCACGGCCTCGCTCTCGTCATTGTGGGATGCCGGTGTCTGTTTTGCAGAAGTTCACAGTTTTCTTGGGAGAAAAGCCCGTGTATGTATTTTAAATGCACACCTCTACAACAAAGGAGACTTGTAGCGCGCCGCGACTTTTCTGTCAGACCTCCACTCAGGAGCCATCCTCTACTGCTCCTGACAAAAGGCGCATGTTCGCCTCATTCAGAAGCTCGCCTCGCCCATTGTACCCGACACCTTTATAATTCAGCAGCGATTTGCCTGCTTTTTTTTCCCTGAGCGTCCACGTATAATTTGCTCTATCTGTTTAAGTTTTTGTCCCTTCCTTTCCCTTCTTCTAAAGCCGTCTGAGAAAACAAACATCCCATCCTGTCCGGCACGTCTGTGCTGCAAAGGATGATGGGTGCTGTGTGTGTGAGGAGGTTGGGGACAGTAGAGCGAGGTGCTAAAAGCCTTTTGTCCAGCAGGAAAGGCGATGTCAGCGGCCCCAGCGAGGGGGAGCCGGGTCATTTGGCTCTTAGTGTGTATGTATTAGTGAGCACGGGTCGGAGGACCTAAGAGCCTGTGACTAATGCGGGTTTGCAAACCCATCACCCAGCCCCCTTTTTCCTTTTTACATTGTCTGCCTCCACTGTCCAGATGGCCGGTGAGAAGAATCCGTCCAGGAAGATTCCAGTGCAGACGTGGGGTAAAGGTGACGGGGTGGTGCTGGACAGGGTGGAGCTTTGTCCTTCCTTCATATATTTTCATAAATTCAGTAAAAGACTAAACAAACACTTTCCTTTTGTTGGATGGAACTCTTTGTAGCCTTTTTGAGCATTTTTACAGCAATTTTCTCTATTAGTTTTTCTTTAAAACTATTTTTGTGTATTATATTACTTGATATCCATCTTTTTAGTACAATATCATCTTTTTTTTTCTTTTTTACAAATATTTTTCATTATTTGATACAATAATTCCACAATAAACTGGAAGTTGTCCAAAAGCTGCAAATCTAAGTAGGACATTTTGACATTTTTTTTACATAAAAAAATCACAAAAAAATGAGATTTAACAGTTTTTTTATGTGTTATAGCAAATATCAAACATGTAAAGACAAATAAAAATGTATGGATTTAAAAAAAAAGCAAAGACAAAGAAATTCTGTCATAAATCTCTTTTTTTTTAAACAAAAATTTAGAGAGGTAAAAACTTTTTTTGTTCAGTTTTGAATGGAAACTGTACTAATTGGGGGGGGGGGTCATTGATTGGCTCTGGAGATAATAGACTCCAAGAGAGTCCATTGAAATAAGTCAACATTTAAGGAAAAAATCATGATAAACTTGTGGAAAAACAATAAAATTAACCTTCAATGACAAAAAGAGCCTTATACTCATATCATAAGGACATCAAACTATAAGAATATTTGTATTTTTGTTATTATCTTTTGTGGCTAATCAAAACAAAAAATTTAAATAAATGGTTTGTCTTAGGTGATAAAAAAAATACTAGTTAGGATACTGCAGAGAAAGTTAAATCTGGGACCTTTTTTTAGCATTTTTTTTTTACTATTTTACAATTAATTTTATTAATTTACTTTTATTTTATTTTATTTTTAATGCTTCATGTTCATTGTGAACAATAATTCTGCAATGAACCTAAAACTATCCAAAAAACTAAATCCAGAGTTGGAAATCTTGACTTTTTTAAAATAAAAAAATCACCAACAAATTTAAATAGACATTTTTTTTGTTTTATAGCAAATTTCAAACATGTAAAGACAAAATAAAAATGCATAGATCTACAAAGTCAAAGTCATAATGTGAAAAATCTCTAAAATAACAGATAAAACTCCACTAAACTCTACAGATTATCAGATCTTTTAAAACTCATAAAAATTATTTGAATTGCAAATATATCTTTGTTTTGGATTAGTTAACCCCTTTAACAGCTGAGGCGTCGCCAGTGACTCCTAAACACAAAAATCTTTAACATACTGTATTTTTTTTAACCATTAACACGATAATTCCAGTAGATTCTGAAGGAGAAAAGCGGCTCGTTGAGCCGCTTTTCTCCTTCAGAATCTACTGGAATTATCGTACTAACAATTAAAACATTACACTAAATCAAAGAATACATTCTTTGCCTTCTTTTGAGTAACTCTATAAAAAATGCTTTGCGTAGTGAACACCAGAACTTGAGCAGTTGGGGGGAAAAAAAGTCCAAAGTTTTCCAACGATGCTTTGATCTCCGTCTTTGTTTCACTTGTTGTCTGGCACAGTGAGAATTGTGGGGAAAAGTTTGAGAACGTCAGATATTTATATCCGTATCCATCATGCAGTCGGGGAGTTGTCTGATCTGCCCCAGATTTCTCTGCAGCGCATGACGTTGAGTTCAAACATGGAGATGCAAACATTTCCTCAGTAGCGGAGCTTCAGAAGCCTCTTTATGCAGCCGTGCGGTCCCACCAGATCCTTTATGCAATCATCAGGATAGACTGGTAGAGCAAGTATTGATTTGATTTTTGAGATATACTTTTTATTTGGTCTCATTCAAGTGACACATTAAATAATCAGTAGTATTTTTGAGGAACATCCTTCCTTTTTGTTATCTGGAACTATAAATGTCTCCAAACTGTGAACGAATGTGTCACTTCGTTTAAGTTTTGACATATTTTGGTTGGATTTGGAGCTAAAACACAGTGGCAGGGGTCCCCAAACTATCTCTTTACACTATAGAGTTTTCAGCTATTTAGTTCATTAAGCTAATAAAATATTCAGCTCGTTTTATGCTAGCTTTTTAGACTTTTTTTGGTAGTTACTAAGGATTTCTTTTAGACATTTTACCAGTTTTTTAGGCTAATTTGGAGTTTAGCTGCAGCTACATGCTAGATGTTTTGGCTAATTTAGACTTTTTTCAGTTTTTAAGGCTAATTTGGAGTGTAGCTAAAATTTTAGCTTTATGCAAGTTGTTTTGGCTAATTTAGACTTTTTACAATTTTTTTAGGCAAATTTGGAGTTTAGCTAACATTTCAGCTACATGCTAGATTTTGTGGCCAATTTAGGCTTTTTTCATTTTTAAGGCTATTTTGGAGTTTAGCAAATATTTCAGCCTCATGCTAGCTATTTTGGCTACTTTAGAATTTTTTTCAGTTTTTTGGCTAATTTGGCAACTTACTAGCATTTTAGTTATCTATTACCTTCTGTGTTTTCAGCTATTTAACTGACTCAGCTAATAAAATATTCAGCTCTTTTTATGCTATCTTTTTCAGCTGTTTTGGCAGTTACTAAGGATTTCTAGGCTGTTTTTGGGTTTAGCATATATTTTAGCCACAGGCAAGCTGTTTTGGCTAATTTAGGCTTTTTTCAGTTTTTAAGGCTACTTTGGAGTGTAGCTAATATTTTAGCTTTATGCTAGCTGCTTTGGCTAAATTAGACATTTTACCAGTTTTTTTGGCAAATTTTGAGTTTTTTTTTTTTACATTTTAGCTACATGCTAGATTTTTTTGGGCAATTTAGTTTTCTTTTTTTTATAGGCTATTTTGGAGTTTAGCTAATATTTCAGCCTCATGTTAGCTGTTTTGGCTAATTTAGATTTTTTTCAGTTTTTTTTTTACTAATTTGGCATCTCACTGGTATTGTAGCTAGCTATTAGCTTCAGTGTTTTCAGCTATTAGCTTCAGTGATTTCAGCTATCATCTCAAGGTATCAAATTAAGCATCTTCAGCTATCAGCACTACCATCTTTAGCGGCCACATTCAGGTTACAGCATTCACACTAGCATTATCACAGTTAATGCTATATATCTAGTTTTTAAGATGTTTAGTATTTTTTTCTGTGAAGATTACAGAGATTATTTAAAATTTTGCTATGTGTGGCTTTCTGGAAAACCATAAACGTTTAAGCTATGATTTCTACAGTTTTTCTGTT
Organism: Oryzias melastigma; assembly: GCF_002922805.2. Classification (NCBI taxonomy): domain Eukaryota; kingdom Metazoa; phylum Chordata; class Actinopteri; order Beloniformes; family Adrianichthyidae; genus Oryzias; species Oryzias melastigma. The sequence continues at coordinate 24,834,749 of NC_050525.1, read as the reverse complement.
GGCCTACAATCCGACCCCGGCCCCCACATCAGAGAAGAAACAAGAAAAAGTTTAGGGACTCCTGTTTTATGGCACATTTTAAGTTTTCTTGAGGCGCCGGATTTGTCCGGGTGACGGGGATTAACATCAACTGACGGGTTCACTGATATATTTGGAGTGAAAATGTCTCTATTTCCTGTTAAAGAGAAAAATAAGACTGCACTCAAACGTGGTGCTTCATCTGTAAACACACAATTGAGCATTCTGTGTGGAGAAAAGCGGGCATACAAATGACCGAGCTGCGCAAATTTCTCTGTGGGATACTCGAACCTCCCACTGAAAGCTGTCATTTATTTTCATTGGTTTGGTGCAGTAATGGACTTCGCTTGAACAACATCTTTGTATTTAACCTTGAGAATGAAGCATTTGAGTGCATATGTGCATTTACGTAGCCGCAAACACACAAGGAGGCGCACACTTAACTATGATAATGATCGCCTCGCTGACTGATTATTTTTTTCTCCTTCTAATAGCACATTCTGCTTAGTGTTGTTTTTTTATTACAAAGGAGCTGCGATGAAAATAATGTCCGGCATTTCAATTTGGTAGAGTCACTAATGCTCAATTGACCAGCAACAATAAATGTGTAAGTTGCCGAGAAGACATTAAAAAGCTCATAGTTTCTTAATTTCTCAAAACGTTACGCCAGAAGTGATGCAGCAGTCAAATATTCTAAGCCGTAGAGCCGTAAGTAAGTTAAGCTTCTATAGATTCTATTATAAAGTCTGCATCATTATAGCTACACATTCTAGTTGTGCTTTTCTATGCACTTGGTATTATTTTTGATGGAACTTTTTCCTTTTTATCGTCTCTTTTCGATGTGTGACCTCACACTGGTGCTTACTGGTGCTATGTACGATTTGCACAAAGTGCATGGATGGAGAATTGGTCATACGTGAATGGAAGTGGAAAAAGTGAGAAAAGTTTTGATCTTTGCGTGAAATTTTTCACGGATGTATCACGAATAAAACTTAACAACGAACGCATAAACTCGTGCTTCATTGAATTTCTTCACATTAACAAACTGGGCAGGAATGCTCTTAAGATATTCAAACCTTTTATGTATTTTACTTTTTTTTCCAATTTTTGCAATTTTCTGCAAGTTATAGAAGTTCCTTCGGGATTGATAAAGTACTCTATCTTTGAAATTCTGCAAGATTGAATCAAAAATGTTTAGCTTGTTAAGGACTTGAATTTTTGGTATTTGTAAACTTTACGATTTTTAAAATTTTGCGTATTTATGCACATTTTTCAGCCCCGCTGGAAATGAATGGAAGCATTTTTCAAATCCTTTAAAAACTTTATGAACTTTAAAAACGTATGTAATCTTAGTATCAAAATGTTCAAGACATTCACCCTTTTTTTAGCAAAATTATTAGGTATTAGCAAAATGTACGCAGTTTTTTTTTTTTTTTTT
>NC_050525.1:24812811-24833137 GCF_002922805.2 Oryzias melastigma | reverse complement strand
TCTTTGTGTACTTTCCACAAACTATGCAAGTTTGGTATCAAAACGCTCAGTACATTCAGCACATTTTTGCCTTTACTTTACTTGTACTCAAGGTATTCATACTTTTAAGTGTTTAAACATTTAATGCAAATTTTGCTATTTTTAAAGAAATCCTTCCAATTGTTTGAGCACTTTCTGCAAATTCTGCAAGCTTGGTATCAAAACATTTAGCTTGTTAAGGACATCATCGCTTGTATTTTTGGTATTTGTAAACTTTACGATTTTTACATTTTACGTAATTTATTCAAATTTTTCAGCCCGCTGGAAATGAATAGAAGCATTTTTCAAATCCTTTAAAAACTTTATGCACTTTAAAAACATATGTAATCTTAGTATCAAAATGTTCAGGACATTCACACTTTTTTTTTTAGCAAAATTATCAGGTATTAGCAAAATGTACTAAATTTTTTGCGATTTTATTTATTTATTTTTTTGTACAAAATTCTTCAAATTTCTTTTGCTTTTGGAAATCTATGCAATATCAGTATTTAAACCTTCAGCACATTCAGGATATTTATGCTTGTACTATTGGTTTTAATACATTTTAATTATTTTAACAACTTTTGCAATTATTGCGTTTTTTTTAAAGAAATTCTTCAAATTCTTTGTGTACTTTCCACAAACTATTCAAGTTTGGTATCAAAACGTTCAGTACGTTCAGCACATTTTGCTTTTACTTTGCTTGTACTCAAGGTATTCATACTTTTAAGTGTTTAAAAATTTATTGCAATTTTTCAAGAAATTCTCCCAATTATGTTTGTGCACTTTGTGCAAATTCTGCAAGTTTGGTATCAAAACGTTCAGCACATTCTGGACATTCTTCTGCAGTTAAAGCAAATTGCTTCAGCATCTTCAGCAACCCCATTTAGTGGGTCAGTCTGACCCTTATAGGATATTTTCATTGTCTAATGCCCCAAAAACATGCATCCTGATGCTATTCTTTTCATAATTCCAGCGTGCGCTTCCTAACCAAACTCTAAAGCTTCGACTTACTTCCTCAATAATTTGTATTGCTTCCATCCCTGTAATGAAGCGGCTACTGTACGGTGCATATAGTCCCATCTTCCTTCCTAAATGGCTCCTGCTGGCCGTTTAGCAGCAGCATCAGCCCACACCCTCTCACCACTGAAAATGGACCGCTGTCAGAGCAGCTGAAGAAAAGCGAGCCAGTTGTCACGGTCAGGCTGGCTGAGTTACGCAGGCCAGCTGGCTCAGGAGCTGTCCTCTCTCATTTCCACTCCATTTATCTGTTCCTTCTTCACTTCACTTCCTCTGCCGGTGGACCAGCGCTCTGTTGGTGCCCAGCTCAACAGCACCCAGTCAACTGTGGGAGAGCAGTCGGAATCTTTGTCGTCTCTTCTTGTAGTCCTCATATCATTGGATAATTGCTGCACATTTGTTTACTTTTTCAGTGGAAATTCAAAGCATTTCTTTAATCGTGCAGTCTCTGTTGATCGATTTTAGAAATAATTTTAGTCACCGAACAGACAAATAGAAGTGGACAGCAGTTGTAAAGATGATAACTGGAGTCACGCAGCGGATAAACACAGACAAACCCAGTTCTTTCCAGATCTGACCCACTGTCGAGCAGATCGAGGTCCAGACACAGCTTTCTCTCTGTTTCCTTTCCCCTCCCTCCCTCATCTCCTTGGTATGAATCTGCCGTATCTCATTCCCCAGCGCTAATTCCAATTTAATTGCCAGTAGCCTGAAGCCTGCTCAATAGGAGTAACAAATGGTTTGATTCTGTAGACTTCATCAGACTGCATTTTAAATGCGACACAGTAACCCGGTGCGAATGCCAATGAAGCCTGGCGAGGAGCTCCTCTGTTTACTAATTATCCTTTTTCTTACTCCAAGCCACATTGCACAAGTTGTCTGATTAAATCGGATTTGTGGGGATTGGAGGGTGGGGTAGGTTGGTGCTCCTGTGGTGGTGGTGGCCAGCTGGATTAGATGGCAAGCATGGTCCATCTTTGAAAGGGGGTCCTCGAGTCCAGAACGACGAGGGTCTGGCCGTGAGACTGTAAATCACCATAAAGGGCTTTGTGGCCGTTCCGCTCTTCCCAGCTTGCATTTTGATGATCTTCACAGTCGGCTCGGCGCTAAGAACGAAAACAAACAGAGATAAATAAATTCTACTGACATTTTAGGATTTAGATCTGCTGCAAGCCTGAAGGTGGGGGGGAGATCTGTGTTTAACATCTAAAAAAACAAAGAGCTGAGCTTCAGGAGAGCTGATTTTATGCATGTTCTGGGGCTTTACTCTTGATTTTATAAAATTCTTTCAGCTTTATTTGTTCAGGTGAAAATGTAAATCTTTAAAGTAGGCCGCCACTGAATTCATCCATACATTAATCCTTCCAAAAGGAAGTTTATGGAAAAATAGTGGCTATGTCGGAATTCTTTAAATGTCTAGTGCACTATATCATTTTGTAGTGCTGTTCCAAAATCCACTGCCCTAGAAATTTCCCAGAAGTCCTTGCGAAAAACCAGTGTGCATTGATGCGAGCACATTCGCAAATATAGACCAGCATGCATTGTGTTTGAACAATTTTTTGCGAAAAAATGTGTTGAAATTATTTTTTTTTAAACAAACTATCCACTTTTTCATCATCAGAACACAGTGAATTCTTAAATGGAAATCGTAAAATGTTCTCATTAATTAAATTGATGACATTAGAAAAAATAATAGTGAGCATGGTTTCTAAAATGCTTTTCAAACCCAGGACCCTATATAGTCCTGCACTAGTAGGGATCGTGGTGGGAATAGACCCTCTTCTCGTGATGTGACTTTCGGTTTACAGGTTTAGAGCAGAAAAGCTAAACACTTTAAAGCAATTTATGTAAATAATAAAAGGAACCAAACCAATTGTAACCAAAATTTGTACTATATTTATTTTCTAAATGTCCCTGCAGGATAAAAAAGAATACAAATAATTTGAAATCGTCAAAAATATCTATAAGGAAATAATTATTCTCACGTAATTTTCTAAACAGCCAGAGCTGAACTTTTGTCTTGGCTGCTTTTATTTTGAAAGCTGGAAATACGTGGCTTTACTTAAAATGTGCCACATTCCTTATTTTTACAATTACCTCTTAAAATAAAAAAACAACAATTACGTCTTATTACAACAAGTACATTTACCTTGGGTGCCTTTAAGACATGTGTGAATAACATCCTCAAAATAGAATAATATCTGCTGAAATGAAAGGTTGATATTTTCAATAGAAGCTCAAATATTGTTCAAATTTGTGTTTAGATTTGTGAACGATCTAAGACAGGAAATGAAAATACAGTTCGGCAGGACAATCATAAAATAAACATTGTACTTTTTGGGTTTTTTTAATTGGTAAGGTTACCTTTTATTATTTATGTAAAATTGGGTTAAACCGCGTTCAGCTGACAGCTTTGCCGTTCTAAACCTGAACACCAGAAGTCACTATTCACATCGTGGGGCTTGGCGCTATTTCGGCTGACGTCACCGTGAAAAGGGTCTACTTGGCTGTACTAGTCATAGCTAGTCATAGCTCGTACGTCACTTCCGCTCGACGACGCTAACAGCTAGCGTAGCTTCCAGAGCTCAAATATTCAAAACGCCAGCAGAAAAAAGTAATTGGTTTCATTTGAATTTGAACTTCTGTGCTTCAGAGCGGACCCACGTGAAGAAAAGCGCTTCTTCTCTGCGACGGAGAGTTTTGTATCCCTCCGCTTGGACGGTAGACCCCTAAAAATGGTAGGGAGGAGTTCGGATTGGGCCTGTAAACAATTCTAAAAGGGATCAATGATGCATTTGTAGTCATAAACATAAAAATCTGCTGACAAACTCATTTGAAAAGAATAAATCTTCTAATTAGGTCATTTCTTTTTTTGTCTATGTCGTCATGACGAATGGTACTTCCAAAAAAACACTCCGGCTTGAGTAATAAGGAATAAAGATCTCTGGGTACAGTAGCAGAGGATCCGGCTGCTGTGCAGATGAGGACATTTGCACGGCTATAAAGACCTCTCCCTGTCAACTAAATGGCCAGTTGAGCTGCCATATGGTTGTGCTGACATTATCTCTGGGTAATTAATATGGCATCTCGCCTGGCATCTGGCGGCATTAATCTAGCGGGGAGCAGTTCATCTTCCAATGTCAGCGCTGCTGCGGGCCCGACGTGAATTATCTCTGCCTGATGTAACTGGGAGGCAGAGACGCAAAAGAAAACATCACAAAAGCAAAAACCTTTTTTATTTGTTCCATAGCTCACTAAACATTAGGGCGACGTGTGAAAACATGTTCATATTCGTAAATTAATGTGGGATTATGTATCTGCAGCTTTAACGGGAATGGAATTAAATCAGCGGCGAATGTTCTTTGCTTTTGTGGCAGTAGTTTTCCCCACTTTTAAAACTCCTTCATTGTTACCAACGCCTCATTTTCATTCCTCCCCTCCTTCAGTTTGATCAATAAATGGTTCAGTGGAGGTGCTTTAAATGAATTAGCTGTAGCACAAACATTCCATCTTATTTTCTTTCTCTTATACACAAACAGAGGCTCACGGAGGAGCCAGACTGATCTGGGGAGATTAGAAGACAGTGTTAGGGGGGAGGCTGTGCACAGCTGGATAACAGGATGCTCTGAATGGAAGGCGCTGCATGATGAACATGGCATTAAACTGCAGGTGATGAATACAATTCTTAAATACAGCGTCTCTTGAAGCCCATTCTTCTGACAAACCGCGTGTCATGCATGAACTGCAGGAGTCGAGAGGAAAAAATACAAGATCAAAACGGATGGAAGAAAGTTTGTCAGTAAATTTAGTTTAAATCTTTAAATGATTTAAAAATAACAAAGTTTTCCAAACTTTATCCCTATTATACGCTGTGTTTTATTGCCAAATTATAACTTTTAAAAGCTTGGAACAGACTAAGTGGAAAAATTTGACTAAGCCTCTGCGGAGTGATGTAATTCAGATGCAATGGGTGTCATTTAGCTGCTTTTTTTTTTATTTTTTCCACATTTGTGCTTCTGTATTGACAGGCAGCAGCTTCAGCTCGGGACTTTACTGCAGCCAATTTAACAAAAAGCAAAACTTTAAAATAATGCAACTTTTTTTTAACAATTAAAATCTGTAATGTTCATTTTTTACATTGTCTTTGATATCTGAACAGAAAAAAAACAACCATGTTCTGGAAAGAATAATAGCTAGTGCAACAATGCAAAACCTATAATTATCGGTAAATAAATTAATCACTTTCATTTCTGTGCTGTAGAACACACGGTGCTTGATATATAAAACTAATCTAAGAATACAAAAAAACTCACAAGACACAATAAATTAAAAGCACTAACAATAAAAGACAAACATAAAATGGAAGTAAACAAATACTTTGTGGAAGCACTATATAGATAAAATATAGAAATGATGAGTCATACAACCAATAAATCAAAGTTATTTTAATGCTAAGTTAAAAAAAAACGCCTCGTTTATTCACCTTTAAATACCTCTCTCAAGTTAATACAGTTAATTTCATTACTTATCCAGGCTAAGATGTTTTAGAACAAACATAATCTGGTCATATAAATAGCAAAAAGCGAAGTTCATACATCAGAATAGCAGAACAGTTGTACAGAAATACATTTTCTTGTGGGTTAAAGTGACCCACTATCACCTTTAATAATAGAAAAATGTCCTTAACCTATCATTTTCCAAATTCAAATTTTACACATTTCCTTAAAGGGGCTTTATTATTAAAGAAACTGATACTTAAGTTTAATTTTTGGTAATGTTTCCATTTGTGCAGCACCCTACATGGGGTACAAAGTTAGTCGTATGGGTCATTTTTGCCCCGTAAATGTTTGAACAAACATAAATAGTCCACAGGGTGAACCACGCAATTGGTGATCCTAAACTTAGCATGTGAGTGTGTGGCTCAACAGTAGCTTTTATAGGCTCCAGCAACTCCATCAGTGACTTAGTGGGTTCTGAAGTTGGATGGATGGAGACGGAGATGCTGGATATCTGCAATATTAGGAACAAATTCCAACATAAAGACCTTTTTCTCAGTTCGTTACAGAAAGCTTTCATTTCCTCCTTCATGACAACGCCACGTCTGCGGCGACGCCCCACCGAGGCTGCAGCAAAAATGACCTTTTCAAAGGGGTTTTACACGGATGTGTGATGAAGCCTGATTGCAGACGAGAGTAACAACAAACACTCGACGGAGCTAAAGAGTGGCAGGATCGGCGACCACGGAGCCTTGTGACGGGTGTTTGTGGCGGCAGCTACCAGAGTCGAGGTTTCAAGTCTCCGATGTGGAGCAAGGACCGTCGGCAAGAAGACACAAACAGAATCACTGACATTTGTGTTAATGAGCGGCTTAATGACAGCAACTTTTGCGGATCAGCCGTGCTGGTCGTTCCTCTTAAATGGGGACGCACGCCAAGGGCGATTTCTGTTTCAATAACTCTTTGTAAGGAGGCAAAAAGACAAGCTGCTTAGTGCTGCATTCAAATGTACTGGAGCTGCATCGGTTTACTGTGATTTAGCTGCTTTAAATACAGATTGGAGCTCTGTGAGGACAAGCGTATAGATAACAGAAGAGGAGAAGGGTTCAACTTAAATCATGTGTCAGAGTCAAGGCCCGGGGGCCGGATCCGGCCCTCCAGATAATCTTATTTTATTGTTATTAACGTCCCGATGTTATCTTGCGCTTATTTTTAACTTGCATAATTTTGACAAAATATTTTTTTATGGAGAGTAAAATATTGAAAGTTTTTCAAAGTTTCAGTTGATTTATTCTGGGATGAAGTTTCCTGCTTTTTTATTATTTAAAATTATGTTAAAAAATTACATTTTTAAAGTTATAAAAATTGGCATTCTGCCAGCTTTTTGAACTATTTTTGTGTTTACTAAGATTGTTCAGGCTATTTTGGAGTTTAGCCAATATTTCAGCTACATGCTAGCTGTTTTAGCTAATTTTGACTTTTTCTGTTTTTTAGCCTTTTTTGAAGTTTACCTATTTTTTCAGCTACACGCTAGCTGTTTTAGCTAACCTAAGGGTTTTTTTTTTTAATTTTTATTTTTTTAGGCGAATTTGGCATTTAGCTTGTATTTTAGCTGGCTATCAGCTTCAGCGTTTTCAGCTATAATTCTGAGCATTTCCAGCTATCAGCTTCAGGATTTTCAACCATCAGCTTCAGCGTTTTCAGCTATAATTTTTTTTTAGCATTTTCAGCTATCAGCTTCAGCATTTCCAGCTATTAGCTTCAGTGGTTTTAGCTTCAGCGTTTTCAGCTATCAGCTTCAGCATTTTCAGCTATTTGCTTTAGTGTTTTCAGCTTCAGCGTCTTCAGCTATCAGCTTCAGTGTTTTCAGCTTCTGCGTTTTCAGCTATCAGCTTCAGCATTTTCAGCTATTTGCTTTAGTGTTTTCAGCTTTAGCGTTTTCAGCTATCAGCTTCAGCTGTTTTAGCTTCAGCGTTTTCAGCTATCAGCTTCAGCATTTTCAGCTATTTGCTTTAGTGTTATCAGCTTCAGCGTCTCCAGCTATCAGCTTCAGTGTTTTCAGCTTCTGCGTTTTCAGCAATTAGCTTCTGCATTTTCAGCTATCAGCTTCAGCGTTTTCAGCTATTAGTTTCAGCATTTTCAGCTATCAGCTTCAGCGTTTTCAGCTACCAGTACTAGCATCTTCAGCAGCCAAATTCAGCTTACAGCATTCCCATTAGCATTATCACAGGTAATGCTATATATCTAGTTCATAATTATGTTAAAAAGCTACGGTTTTATAGTTTAAAAAAATGGTTTTAGTGTCTTCAATAAATGTTTATCCTGTTTGTCCCGTGACCTAAGGTGTGTTTTGGATTTTGACCCCTTAAGCGATTGAGTGTGACACCCCTGGCTTAAATGTCAGATTTTCCAATGGTCACTACGGGCAAAGTGATATATTTTTTTTATTTTTTTAATACAACACTTTAGACCAAGGACCTGTAGAGGATTGTGAGGACAACATAATTGAAAATGTGCCAGAAAAAAGTCTTAAGGTGACCAGTCTGAAATGCTGTACATTTTTCCATCTTTTACAGTATTTTTTTCAGAGAAATTTCTTTATTTTCTCAGCAAAAAATGTGAGAAATCCAACAAAGTGAATCCATCTGAGAGGCATCTCTTTGAGTGTCTATTCCCCCCGATGGCTGTTTTGACTAAAATAAAATGTCCTTGTCATTTTGTTGTCAACAACATTTCTAAGATGTTTTTTTGGAAATAATTTGTTGTGCAATTTAATAATGTGTTTTATGAAGGTCTGTAGAGATTAACTCTGTTGTTGAAGAACTCTCTGCTGCAACTTTTGAGCATTAGCGTTCTTGTTTAGATGTGATGAAGGTCATAAGTCGTAGTTTCTGAGAGGCACTTGATGCCAGGAGCTCACAAAGACGCCATAAGCTGAACAAGTCATCACAACTTTTGGTTCGCTCTTGAAACTTTACTTAAACACCCACCGCTAACGTAGGTGGAGGCGCGTTGAGGCCCGGCACAGATAAACTTTTCCTCCTTATAGATTGCTATTGACGAGAGCAGGCGGTAAAAGTGGTTGAAGCCTGTCGGTAATGGCCTGTGATTGAACACCTTGTGCTGAGGTCCTGCTGCTCTGTGCCTCATTAAATCTGGCAGGTCTTCTGTTCAGCACGCTACATCGCACGACACGGGCAGGACTCATTTAACTGCACCCGTCCCAGAAACTCTGAGGTTCAGGACGGATTCCAGAAACGTTTTTTTAAAAACCTGTGAATTAGGATAGATGGTGTCAAATATGATACATTGGGTAACTTGGTACGTTTTTCCTCACATTAGTTCAAGATGCAAAAATATTCATTAGAGACATTTTTATCATGGTGTAAATTTGCTTTCCTAACTAGTTTGTCGACTTTATAGGGCATTCGCCCAACATTTATTCCAGTATCCTTATTAAATTGTCCCAGAAGTCTTTATGAAAAACTAGTGTGCATCAATGCTTATTACAATGACGGATATTAGACCATAATGCATTGCGTTTGAATGATTTCTCCCTTGAAAATATTTATTACATTTATTTTTTTTTCAACTCAAGTTTTTATTGAATTTTCACTTATAAAGTAACATATAAAGCATTTTACAGGTTCCTGAAACAAAACATAACAAAACAAACAAAAATAAGGGCAGAACTAAATAAAAAGAACAAAACAAGACAGGGTTCTATTGTAAAACAGATTATTATTAAAACGCAAAAACAAGCAAAGTTATTAATTTCATATATACAATGAGCTAGAAATAAATAGCAAATGAATATATATATTTTTCATAAATCTTACATATTTTCATAATTAGGATGCAGTGGATTCATACATTTTCCTTGTATGATGTTCATATTTATTATGTTTATACTTTAGCAAATGTCATATTAAAATGAAAAAAATAGTGGCATATGTCAGAATTGTACTAAAATCCAAGACATTGGATAGTCCAATGCTATATATTCTTTTATAATTCATAATTTTAATTATTTTTTTCCAATTATTGACTTAATTATATATAAATATAATATTACATTTTTATTTTTTTCAATAAGGGTAGTACTTATTAAAAAATGAATAACCATAGTTGCGTTATCACCTATGGTTATAGTGTTTTTGAGATTTCACCAAAGCAGCCATTTGGAAATGAGCAGGAAGAGAAGCTTCTACTGCCCCTAGTGGAAATATGATGAACTACAAAACAGAAAATATGGACCTAGTGATCTACAATGGGTTTTTTTAAAGATAGTTTTGGTCATGGACAGGAACAAACTAGTGTCCTGCTTGTGCCTGTCCCTAGCCTGGTAAAGAGGTGTCATCAAGAGCATTTAACACAATTGAACACGAGGAAAAATCCAAAACACACCTTGAGTCGTGGGCCGAACAGGATAAACATTTATTGAACACACTAAAACAATTTTTTTTTAACTTTAAAACGTAAATTTTTAACATAATTATGATCTAGATATATAGCATTACCTGTGATAATGCCAGTGGGATCGCTGTAAGCTGAATTTGGCCGCTGAAAATGGTACTGACAGCTGAAAATGCTGAAATTGATAGCTGAAAATGTTGAAGCTGATAGCTGAAAATGCTGAAGCTAATAGCTGAAAATGCTGAAATTGATAGCTGAAAATGCTGAAATTGATAGCTGAAAACGCTGAAGCTGATAGCTGAAAATGCTGAAATTGATAGCTGACAATACTGAAGCTAATAGCTGAAAATGCTGAAAGTGATAGCTGAAAACGCTGAAGCTGATAGCTGAAAATGCTGAAATTGATAGCTGAAAACACTGAAGCTGATAGCTGAAAATGCTGAAGCTAATAGCTGAAAATGCTGAAATTGATAGCTGAAAACGCTGAAGCTGATAGCTGAAAATGCTGAAGCTAATAGCTGAAAATTCTGAAATTGATAGCTGACAATACTGAAGCTAATAGCTGAAAATGCTGAAATTGATAGCTGAAAACGCTGAAGCTGATAGCTGAAAATGCTGAAATTGATAGCTGAAAACACTGAAGCTGATAGCTGAAAATGCTGCAGCTAATAGCTGAAAATGCTGAAATTGATAGCTGAAAACGCTGAAGCTGATAGCTGAAAATGCTGAAGCTGATAGCCAGCTAAAATATTAGCTAAATGCCAAATTAGCCTAAAAAAACATAAACGAAACATAGGCTAGCATGTAACTGAAAAAATAGCTAAACTTCAAAAAAGCTTAAAAACTGAAAAAAAAAAACTAAATTAGCCAAAACAGCACCTTTTTTTAACACAAATATGATAAAAACAGGCAGGAATATTATTCCAGAATAAATCAACTTACTCTCCATAAAAACATATTTTGTCAAAATTATGCAAGTTAAAAATAAGCGTAAGATAACATCGGGCCATTAATAAGATAATAAAATAAAATGATCTGGAGGGCCGGATCCGGCCCCCGGGCCTTGACTTTGACACATGCGGTATGGATGAACTGATATGTTGATAACATGATTTTCTATGTATTTTAGGGGCCTGTACCCTAAAGTGGGGCGGGCTATTACAGGTGGAATTGAACTGTATGGAACAAAGCTTTCAGTGTTTCAGTTTAATCTCTGATTCAACACCATTTGATTACAGTTTGCCTTTTTTTCCACTTAAAACTGAAAATAAATTAACTTTTAATGAGTAAAATGAGACAAAATAACTTAATAAGGGTTAATTTTTTAATCATTCTTCCCCCCTGAAAGAAATAGGAAACAGTTTCCTTCGTTTTATCAGCTCCTAACCGTGGTATTAAGGTTTATTAGATTGGATGTGTGGGTGGTTAACCTGCTGCACTTTCAAATCTGTGTCCAGCCTGCACCCCCAAACCATTTCTCTGCTCCTCGCCCATCCGGCCACTGTCACCTCCCATCGGGGGAGTATTCCTCTCTATTACCAGCCCGTGTCCATCCTCCACTTAAATAACAGCAGCACAGCCACTCTAGCACCATTAAGACACTGCCGGCACTGCGGTGGCTTCACACAAAAACGGCCCAAACTGCCCGAGCTTTTCTAAATAGATGGCGGGAGAAGTGGGGAGGCTGGTTAGAGGAGGTAAATTATTTCAAAACAGCCAAACAGGACTGAGACTAAGAACCCACAGCAGCTCCGGCGGCTCACCCAGCTCCTCCTTTCAGGTGTCACTTTGGGCTGACTCAATTTTACACTGTAATAGACCTCCTGGTTCAACTACTTCTCTCCCACCTTCCCTTCCTTTTTTATCTCTCAACTGCTGTCTTTATCTATCAAGAGCTGACAGCACCTTTACTCACTGTCCTCCAACACACAATTATTCCCCTACAGACTTAATTTTCTACCAGAACTTCACACGTTCTTCATTATATAAGTATAATGACCTTCATTCGTTCTGTTATTAGTTCTTTATGTATGAACGTTCCTGTTATTGTTACCAAAAACATATTTTACTGAACCATAAAGTTTTCTTAGCCTTGTACCTTACAGTTTATGAAGCAGATGGAAAAAGAAAACCTGTCATCGTGTAATAATTCATGCTTGCAGTGTTTCCCTTTGAGGAGATAAAAATATGTTAAAAGAATAACCTCTCAGGGATGTGACGAGGGCAAAAAGGAGAAAAAAGCTGTTTCATGTTGTACAAAAAAGATCAAATTTGTAACAAATGTAAATTTGAATTGAGAAAAACCTTTTGGATCAGAGGCAAAATGGCTTTAAAATTAATAAAATTACAAATTTTTAAAACGTTTTCTGCTATGGAATTATCAAATTAGTGAACGTTTTTATAGATTTTATAAATATTTGATTTAAAGTACTACTGCTACTATTTTAATCTGTTGTAAAATACTCCCCAGTGGTCTTTTAATCACAATTGTCATCTTTTAAGACATATATTCCGCCGAAGATCATTAGAAATTGGTTGATATCTGTGTCTTATAATGACTTTAAGTGTTTAAATAAATAAATACAACTTTTTGAATGTCACATATGCAAATATTGGTCTTAAATAGACTCAACTTAAGTAACTCTTAGTATTGTGGACCACTCAAGCCACCAAAATTCTGTGACAAAAATATATTTAGTAAAATAAGTTTAAGAAAAAAATCATTTTTTAAGTTGACAAGGCTTTTATTGGAGCTCAAGAAAAAGAAATTGTGAGAAATTTGTGAAGTATTTTCATTTATTCACCAAAATACTCTCAACGTTTGAGTATATAGATCAACTGTAACTTGATACATCACATTTAAAGGGAGGATTTCATTTATATGATTGATAAAACATAATATATAAATACAGATTAAAACTGTGAATGTGACTTTTTTAGAAGCTTGATACTTTGATAAAAAGAAGAAATACTAAAGACGACCTGCTGCTGAGTACGGCAGAGTATTAGGGCCACTAAAGAAGAAAAAAAAAGAATCAAGTTCCTTAAAAATTAAATAAAATTGTTAATGTGACAAAAAGTTTTTGAACACAAAAAAAAACCCTCAGCTATGACAGAGTAACAAGGAGATCATACAAATAAAAAAAAACAACTAAATATAGAAGAACAAAGTTGCAAATTTATTATTGGGAAGTCAATTTTTTGTGCACATTTTTATTTTAAACAAGAAACATTCTCAGCTATGACAGAATTTCAGGATCACTTTAAAAGTTCAAATATTAAAAATTATGGGAATATTTGAAAGCCAAAGTGTACGATTTTAAGGAGTCATATTTTTACAAGGAAAAAACATGTTTTCTTTAAATAAAGTTGTAATTTTAATGTACAAAATAATAATGAACATTTTAAAAATAAGTAAGAGTTAAATTCTTGATTATTATGTCCATGTAATTTCTTAGATTGTTTGATTATCTTTGAAACATATATTTTTTTTAAAATCAGGACTTTGTAAATTAAATTGACAATTTTACTCTCATAAATTATCGCTTTTTTTGCATAAATATACGACTTTGAGCCTTAAAAAGTGAAACATTAGATCAATTTTGCAATGTGTTACATTTAAAATTATTAGTTTTCATCAAATTACATTTTTGAGTTGAGTAAACCATCAACCCAACATTTTAATTTGTTAAAACCAAAAGATTTTAAATGTACAAATTACAGAGCTATTGTTAATTGATCCAATGTTTCACTTTTTACTGTGTAGTTTATGTAGTGTTGGTCGACAAAGTATTTTACAAAGTATTTTAAGTAGTAGGATCCCAGTTTTTTGTTATTATGATTTTAAATTAGTATAAAAATGTATTTACTGATACATTCAAACATTTCTTTTCACAATAACTTAAACATATATACTTTAAATAGATTAAGTTAAAACCAAATACTGATTTGAATTTAAATTATTTGGAAGTTTCAGGAAAACTTTACAATTTGGATCAGTAAGATATCACTACTCTGTGATTAAAAGTATTTTAAACCTTTTAAAGTTTATCAAGTATACAGTAAAAAGTGAAACATTGAATCAATTAACAAAAGCTCTGTAATTTGTTACATTTAAACATTTTTTTAATCAAATTAGATTTTTGAGTTGAGTAAACCATCAAATCAACGTTTTATTTGATGAAAACAAAAAAAATTAAACTTTTGTTAATTGACCTGAAGTTTCACTTTTTTCAGCGTAGATGGAGCGGGTTATGGATGTGCGTTTCTTACATACAAATGAATGGCGAGGGTTCTGCAAAATGAAAACAAGAACATCGTGGTTCTAACGGTACGGATGGAGGGTTTGAAGGAGATTTAGATGTTTCCAGCTGAAAGAAAACCAACATGAAAGACTTTGCGATTTCTTTGGTCGTGGCTTTGAAACGGTGGTTATACCTTAAGCTGTGCAAAAGTTCAAAGTTGGTTGTGGGCTAAACTCAACTTAAAACTCTCCAGACGCACCTTTACTGCAGCAGACTACAAACAGGCAGTCTCACTATCGTCTCATTTGTAGATATTTCATAGCAAATATCAGATGATTATAATTCCTTCGTCTGTATGGTTTGTTTCGGCCCTTTTTCCCCTTTCATCGGCGCTCTTCGGCGTGCAGAACACCCGAGACGGTGATTGATCTGGCGTAGAGGCTGTCATGGGCCCTCCTCCTGTGGTTATGAACATGAGGCGGGCCGCTCCTCATAGATTTTTAAATTAGTGTCAACTTTGCCCCAAAGATGTGTTATTGACTGATGAAATAGAAACTGAGCTGGAAACACTCAGTCTTTCCCCAGAGTTTTCCCCAGCCTGGTAATTGAAAAAGTGTGAAAGGAGTGTGTTCACGGCAGTGTGCGTCTGTTTGTGATCTTAAGTTGTTTGTGTGCTCGCAGCTCGGGCGCTCTTTATCTCTTCAGGAGAAAAATGCTCCATTCGTGTTGAGTCAAAATTCAATTGAAGTATCGTATTGGAGATCTTTATCTTTTCTGCACAGCAGCCCCGGAACATGAATATTGTGTGCAGCTGTAATCCTGGTTCTGAGAGAGAACGGGCAAACAGAATGCACCTGAGCTCTACGGAGCTAAATTGGGGACAATATTATTTGAAACCCAAATAAGAATAAATTGAAAGAAATATAAGTAAAATGACCAAAACATTTTGCTGTTCTAAAATAAACTTAAGTAGAAAAGTTGCATTACCTGCGATAATGTTAGTGGGAATGCTTTTTTGCTGAAAGTAGTCGCTGAAGATGCTGAAGCTTTTTGATGCAATTTACTTAAACCACTGAAGGGATATGTTTAAAATGAAAAAGCTATTTGCAAAATGTTACATTTGCAAAAAGATTGGAATTTTCTTTAAAGAACTATAAAGAAGCACTGAAGTTGACCTAAATTTTCTGAAAAACTTGTAGTGAAATTGCTTAAAAATCTCTAGTACATGCCAATTTTGCAGAAAATGTTAGTGTTTTGCCTAAATATGATCTAAACTCCAAATTAGCACAAAAAAAACTTAGTAGATGCCATATTAGCCAAAAAAAGCTAGTTTGTTGCCTGAATGTTAGCTAAACTGCAAATTCCTCAGTAAACTAAATCAAGAACGTTAGCCTGTTGCTAAAATAGAAGCTAAACTCTAAATTAACCTCTTTAGATGACAAATTAGCAAAAAAGTTAGCAAAAAAATGTTTGGAAAGGAGCAGGAAAATCACTATAGTGTAATAATTATTAAGCATTGTTGAACAAATGCTAGGTTTTTTAGCTTTCAAAACTCAAAATTTCAATTTCAAAACTTTTTTTTCAGCTTCAAATCTTTTTCAACTTTCAATCCTTTTTTTCGAATCTGAAAATTTCAGTCTCAAACCTTTTGGCCCCGTTGTGGTGCGTTGGGGCGGGGGTGTCACAAAGGACCAATCAAAATCGATGATGGTGGTATCTTCAGTCCCGGTGTATTCATTGACCCCGAGAACTTTTTACTATCATAGTCGGAAGTTGTCCAAAGACAGGCGTAAAAAGCAAAGTTTTATCGCGTACAAACCGCGCTATTTTTAAAAATAAAAAAAATTGAAATTTTAAGTTTCGAAGCCTAAAAAACAGTAGATTTGAAGCTGAAAATAATTAAGTTTATTTTAGAAAAGCAAAAAGTTTTGGATATTTACTTTTTTTTTTTGGCCAAACACCAATATTGTTTTTATTTGGGTTTCAAATAATATTGTCCTCAATGTAGCTCCATAGACTCATTGTGTTGTGATACATATTGCATCTTATTTGTTTGGTCTGTGTTGAACAAGTTAGTGCTGTAGCAACAACTGGAGATCCATGCAAAACTTTCTTTTTCGTACATTTTTCTCCTACATTCCTGGATTTTGAGAGCTGATGATTCTTATATTTTTCTCCCTCTGCAGGATCGGACATGGCCATCTTTTGCTTGCTTTGTGGGAAGCGTTTCCAGACCCAGACGGCGCTGCAGCAGCACATGGAAGTTCACGCCGGCGTGCGCAGCTACATCTGCAGCGAATGTAACCGGACTTTCCCCAGCCATACTGCACTCAAACGTCACCTACGCTCACACACAGGTCAGTGGAAGCGCCTGCTATCCATCCGCCTTCCCTTTGATGATAAGGCTGTGATATAAATGAAAGCAGCGGTGAGTGCTGCACGCCGCATCATCTTCTGATACATTTTTTTTTCCGCAGCCTACTTTATAGGCCGGCATTATGCTCGTGGCAAGCTGGGTCTCATCCACATTCTCAAGCCTGATCCCTCAGAGAAAATGGGATATGTAATCGCTTTGCTGTTTACTTGGGTAGCCTTAGGGCCCGCTCCCATTTCATTCCGAAACACCTTCACGGCTTAGATTCTGAGAGACGTCAGAATCACAAACCAACACAACCTGCCCTTCTTGACATGTTGGACCATCTTTAGAGGGAAATAAATCCAACCTTCTACTATTTTTAGTTGGTTAACACACATTTTCCAACGTTTGAAACCTACTGGAGATGGTTAAAATTCTAAATTAACAAAATAAAATTCCTTTAAAAGACCCTCTCCTATCATCTATTAATGTATTTTTAAAGTGTTCCTATTTGTCTTTTAATTATAATTAGTCTGTTTTTACTCCAAATTCATCGTTTCCTAGGACAGGGGCGGTAGTAGTTCAATAGAAATTCCTCTCTGACAGTCCCACCCGCAATTCCTGTCCCCTACTTGTTCACACCCCAAACCTAGCATTACCGGTACAACAAAAATGGCAAATAATATTGGCGCTATTCAGCCATACAGTTTTATAGATTTCAGATCAGATGAGGATAACGAAGACGTACGTGGATGTAGTCATGTACACGTAGATGCATCAAAATGTGTATTTTCTACATCACAAACAAGCTATTTTTCAAATGGCCTTTTTTCTTCTGCTCCTGATTTACAACAACTTGAATGAAGAAATAGTCAGAAATTCAATTTTGAGCTTAATTTTCTCGATACATGCCCCAGATCATTAGAAAACGTTACAAGAACGTATCAAAAACAAATTTTATTTGAGTGGGTGTTTTAGATTGGCTGATAGATCACAAACTAAACTACTAAGTTTAGCATCAGTGTAACACATTTGCAAAACGATCCATTTTACTAAATATTAACCCCTCTAATTACCAAAATAAAAATAGAAAATCTCTCTTTATGAAAAAAGGAAACTTTTGCTCAACCAATTTTTCTCAAAATTTCACACACATGTCGCCAGGTTAAAACTACAACGACCCCTGGAGCTTCATTGACCTTTAACCTTGGGAAGAGGCCGCCATATTGTTGCAACAAAAACTAGATTTTTATCAACCGTCCTCTAAATTCTCTTACATCATTGGGGAGCAATTGGGGAAAGAAATTGTGCAATTAAAAGCTGTAGATTTTCAATGGCGTGCACATGGCGAGCTCACAAAAGCGCCGTTCTCCTATTCACATTTTTCAGAAAATTGTGAAAGTTTAATGCATGGATCCTATGCTAGAGCTGAACAAAATGATATAACATAGGATATGAAATTTTTAGTAATATTGGCGTGGTAAGCAAAAAACCTCAGTTGCTAAGGAAATTAAAAAATTTACTTTTGCCGATTGTACTGAAACTCACTTCTATCTGTTCGGTATCACCAGGCGACTAAAACATAAAATGGTTGCTATGGAGAAAAAAACAACAGAAAAATCGCCATTTTGAAAAAAAGTGGATTTTGCTTTAGTTTGTCTGACTACCCGTAACCTGGGTCAAATAGGGCGACGGGGGTGGTTAGAGGAGTGTGGCAGGACGGGGTTAGGTAGCACCTGCGGGCCATACGATGCCGCTATAGTGACTTTAACTTATTCTTAAACAGCCGGTACATAAAAATCTGAGCTGATCCCTCAAGAATTTGCAAAGTTTAAACAAAACCTTTTACTTGTAGTGGTAAAAAACAAAAATGTGCAGAGATCCCACAGTGATTTTTTTTGATTGAACACTTTTTTTTTTCTAATCTACATTGAATTTTTCACTGATTATAAACAATATGTGGCAAAAAACTCCAATTAGAACCTAATAGTTTAGTTGTTTTTATGAGCTTTATTTAAATGTTTCCTCATTTTTCAAATATCCGTTTTCATCTGAGCTGGAGTTTTGTTGTCAGCTTATTGTTCCTCTTAAAAATGTATGTTTTTGACAAAAAGAAAAGAAAAGTCACAAATTATGAACATGACACAAAAATCTGCTTCCATCAATCACCTCACCTTCTTTAGCAGATAGTTTGACTCATTCTCTGAGTTTACAAACTGAAGTTCTACCCAGTTCAAAAAAGAACTAATGAAATTTAAATTTGTATTTAATAAGTATGAAAGAATTAACATTTGTCTTAATGTTTGTAAAAAGAACAGTTTGTGTGTGGAAAATGATGAGGACTGTCCAAAAGGAATGCATCTTATAGTATAAAAAAACATGTTTTATTTAAAAAATTAAAGATTTACCTCTTCTGACTAAACAGGCTGTATATAGGCCAGCGCAAATCGTTTCTGAGTCAGTCAGAGGAAGATTATTTTGAGTCACTATTTTGTTGGTTTTTGGTTGAGTCCCCTGTAATTCCCCGGATCCTGGCTCTCCACAGAGGCTCGGCCCGGCTCCTAATACCTTTTCTTCATGGGGGCAGGATGCGGCTCTTCACAGTGGGGGGAGAAAAACACAGCCATGACAGAATATGACCACATGGAAATGAATCCCATTTCACCAGCGGAGGATGGACCCTTTTTTTCCCTTCTTCTTCTCTCGGTCTCTCGCCCAGCCGCCTCTGTGCGACCTTAAATAACAGTCTCACTGTCAAAGCCGATTTAGCTCACCAGCTCACGGATAAATATTTGAAACGAAAGGCAGTGAGATGAGAGCAGTCGGCCCTATTTACAAGTCAGGCGAATACACCATTAGTGTGTGATGGCGGTGGATGGGAGGGGGCTGCTTGAGCCGCCTGTACAGTAGCGGTGCACACATCTGTTCTCTCTAGCAGACATTGAAGAGGACACATGCGGTGTCTCTGATCCACCTGCCCACCCTGGCAACGCAAATGTCACCTCGGCTCGTCTCCGGAGCCGCAGATGAGACTCTGCAGCCTTTTACCACTTTGAACCTCATCCCACTGTGGGCGTGCGTTAAATCACAATGAGGCAGCCGTGAAAGCAATCGTTTAAAAATGATGCAGAGCCTTTTGTCAGGGGATTATAAAGTCACCAACTCACACAGCCATGATGAGGGCCAGAAATGAGTCCTAATTTACTCCAAGAAAAAAAAAAAAAAAAAAAAAAAACAGCGGCGGCATGATGTTCTCCGTTTGCACTTTGATGTTAATAATATCATGCACGCTCCTCTGGGTAACAAGACAAAAACAGAGCGGAGGAATCAGACATTTGGCTTTATTTGTCGAAGTGAGACGTGACAAAAACCCACACAGCGAGTGGAGACGACGCGCCGCGATACGTAGACTCCGCAAAACTAACAAGTTGCTCCGGTTTTTGCTTTTATTCCTTTTATGTTTGTATCTAATGTGGTGACTTTTATAATAATACAGCTGCAGTTTCTTTGCACTGAAATTAATAACATTGTTCTGTAAACCGTTCTTCTGCTGTGGCTTATTTTAACCTACAGTATGCTGGCAGCTCATGTGTTACAAAAACACATAAAATCCTAACATGTCAAGGGAAGAGAACTAAAACTCATCACTGACACTTTTAACTAAAAGTAAATTACATCAAATTTATATATTTTTATATATATATTTGCGTGTGTGTGTGTATACTTATATATATATATATATATATATATATATATGTTTATATGTGTGTATATGT
>NC_050525.1:24794400-24812549 GCF_002922805.2 Oryzias melastigma | reverse complement strand
TATATATATGTATGCATGTATGTATATATACAGTATATATATATATATAGTAGATATGTATATATATATATAAATATATACTGTATATATAAAATCGAATCTTGGGTGTAATTTTTAGTAAAAGCTTGTAAACTCTTGCACTGAAATTAGTTTTTGCCTAAAAATGCAATTACTTGAAATAAAAATTGGTTGATGGATTTGATTACTCAATCAGTGCAATGTGATTGGTCATTTAAACCGTTTTAATGGTTTCCTAAACCCAGTCCCTAGTTCTGTATATCACTGTCTAATGTTTAATGTCTAGGTTTATAGAGAAAGTACATGTTTTTTCATGGGCAAAGCTGAAACAAAACACTTGTTGTAATTACAAAAATCAAACATTATAGACATAAACATGTTCAGTAGAACACCGTCTATTTCTTTAAACCATTTTTCCAGTAAATTTAAAAAGCTCGGCGGAGTGGGTATTAAATCATAAAATCAATACCTGGCTTTAAGATCTGAAAAGAACAACAATCGTCAAAATGAATGTCAGCGAAATTCAGCGATTTAGTAACAGAGATAGAAAGGTTTGGTTATTCCTTTATGGTTCAAACGTTCTTTGCAACTTTTTTCTATGTAGGTGGATAGATAAACGTAGGATTAAGGTTCCTCTGTCCCAGTTGGAGATGGTGGATGATGGGTCATTAACAAGGTGATGGGATTAAAGCGATGTTTAAGTTTTTCCTGTTTTGTTTTGACAGATTTCTGACAGAGTTAATGAATCTTAAGATGATTATTTCGGGAAAATAAAATAATTATAACAATATAGTACATAGATTATCATCAAAATCCAAATATTTACTTTATATTAGTTACAATTCATTTTAACAGTGGTATCACAATTAAATTCCTAGGTGTAATTATTAGGAATTTGTAATGGAAACCACATATCAAAGATATTCATAGTGAAGTAGCCAAACGCATTGCAATAATATAAACACAGTTAAATATAGTCTTAATTACAAATCAAATATATTGTAATGCTCATTTCTCTAAATTACTGTATTGAGGTTTGTGTAAGCAGAATTTTCATGCTTCAAGAACGTGCAATAGGAATTATACATCATGTCGGACCCTGTAATCATACAAATAAACCATTTTACTAAAACTAGAGGATTTCTCTGCACAATGACACTACCTATCAACATTCAAAATCTATTAACACATATGAAGAGTGGTTATTACTTTAGGGGGTATATTTAAACATCCACCAGTGACGGCAATCAAAAGGTGCAACCAAAATACTGTGCAGTATTTTAGCTTATCCAGCTGATCCAGATACTCAGACGAGGAAAACAAAGACGTTCATGGATCTAGTCAAGTGGATGTATCAGAATGGAGCAGAACAGGGAGCTTGACCAGTTCACTTTCTATGTTACAAATAACTTCTTTTTCACATTTTCAATATTCATTGAATAAAGAAATACTCAGAAACTCAATTTTAAGCTTAATTTTCTTAATTTATATGTCCTCAATCATCAGAAAAATAGCACTAAACATGTTAAAAACAATATTTATTGGAGTGGGGCTTTAAACTTCAAATATATAATAGGGTGGGGTGTCAAACTCAGTCGCACAGGGGGCCAAAACTCAAAAGGCCATATTGAACACACTAAAACTAAAATTTTAAAACTTTAAAAACGTAACTTTTTAACATTACTATGAAAAGTAACAGGCGGGAACATTATTCCGGAATAAATCAACCTAAATAACTTTCAATACTTTACGCTCTATAAAATATATTTTGTCAAAAATATACAAGTTAGAAATAAGTGCAAGATAACATCGATAAAATAAAAGGATCTGGAGGGCCGGATCCGCCTTCACTTTGACACGTGTAATATGGGGACAACAAAATGTCTGTATTACCATAATATTTTTTATAATTAAAAACCAGAAAACTCAAATAAATCTATATTACTCCATAATATAGAAGAATATACACTATTTTTTCTGTTTGTGGAACGTTTTTTTAACTAATCCTCTTCATTGGATTTGTTGCTGAGTTGTAGTGATAAAAATATATCACAGTGTTTTTTTAAGATTTAAATTTGACCTTGAATCATTAATAGTAATTAAAAAACAGCATAAAGGTGAAAAATGTATTGATATTTCATCAGTGTGATCATCACAGTGCAGACAGGATGAGCCGTCTTTGTTTCTCTGCATCAAAGAGGCGCCGAGACCAAACAAATCGCTGGTTCCCGCAGGTATTTTCCCAAGGAAATGGGTGTCAATTTTGACAAGAATTCCCTGTAAATACCCGGACTCGGTTTCCCAGTTTTCAACACTAATTTTAATGGAGTGACTGTGGCAGCTCATCTCGGGGAGAAAGCTTTCCCGCAGATGTAGTTTGCTTGAATCACCGTTCTGTTGAGCCAACTGACAGGAGGAAGCAGAAAGAGCTGCTTTTATGGACATTCATTAAGTGTGGGTTTCATTTTACCTGTCGGCAGCTTTATCTTTTGAAAGCAGCCTTGCTATTATGGGCTTTGACGCTAAATCACTATTTAGGAAGAAGAAAAAATTTAATGGTGTTTATTTGAGCATCTTAATCTTGCCATCTCTCCTCCTCCCGCTCTCCTATTTCCTTTCATCCACCTGCAGTTTCATCACCGCCTCTTTGACACGTTACACTCACTTACAATTGCTTTGTTTCTGTATTTTATGCAGCAGGATGACTAGATTGCATGTTCGTACAGTACAGTTGCATAAAAACAATGCTAGTTTATTGGAGTGCCGGTGATAGCAGCTGTGCTGCTCCACAGACCCAGACATGCACACTCTCTTTACAGACCGGGCCTTCATTAATATTCTGTTGTTGTGCACTGTCTGTGTGTAAGTGTCTCTGTGTGTTTTTTTAAACTCTGAGCCAATTTGCTGTCTGCTGTGGCAGGGTGCTTTGTGTTCGCAGCTGTATTTGATAGCGCCGCAGCCAGACAGGGAAGAGAAAGTAAGAAAAAAAAAAAGACCCGAGCCAGTTCTGGTCCTGGCAGCGACCGAGCCCGCTAATTTACAGCCTCTTACCATGTATAATGAACACTCCCCGCGTGCCCATGGGCACCCTCTGCGGCCCTTTGGGGTGTCAAAAGAGGTGGGGGGGTCAGGAGACGCAGGTGGGGATGCTTGGGGGCACACTTGGGTTCACTCAGCCGGCTGTGGTTCCACCTCACTGTGCTGGGTCCTCATCTGCCGCGTCCTCGCCATGTGCCACCGCCGAGACAGAGAAACACAAAAAAAAAAGTGAGAATGGATATAGAATAGAGGCTGTGGGGGGAGACGGGGGGGCAGCAGAGAGTAAGTAATAGTCTCAGAATTGGGGTGGACAGAGGACATGTCCCTATTATTTTCCAGCACCCTTGAGAGTATCCCAACAAAATGAAGTCTACCCCTTTTTACATGCTCACAATGTGATTATAAAATAAAGTCTAATTTATTCCGGGCTCCCCAGTGCAACTGCTCTTTAGCGCCCTCGAGTGGTGATGCCACAGCACAGATGATACCAGGCACACAGAGGTGATCAATTCTAGGGTTTGAAATGTTTATTTAAAATGTTAACATTTTTATGTGTTAGATCAGGGGTCTGCTGCCTTTAATGCTAAAAGAGCCGTATGACCCAGTTTCTTATGGACTAAAATCCAACAAGTCCCCACCTCAAAGTCAGAAAAATACACTTTATTTATGTTTTTGTGCCAATTAATCCATTCATTTATAAAATATAGCTTTAAAATAATTTCGTTTTTATTTATTAAATGAACTTCTTTCACTTTAGAAAGCAGCTCATTCAAGTCCCTTTCAAAATAAAATGTATCCTCCAGCTGCAGCAAATTTACTTAAACTGTGTCTTTTCCATTTTGGTGTTCTTTTTTCTCCTTTTACTATTGAGTTATAAACACAACAACTTTTGTGTAGAATACAAATATTTTATAAACTAAATACAATTTAAAAAATGTAATTCTAATAATAATCTGCTCTCATAGCAGATTAAACCTTTTACCATCATTTGGCTCAGTTTTGTTAAAAATCTAAACATAAATTACAAAATTTGAACCAATACTTCAATACCATTATTTATTCAAAGGAGCGGGAAAGGAGCCTCAGGTTGCAGACCGCTGGATTAGAGCCAGTGCTGGACGATATGGAAAAAACTGTATCATGATAAAGATTATTTTTTTATCACAATAATGATATGTATCACAATAAAATATATTTTCAGTTATTCTCTGAAAAAAGAAATCGACATGTCCATACTTTTTCCTGAGTTTATTTTTTAAACTAAATAGAAATAAATGAGAAACATGTTTTAAAGTTTACGACAGTTTAAAGTTTCTTAGCAGAAAAACACATTTCTGTACAGTAAAAATAAACAAACAATAGAGGAGAAATGACACGATAGACACTTTTCTATCGCTTAGCACTAATAAAAGTATAAATAAATTGACAGTTCAGATGTTCACTGTTAAGGTTTTGCTCTCTGTTAAAATAAGATAAAATCAGATCAAAAAATGCTAATTTGAGAAACGGTTCTTCAATAATTGAATTCATTCATTTTGTTTTTAGGAGGACAAATATTTTCTCGTGTCATGTTAGCTTTTTGGCTAACTCTGATGCATTTACAGACATGCTTTATAATGTTGCTGTCAAGTAAACAAGTGTATATAATAAAATAAACATGGATTTACGTTGTAAGGATTTAAACATAACTGCTAACATTACACTCCTTTGAGAGGCTTTGTGCGATCAACTATTCCTCCAGAATGCATAAAATTAATATACTGAAGAAAAATATTGGTAAAAAGTCTGATCTTTCCTATAAGCGCGGCTCATTAAGGATACGTTTGAATCATTTCCTGCACAACATTTAGTTGTTGTCTAGAGGGTGATAAAATATGATTTACTAAATGCTTAATTTAGCTTTTCTATTAGATTATAAACCAATGAAGTACCAGTAGTAGTAAATAAGGGAAAGGACTTCAGGAAACAGAAAATGTAATTTTTGACATGCATTGATAAAAATGTCTTTGTAGTATACAGGGAAGTTTATGAATGCTATGCTGCCAAATGCAAATTTCTCTTTATATATCTATATTTTACTCATGAAAAAAACTGTAGTTTACTTGTTTTTATCATAAAAGTACTGATTGGATCGTAAACGGGAACAAAAGGCTCTTTCAGTGTGGAAAGTTGCAATCCATTGCTGATACATCCTGATTGTAAACTTCAAATCAATGTCATTAAAGTTTGTAAACCAGACCAGATAAGGTACCGGACCCAAACTGGTACCAGACGCTGTATCGGGTGCAATCCGGATGCGGCAGCTGATTAGAACCAGTACCGGGTTAAGGTTAGGGTACCAAAACCGGGTTGGGGTACCGTCTGCTGCCGTCCTACGACCACGTGCATATCACCTACACACTTCGTCCGTGGAGCATTTGGGCTGAACTAGTAATGGCATCTCACTAAAAACTTACAAATTCTTTACAATACACTTACATAATTCCATTTTTCATGTTTGTTGGAGTGACTGTACAAACCTCAAGGCACAAATGGTGCCGCGAAAACCCAAAAACCTGCAGTACCCATACAGGTCAACCCATATACGAGTACATTAGGGCCGGGTACCTCACGATACGATACATGACTCACGATATCGATAATATCACGATACTACGATAATTGGTCAAAATCATCTCTAATGACTCACGTTATATAGAAGAACATATTTTTTAGGGAAATATATTCCCATTTATTTTTTAGCTTGAACACAATCATAGTAAACAACTTGCGCCTTATTTTGTGCAATAAATAATAGTCACTTTTGTGCAACATTGCTGAAATCAGTAATATTGTGTCTTTGACAAGCATTGACACCAATTGAATTTAAATTATCTGTAAAATTCCGTGTTAACAATAGTAAACATGAACAGCAGTTCTTCTATTTAGATTAGATAATTGTTGTAAAGAACAGAACTATATTACATTTTACAGCCTTTTCAAACAAAATAAAAGATTGATACTTGGTGAGAACTACATATCGCGATATATCGGAATATCGATATTTTGGCATACGAGTGCATACGACTAAGACTTTACCCTACCCTTGTACATCCTCTCTTGGCAGTCTGCATCTTCTTGTTTTCTGCTTCATACCGCTTTAGGACTTCTCCAACTTTCCTTCACTTTTCAAAGTGTTTTGTCTTGCAGCTTTCTGTTCTCTCTTCTTTCATCCGTCATCTAAAATAAGTCTCAGAGACGTACAGAAGGTAAATCTTTTCGTCGTCCTACAACGTTTGTGCTGCTTCCAAAAGAATCACGAATGCTATTGTGGTCTTTTTTCTTAGTGTGAATATTTTTAGAGTCCGTATAGATGATATCAAACCACAGCTGAGAGGAAACATAATGTAATTTGTTGTGAATTTTCTAACACACAGATGCAAATCTTTATTAAACTGAGAACTACAGCTGCAAGCTATTATTCGAAGTCGAAATTCTTTCATCAGCGGCAGACGTTAGCACAGCAACAGGACATTGGGCGTAAATAACCCTCCACAGGCCTTCTCTGAGCATTAGCATCCCACTTTCTGGTCTGATAGGAGGCCCTAATTAAAGGCAGGTGAATCCGAGCTCAATTATTATTCTTGTGGCGTTGTGCAAGCCGACGGAGCGCCGTGATGGATTGTGATCTCTGCTGTGGTTGAGACGCTAGAAAGAGCACAATGTCTTACAGCGGGAGCCACTGATAACTTCATGCAGACAAATAAAGACTGTCACTTTTATTGATTTTTACCCAGCCCCCACCGCCGCTGCCATATACACCCACATACCCTGCTCCATCCTTGTCTCAGCTTCACCCCCCCTCCCAATCGCTTTAATGAGTATGCGCCCAACATCCCAAACCATCAGAAAACGCGTTTTCCATAAGATTAAAACACGCCCATAATGTTATCAGAGTGATTTTCATCTTTTCCTTTCATTCCTTTTGTTCTCGCTCATTCTAAATAAATAAACTGCTTGCATACGTACTGTATTTACTTAGATGAAGTCTTAAATAAAACATGTGGATGGAAGCAAAATTGTCTCTTAACAGTGGGGTGTGGTAGAAGCACATAACGAGAAATGCAATTTATTCCTTGGCACGTTGCCTCTTGGACAGGCAGATAATGAAAGGCATAGGTCATTGATGGTGACTTAAACCTGCAGGAGTGAAATACATTAATAAATATCCACAACATTACTTAGAAGGAGATAGTGAGGCGGGGAGATGGTGGGGTGGGGGGGCAAATGATGGAATGAGCAGCTCCTCATCAAACACAGGAATACAATTAGTCTTTGGGCTGCTGGTGAGAGGCTCCCTGCAAATCATAATATCCCTGATCATTGAATCATCATATGAATATTTATTGGCGCTGCCCAGTGGGGACCTGGTGCAGCGGAAGCCTGAGGAGTTGAACGTGATGCCCTTTACTTTCATTTCAAAAGGTATTCATACTGTACGTGCAGGTGTCTGGATTTCAGGCTCGCTTGCTAGGATGGAGTGTTGTGCTATTCAAATAAAAAAAGTAAAAATACATTCAGACAGGTGAGCGTGAATAGATGCATTAAAAACTGGTGTATTGTCTCTTGTATTGTTGTGGAGCCCTTTTTCCTGTTTGATATTTCTGTATATTTCATAATGTTCCTCTACATCCAACTTTGGAACAATGTCATTTGGCATTTTGGAGGTCAAGAAAGTGAGAAAGGATCACTGACGATATATGAGAACTGGACTGTGTGACCCCGCCCCTCTGACATTCTAAACAGGAAGTACCCGCTGGCTCCAAGAACCCTAAATCCCATACACTTCTATTGTGTACGGGATTCCTGTGTTTAAAACTCTCATGTTCACATATCGCTACACAACTTTCTATGACATTTTTTGGGCTCTACATACAAAACCACTGAATGTGTGATGAAAGTTAGACCAGGTCAACTTTGACCAATCAGGGACTCAAATTTGGTAGTGATATATGGACGGCCATCCATCCGACCATTTTCTTCTGGGACCCAGACGCAGGGGCAGCAGTCTAAGCAAAGATGACCAGACTTCCCTATCCTCGGTCCCTTCCTCCACCTCCTCTGGGGGACCCTGAGGTGTTCCCAGGCAAGCTGAGAGAACGTAACCTCTCCAGTGTGTCCTGAGTCTTCCCCAGAGCGTCCGCCCCAGTGAGACATGCCTGGAACACCTCACTGGGGAGGCATCCAGGAGGCATCTGGACCAGATGTCCAAGCCATTGATGGTATCCTTTTTAAAGTACCAACTGTTTCAATTATGACATTAAATCTTACATAAATCTGAATCGGGCTGTGAAAGAAAAAACCTGGAACACGGTCTGCCTCTTCAACTGTAGGTGTCAGACAGGTGCTAGTATCTAGTATCGGGTAACGACAGTCATGGTCATTGAACCCGTGTCCCATACCCGATGAGGACATGGCTTCTCTCGGTCCAGTTCTCATAAGCAGTCGATGGATGTGATGTCTGGAAGACTTCTACTAGTATTTCTACTGTATTAAACAACAGCATCGGAAAGAATGATGAATTTGCTTGTGACAAACTCATTGGCCTGTCATTTCCACATCAGTCAGGTCTTCCATTAGGGCATTGTTGATATGACTACATTGTCACTATAACATCTCCCATGGCAATGACAGCCTGCAATTATTGAAGGCCTCACACAAAACACGCCAAAAGTGGGGGGAGGGTGTGTGGAGAAAATCACAGGTTGTATCTGTCGGCTGCCGTTAAAGTGTGATCCGCTGAAACATAATGCTGATGTCCCTCCATTGTGGAAACGACGGACACATCAATCAGGAAAAACTGTGTATTGATGTTTTTTTCAAGTATCACAACATTGTGATTGTAAAAGGTGGAAACTAACAATTAATAATCAGTCTATTTCAGATTAGACAACCATAAAAACAAAACATTTCTGAATAACTGCAATGATTTTGTGCTTTCGTTGCTCTTGTATCCTCCCCTCTTGTAATTCCCTCAAGTGTATCCGCTTCTGTTTGATCTGCAGATGAAGTAAACGTGTCTTTCTGTCTCCACGTTACAGCGGGGGACCACCCCTACGAGTGCGAGTTCTGTGGGAGCTGCTTCCGAGATGAGAGCACGCTGAAGGGCCACAAGCGCATCCACACCGGGGAGAAGCCCTATGAATGTAACGGCTGCGGGAAGAAGTTCAGCCTCAAGCACCAGCTGGAAACCCACTACCGAGTGCACACAGGTGCGGCGCTAAAACAAGGCCAATTAAGACACTTTACAAGGACGTCTTTTACAGTTAGTGGGCGTTTTATAAATGACGAAATTAGCTCTGTCATTTTTTTAGATGGTAACCTACTGTTTAACCCTTAAACACAGGAGTTTTAATTCTTTGAATTATCACAAATACACTATAAATGTATTTCCAGCAGATTTTGAAGAAAAAAAATGCACTGATTTTCGACTTTTAAAGTAGTAGAGAGTTTACACAAACTCTGTAAACCTGATGAGCCTAACACAGAGAAAAGTGGTGTTGCAACCAACCAGTGTCCTTGTGGTGGAGTGTCCACCCCAACCCTGGAGGGTCATGAGTTCAAATCCTTCACCCCAAAATCCCACAAAAATCGGACCCTGCTTGACATTCAACATTAAGGGGTTAGATTGGGCGGTTAAATAAACCTCAAAATCGCAGCTGTGTCTGCATCTCACCCCTCCCCCGGGGGAGGGGTCAAATGTGGAGAGCTAATTTCTCACAACCAGGTGTGTGAAAGCTAATGGGACTGAACCAAAGAATATGTATGTTGGCTGAGTGCATACAATGATCAGGCAAAGATGTATTTTGCAGATAAAAAATAATTAAGAGTATAGAAGCCATTTTGACAACAGGGAGGTAAGAAAAATATTGGAATTAAAAAGAATAAACACTTATTCAATGCATATATATCTAAGGAATATATACTTATATACAAAGGTACACACCATATTCTCACGTTTTAGTTTGTCACAATTGTTGCTACTACAAGATCCCCCGATCTAAGCAAGGAGCCAAACCGGATATAAATAACCAGAGAAACTAACCAGACAAATAAAAGAAACACTAATAGACAGATATATGTCAGTAAAAGTGAATAAATAAAGATCAAATCAAATTAGTAAAAACAGAAGTAGCATAAAATAATTTCAGTAACAAAAGAGAATATTTCTAAATTTCCACTAACAGCCAAGACAATTAGAAAAGCCCTAATAGCTATGTCTAAATTCCTTCACTATTCACAACATAGTGCATTATTTGGTGCGTTCGCCGTAGTGCTGTCTGAATCTTCAATTCTAAAATTTCCCAGAATTCTCTGCTTAAAACCAATATGCATCAATGCTCACTAGATTTGGGAAAAAGGACCACAATGCATTCTGTTTCAACATTTTTTTGCTTTTAAAATCCAGGGCACTAGATAGTCCTACACTATATAGTTTTTTTTAGCAGTTAGGGCTTATCCAGTATTTTAAACCCATGTTGGTTAATGTGGGTCTACTGTTGAGGAAAAGCTGTTAACATTTATCTTTATTCATTGGTGTCTTGGGAAGGCACAGAAAGCTGAGTACAGTATCTGTGATGCAGTTATACTGTAAATGAAGGCTGAAGACGACTTTCTATTGATTCCCGTGAATTTAGAGCCCCATAAAGATGTTGACACTGTGATAGGCTAGGTGCCCCGGAGAATGAGTGCCGCCAGAGCAAAGCCCCAGCAGCGGCGTGCACCAGCGTGGCACGCGGCCAAGAGTTTATGCTCCCTCAACATCGTTTTTTATCCAGCCGACTCGCAGCAGCACCCTCCCATCTCCTATTCAATAAGCCAGCTGTTAAGCCACACTATCAAGGCAGCCTGTCCAATAATTGGCTCCCCTCCATCCACCCTTTCCCCTTTTGTGCGGGGGAGGGGGGGCTTTGCGTTAAGCCGTAGAGCAACAGCAGATAACAAGAGCAAGTGACAAGCTCACAGTCAAAGGCCACCTCACACAAAAGGGAGCTGCTTGATGAATCATCGACATTGGCAGCCTCGGCCCCCCGCCCACCTCCCCTTCTCTCCACACATCCCAAATGCCAATCCCGGATCAATACCAAGGCTCCATTTGCAATTCATTATTAGCTGGTTATTTGAAGTGACTCTGTTTACAGTCGGGTTATCAATAATAACATCATGCAGGTGTCACGGCCAAACGGATGAAGACCCGAAACACTGTATTTATTCCCATTGGCTAAGTGACAGGACGACCCGGCCTTCCGTAGGGGTCAAGGTTAACCGGGGCTCCACAACCACCGGCTCGCCGAGCATCAGAGGCGTGAAGATGGAGGGGTTCAGCCTCTGCACGCGCGCAGCTGAAAGGTGACAGCAAAGCGCTGGGCCAGATCACTTCCGACAGCTCATTTCAAATGCCATTGGTAAAGGTCAGCATTTACATGTCTAATTTGAGTCTGCTGGCTTCAGCGCTGGTGGATTATTCTCTGCCATCACTCAAATGATTAGCACGTTTAGGAGGGCTGCTGATACCAAATTAAAATGTGGCTCTTGAATGGAGAAGCCTCTGCAGCAAGAAAGCTGTGTCACACTTTGATTTATAGCATCTTCAGAAGAAGGTATGAGCTAATTTTGCGATAAATTACTTAAGTGACGATGTTTTCCAAGTTTTGTCATCTATAGTTTAGGTCAGCTGAGGCACCGAATGTAGGAAGATTTAGAAACCTCAATTTTTAATTTAAGTCCCACTCCAATTCTATTTTTGATCTATCAAAAGTTCCCATGGGCCCTAGTTTTAAGATAAAATAAAAAAAACCTGTTTATGAGGACATAGTTTCTGCAGAGTGGTTATCAGAATATAACCTCTGTGTTCCAGCCAACATTTCCCATCATCCCTTTGTTTACATGTCCCCCCCGCTAGCTTACAGCCCTTCAGACCTTCTGCCTAACGATAAAGGTGCAACGAGCAATGTTAGAGCCAGATGCCAGCTTGGATGAGGAAAATGAAGACATTAATGGATCTATTTTTCTGCAAGTGGATGCATCAGAATGGAGCTTTGAGGCCAGCCGGTCGTAGTTTGAACGTACAGTAACAAGTACACGCTTTGTCCTACGGCAATCTTTCGTTTGCTCCTGATTCACTGATTCACTATACGAATTGAACTAGACATGGCATTAGCTGTGTGAAATACTGTTAGCTGAATTTGGCCGCTGAAGATGCGAGAGATCGTAGCTGAAAATGCTGAAAGCTAAAGATGTTCAAGCTGATAACTGAAATGCTGAAGCTGCCAAAACGTCAGCTGAATGCTAAAAACAGCCCAAAAAAACTGAAAAAAATATCTAATTTTAACAGCTGGTATAATGCTAAAATATTAAACTATAAATGTGTCTAAAAAACTGGAAAAATGGCTAATTTTGCAAAAACAGCTAGCATAATGTAAAAAAAAATATTAGCTAAACTCCAAATTTGCCTAAATAACCTAAAAAAGTACATTTTTGCCAAAACTGCTAGCATGATGCTAAAATATTAGCTAAACTCCAAGTAAGCCTAAACAACTGGGAAATGTCTAATTTTGCCTAAAGAACTAAAAAAAAGTCATGTTTTGGCTAAATAATTTCCATAATGCTAAAATATTAGCTAAACTTCAAATTTGCCTGATGAACTCAAAAAAGTCTAACTTTGACAAAACAGCTAGCTTAATGCTATAATATTAGCTTAGCCTTAAACACTTGAAAAATGTCAAATTTTGCCAAAGTACCTAGCAAGATGCTAAAACATTAGCTAAACTCTAAGTTAGCCTAAAAAAACTAGAAAAATTTCTAAACTAGCAAAAACCAGCTAGCATAATGCTAAATTAAAAGCTAAATTCCAAAATATCCTCAAAAACTCAGTAGTTGCTGAACGTAAAGTTTGAGTGGAGTCTGAAAGTACATGTTCAAGTTCACAAGTTTCAAAGTGCACAAAGTTTTGAAAACTTTGAGCAATTTCTTATTTGTTTCCTAAGGGGCAGAATGGAATTCAAATGAGCGTTTCCATTGAGTTTTGGACCATCCAGGAACATTGGAGTCTGTCCTGCTTAATGGATCCATTTTACAATGGAAACACTCAAAGTACTGTACCAGTCCGCTCAGTAGAAACAAGGCCTAAGGTTCTGGTCTAAAATGAGGGAAATGCAAACTAGGATAACCTATAATATATGGATTCTTACTTATAAGAATTCTTCAATTTCATCTTGAATCTGATGAATTTCAATATAGCAAAGATGAATCATATGTTTGAAAGCAGAACTGAAGTAAAACAACAGAAAAAGACATCAACCTTCAATGTATTGATTCCTGCCTGAAAAAGGTTCTTATTGTAATTTTCACTCCGAGTCTGTCATTTAGTAAAAGATAAAAGCTTCAAAAATCATCAACCTTTCAGAGGCTAAATGTCTCAATGAATTCACCTCAAGGTTAAACCGTAATCAGATCTTTAGCAAGAAACTAAAAGAGTCATTAATACTTAATTCTTTTGGCCTTTATTTATGAATACTAAAGGTTTTACCAGTATGGTTGTAATAAAAAGATTTACTAGAAATAATTATAACAAAGTATTACTAGAAAAAAAAAGCTGCTTTCCTTTTTACTGTACACGGTTGGAAATGTCAGATTTCTGAAATTATGTTTACTCAAAAATGTCTTTAAATAAGTCACACTTTTAAACAACTTACATTTTTTTACTATACGTCTTTATTGCCAAAGGCAGCTAGAGCTAATCACTTATTAAACATGGTGACTGATGATTTGGGATTTGGGGTTTCCTTGCAGTCGTTTAGTCAGACATTAACTTTAATCTATAACAAAACACACATGAGTTACAAGTGAGGCCTTCCTCAGTCCTGCTAGAGTGGCTGTGAATGAACTGAAGATGCTGAAGATGGAGGTAGCTCATTGGGACGTCATGAAAATAGTAGTGACAGTAGTGACGTTTGGATGAGTTCCTCTTTAATTCACCAAAGTGCCAGCTGTTAATTGATCATGGAGGAATTATATGACCGGATTTATCTTACACCAAGTCTTTCATTTATCAGAACTGAGCAATGTAAGTAAAAGCCTGGAGCAAGATTTACAAGATTTGCACCGTTTTAAGCCTCTTCCAACTGTAGGCACAACTGTAGGTTTGTGCTAGTATCAGGTACATCGTATACTATAAGCATAACGTATGACACATACCCGATGTGAATGTAGCTTTAGGCCAGGGAAAGACAACTTCAGGCCTCGAGGGCTGTATTCCTACATGTTTTCCAATATACCCCTGCTCTGGCATATTCTAATTGGCTGGAGATACCTGAACCAGGTAATCAGTCAGGCTTGGAGGCCTGGAGTTGCCTGTTCCTGCTGTAGGTAAATGTAAGTTGCTCACACTCATGGCGTATGGGTGATGTTGTCATACGATGCCCCTTACTCCTTACTGACCCCGACACAAACGTCACACACGCATAGGGTGTGCACATGCTTTATAAGTGTAGGATGTTCACACAAACTCCCCTCTGATTGTCTATGTTCCTAAACTCTAGCACAC
This sequence comes from Oryzias melastigma, assembly GCF_002922805.2. Taxonomy (NCBI): domain Eukaryota; kingdom Metazoa; phylum Chordata; class Actinopteri; order Beloniformes; family Adrianichthyidae; genus Oryzias; species Oryzias melastigma. Next base: position 24,797,908 of record NC_050525.1, on the reverse strand, counting down.
AAGAGGCACACAATTATCACTTGAACAGCACTAATGAGGTTCTTGACGCAGGTTTTTGGGGGCTTGAAAAAATAAAAAATCCCAACAAAGTCCCAACATCTCCTCTACTTTACTTACCTTTCTTTACGTCTTGTATAGGTGTTCCCTACGACTTGTTCCCTGTACAGGGTTGCCCTATAATTTGCCCACAGACGATCCTTGTTCATCTTTAAGGGTATCTATGACTAAGGCTTGATTTAAACTACACAATTCTTTTTTTTTAGTGTATTTTTTGTTGAAAACCTAAAGATTGTTGAGAATTGTCCTTCATAGTAATAACTATCTTGAATCTGTAGTGACAGACTTGTGTTAAAAAGATCACAAAGAGAGCAAAAGGTAACTATTGAACACACTAATAGAGTTTGTCTTGTTTTGTATCTGACTTCTACCAACTGTCCTCATTTATTTCCTGTAAGACGCTGTCACACTTCACTTGGAGGTAACACTAATGCTGAACGGCACTTTGACTTGCATCACCTCTTTCCCTTCAATCCCAGGTGAGAAGCCATTCGAGTGCAAGCTGTGCCACCAGAGATCCAGGGACTACTCGGCCATGATAAAGCACCTGCGCACCCACAATGGCGCCTCGCCCTACCAATGCACCATCTGCCTGGAGTACTGCCCCAGCCTGTCAGCCATGCAGAAGCACATGAAAGGCCACAAGCCGGAAGATATCCCCCCAGACTGGCGCATAGAGAAGACCTACCTGTACCTTTGCTACGTTTGAGAATAGCAAATGAATGAAGAGTGCTGGGATGGGGTCGAGAGGTAAGGGGAATGTAATGGATCGTAGTGGAAGCGTGGGTCTTGACGATCGAGGAATGTCAACGACAAACTACTTAAACAAGATGGGTTTTTTTAATGCAAAGGTGGCGACAACAAGCAGGGTTAAAGGGCGGTGATGATCTGGCTAAAAGACTAAAAAGGAGGAACACTTGGACATGGAGATAGGGTTTCTCCACCACTGTTTCGGAATTACCGGGTCATTCACTACATCTGCAACGGTTTTATTGTTCCAGGTCTTTTTATGCATCACCATAAAGTAAGTAAGCGATCTGCAAAAGGGGATTCTTTAGATCCTGCTGCCCTGTTAGGGAGAAATCAGATTCTCAAGGACTATCTGAACCTGCAAGTCTATGGAATCCATCCTCCAGTCAGTTTTCTGGTCGTCCCACATCACTCATCTTGTAGAAAAGTACAAGAAAATAATAGAAACCACCCCTTTTCTTTTTAAGTCTTTTCAGAAATGCATCATTATCTTCTCTTTAAGTCCATACGGTCTTTCAATAGTCTCCACTTGTTAGAAAGTCAATCCATAAAACTCGTCGGCTATTACCAGACATTGAGATCGCGCCTGAGAATCGGCAGTAGATGAAACCGTTGGTTGGACGTGTGGGAATATTGAAAATGCTGCAAGCCAGGTACCCGTTTGGGAAGATGCTTTTCATGGAGAGTTTCCTGCAGTTTCTTTTAGTAGTCTTCCTGGTTCCGGAGCAGGTCAGCCACCTCTGGCTGCTCCCTCGAGAGCCAAAGGCAAACTTTCCTCACTTCTCCTCTCATACTTCTTTCTGCTTTTCGTCAAAGTTCGTCATTGCTAAATTAGAACAAACCACGACAACAGTTTCTGTTTGATGTCGGCCAGATCTGGAATATAAATCCCTCGTGGAATTATAACTCGCTCCAACAGTATCCCAAAATACCAGCCTCTTCACCTATTTAGCAGGAGATAACTGGACTGCTTTTTCCTTGTGCGTTTGACCTGATTACTATCACGCTAAAGAGACAGTACAGGAGCTGACACATTCATAATCATCCATTTGCCACAGTAAGCACAAATGAACCGGGGGGAAAAGGTTTTGGGAGTCCTGGGGCTTTGACTGCTGGTAGTGAATGTTGAAAAGAACGCCTTTGCGGCGCACCTTAACTTTTACCAGAGGCAGTTTCCAGACTGTTATATGGCATCGAAGCATGAATGTGAAAGGCTGTGAGACGGTTGTAAAACATGTACTGTAGCAGGTTAATGCTGCTTTCAAATTCGAAGCCAGAATTCCCAAATTCCCACCGTAAATGTCATTTTTCGTGTTTCCGGCAGGAAAATCTCTTTCTGTCTGGCGTGAAGACTTTTCTGCGCGTTTTTACAGTATGCACCACCGCTGCATGCAGTGGTCCATAGTCCTGGTTATATTTCAGCATTTTTACTGTCAAGTGTATGTTTTTGATTACCACTAGAAAGGCTTCCTTAGTACTTTCCCTATATTGTGTTGCTGATGCACCACTGCATGGCGAAGGGAGAGAGGAGAGGGTTAGTATCCATCCTCACCATAAAGAGATTTCCAATGTGTGCTGAAATATTAAAAACATCTTAAAAGTTCAGTTGCAGGTGGGAAGCGTTCAGCTTTTCTGGCGTCTCAGAAATCCAGCATTAAACCTGTGCGGCGTGTACAGCCACAGGGATCGGGGTTGAAACTGTATGATTATTGCACCTATCCAAATGCTTAACGGAAAAGGGAGATCGGATAAGACTCAGCCCAGTAGCTAAAGAGGCGAGCACTAAGACATCTGAATGAATCGGCTCTCCGTGGTTTCGGTCCCTGCGCTTCGTCTCTCCTGTTATTGTTATTTTTTGACCTTGAGTTTGATCTCAACACATCGTACTTGAATTACCTCGCTTTTGTGACCTCATGTGTATTTTAATTTTCCCTTTGTTTGTGTTTTGAGGGTGGACGAGTGCATGCTAGAAAAATGCATTGCAAGCATAATGAAGCAGTGCGTATGCAGAAAAAAATAAGTGCCACGATGAAGAGATTTGTTTGTTTTTCTAACGTTGTGTATTTCTTCGTGCATTACTTGTTACCAAACTTGGTATTATTAACCCTGTTTGTTGAAGAGCCGTTTGGTTTTGTCATTTGTTATAAAAGCTACCTCTAATTTTTTTTTGTTTTTTTTAAGTTGTCGGGGATTTTTTTTATTTGGTGAAAGCACATTTATCTGTGTTTGCGTTGTTTGTCATTGCTACTTCATCTCATGCTTTTGTTTTCTTTCAAATGTTGATTTATACGGAGCCCCTAAAGGGATGTTGAGGTTAAAACAATTACTAATTGGTGCGCACCAGATAGAAACAAGAATTTTTTTTTACTTCAATTTTTAGTAAAAACAATTTTTTTTGTTACTAACTGGTGTGCCCAGTTACTACTCAGAAATGTTTTTTTCTAAAATGGAATTGAAAAAATGTGTTTCTTCCTGGTTAGTAACTGGTGCACACCAGATAGTAAGCACATTTTCTTTTTTAAGTTCAATTTTTAGTGAAAACATTTTTTTTCAGTTACGAACTGGTGTGCACCAGTTACTACCCAGAATTTCTTTTTTCTATAAATTGAATAAAAAAAATTTGTTCTGGTTAGTAACTGGTGTGCAACACTTGATAACCAGAATTTTTTTTTTCACTTGAATTTTTTAAGAATACATTTTT
>NC_050525.1:24793600-24794380 GCF_002922805.2 Oryzias melastigma | reverse complement strand
GCAACTTGTGGGTACCAGATAGCAACTTGTGGGTACCAGATAGCAACTTATGGGTACCAGATAGCAACTGGTGCGCACCAGATAGCAACTTATGGGTACCAGATAGCAACTGATAGGCTCCAGATAGCAACTGGTCGGTACCTGATAGCAACTGGTGGGCACCAAATAGCAACTTGTGGGTGCCAGATAGCAACTGGGGCGCACCAGATAGCAACTTATGGGTACCAGATAGCAACTGATGGGCTTCAGATAGCAACTGGTGGGTACCTGATTGCAACTGGTGCCCACCAGATAGCAACTGGTGGGCACCAGATAGCAACTGGTTGGTACCAGATAGCAACTGGTGGGCACCAAATAGCAACTTGTGGGTGCCAGATAGCGACTGATGCGCACCAGATAGCAACTTGTGGGTACCAGATAGCAACTGGTGCGCACCAGATAGCAACTTATGGGTACCAGATAGCAACTGATGGGCTTCAGATAGCAACTGGTGCGCACCAGATAGCAACTTATGGGTACCAGATAGCAACTGATGGGCTTCAGATAGCAACTGGTGGGTACCAGATATCAACTTGTGAGTATCAGATAGCAACTTGTGGGTATCAGATAGCAACTTGTGGGTGCCAGATAGCAACTGGTGCCCACCAGATAGCAACTGGTGCCCACCAGATATCAACTTGTGGGTACCAGATAGCATCTGGTGCTTACCAGATAGCAACTGATTGGCACCAGACAGCAACTTGCGGGTACCGGATAGCAACTTGTGGGTACCAGATAGCA
>NC_050525.1:24791417-24793355 GCF_002922805.2 Oryzias melastigma | reverse complement strand
ATCTGGTGCTTACCAGATAGCAACTGGTTGGCACCAGACAGCAACGTGCGGGTACCGGATAGCAACTTGTGGGCACCAGATAGCATCTGGTGCCCACCAGATAGAAACTGGTGGGCACCAGATAACAAATGATGGGTACCAGTCACTAACTGGAACAAAAGTATTTTCCATACATTTTAGAAAATATTTTTTTTGTACATTTTTTTTTCACTTTGATGTCTCTTTAGGGGCTCCGTAGATTTATGATTGTGTTTTTAAGCAAAGTCTATATAAAACGGTAGGAGATGATAAAACGTAGAGGTGGATAGGATGAAAAGAGTCGTTCAAATGGATGTTTATTCTTCTCTTGTACTCCCCCCACCACCCCCCATCCCCTGCATCTCCATCCGTAGCAGAGGGAGAATAAAAAAAAGCAATTTTGAAGCCTTAAGTGATGAGTAAGAGGGATGCGGAGGATAAGACTAAGTACTATTGCTTTTTAAGAGCGTTTAAAACAAGAATTTAAACTTGAAAATATGTGAATAGAGTTGTAGTTTTGTAATGTGAAAAAAAGAGGGTTCATCCAAACCGCTGAACCGCACAGGACAGGTCATATTTGCAGTGATGCAGAGTGCGTTGGACAATTGGAACTGCAAGTTGTAATCAAAAAAGACAAACCAGAAGGTTAAAAATAGAGATTCTCTGGGCAGATGAGCTCTCTTAAGATACGTGTGTATATTCTTGAACAAGAACCAACGGAGGCAATTTCATATATAAAAATTGTGATATTTTTGTATTCAGTGTCAGTCCTTTTTCCATTTGTGGAGGGTTACAGCAGGGCGCAAATATTTGTATTTCTTTTTGATTTGTCGATTTTTTTTTTTTTTTTCTCTGGGTGTGAATCATTTTTGCCTTGCTCCTCTTTGATATTGTTGGACAGAAAAAACAAAACAAAAAAAAACCTGTGTGAAATATTGTAATAAGTGTTCTGGATGTCAGTTGCATTGTTGGTGAAGGAAATAATCTATCCACCACAGATTTTACCGGCGTGTGTGTAAGTGAAACGTTACAAAAAAGTAATAATAAAAATGGATGTGACAAACCTAGAAGAAAAAAGATGTTTAAAAAAAAGGCAGAGGAGGAGGGAAACCTGCCAAAATGACCAATTAGTACGTGTCATTCACAGTTTTCAATCAAACTTGACTGTCAATATTTTTGTTTTTGTACTTGAAAAAAAAAAAAAAGAAGGGATGGCATGTCCCGAGTCGTCTTGCCATTTTATTCTCAAACACTGTGAGCTGAGGGGGCTTTTTATTTTTATTATTTACCCCCAGAAAAACATCCACCAACTATAATATACCCCGTCAGTCTGAACACCACAATGCAAGACCCGTTCAGTCATTTTATCATCATCGTCCTCTGAATGTTTTCTACTTTTTCATGCGGGTGAAAGAGTGCGTTAAAGAGTGTTTACCTGTGGGTGTGTGAGTGTGTGTATTAGTGGAAAAAATGCACTAATCAGATCAAATACAAAAGAAAATATTCTATGCCACTTTTTTTCTGTTGGGGAAAAAAAAGTATATATATATATGTAATACATTGGCATTGATATAGTTCTTCCCTCAGTGTTCCTCCGATGTTTCTGTAATATCTTTGTGCCTAAAAATGGAAATTGTTCAACAAAAGTATCCATCTATATCTGCTTAGTTTTCTGTATTTTCAGAAGAAAATAAAATGTTGTCTCCAGCACCCTAGGGATGTCATGAATCGATCGATATATGACCAGTTTCTGCTTTTTTTGTATATATTTTCCTGAATAAAGCATTTGTGAAGAAAAAAAAAACCTTCATGCTATTGAAATAGCTCCTGCATTTACTTTTTAAAGCTTGGATGGGGGGAATATTTTTAGTTTTTTTACAGGCTGCTGTGGCGAAATACCTTTTTGGACAAAATTAATTG
>NC_050525.1:24790791-24791293 GCF_002922805.2 Oryzias melastigma | reverse complement strand
TCTACAAAATGCATTTAAGAGGGGATGTTAAATTCGTCCGAGAGGAATCATGGCATCCCTGGAGCTGGCACTCTGTGTTTTGGTGTGGTGTTTCTAGAGCAAGTTAGCCATTTCATGCAATGTTGCAATGCATGTGCCATCGAGGTCTCGACTAAAATTGTTTGAGTAACAAAGCACCAAGACATTGTATTTTTTATATTAGCACTGAGGACCAATTGCCCTGTCGGACCAAGCATAACGAAGCTTTTTCTGTAACGAAGCTTTTCTCCGTCTTTCCTGTCTGGCTTGTCTGTGCTAAATCTCTCCACCGTTGTTGTGACAGCACAAGTGCCAGTCTGTATTAAAAACAACAAAAAAAATAGTGTTTATTATGATTTGAATTGTTATAGTTTTTGTCTACCTCAGCACCTAATCTTAGCCTAATCTTAGAAGGTGCCCAATTATTATGTTTCTTTATTCTTGTTGTCAGCTGTGGTTTCTATTTTTTTTTTTTTTTTTTTTT
>NC_050525.1:24776232-24790769 GCF_002922805.2 Oryzias melastigma | reverse complement strand
GCAACAATGTGCTACTTTTATTTTATTTTATTTTATTTTTCTCTTGGTTGTGGCTCCTGTTGAGTCACGCCATCAATCTATAGCCACAGTCTGATATAGAGGCTGTTCTGTTTTTTTTTATTTTCATTTCTTTCCATGTAGAATCAAACACATCTCTTTGTAACATTTCAGTGTTCTCTGATGGAGTGTGAAAAAATAAAAAAAAGGAAAATAAAAGATTTAATGCTGCAGGTTGTCTTCTCCATGTTGTCAATAAAGTCAATGTTGTGCCTTTTATAGTGAAAATAAAAAGAATATTTCTTTGGTTTTCAGATCCTACTAACGGTAGATGTTTTTTGTAGTGGATTTTTTTCTGTGTATTTTTATTTATGGGGTCTCATAATAAAAAAATCAAATCATGATGTTCAGTTGTATACTTTAAATCTGCAGTTAGAAAAAATAAAAAAATGAACTGAAGACGTCTCGAAGCTCTTTTTCCTCACTCTGGAATCAGTGAAATATATTTACGTTTTTTAAAGGGCTTCATGTCGCTTAAATCTTTAGCTACAGTTTTGACGCTCGACTGCCTGCATTGAAACACATCTTTAGTCAATATATCTGTAGAAATACTACCTCGTTATCTATTTGTACATAAAAAATACACCAATAAAGAAGAAAACATGACAAAAACATTTAAATTATTTCACAATTTTCAAATATTTAATTGCACAAACAAATTTAAAATGACTTCAAGGAAGTTTAGCCACCAAAAAGCATTCAAATTATCAGAAAATGATCAGAAAAATATCTTACAGTTGAGCAGAGAGAAAAAAATGGCCCTAATTTCATGAATCTTTCTCTAAATATGCCAAAATAGTAAGTGCTTCACAAACGTAAAAACATAAAATTACAGCCTGTCATACACATAATGCAAACAAATAAATAAATAAACGACTAAAAACAAGGTAAAACACAATAAAAGACCAAAAAATAAGTGTGATAAAAGATATGTGAGAACGTAACATTTGAGCAAAACTTCAATACAGATTTAAAATAATAGAATGAAGCAGTTCTAGAAAAAAAAAAAGAAAATCGTTGCATTATTCACATCAGTGCTGCCACAAATGATTGTTTTAATGATTGATTAATCATCAATTATTTTTTCTGATTAGTTGACTTATCGGGTCATGCGCAAACTGGATGTAGAGCACACATCTTAACCATCATTAGCTTTAATAGAGCTAAAAACGAGATATTTCCTGAAATGTGCTAATGATGTAAGCTGAATTTGACCACTGAGGTTGCTAGTGCTGATAGCTGAAGATGCTGAAATTGATAGCTAAAAATGCTGAAGCTGATAGCCAGCTAAAATATTAGCTAAACTCCAAAATAGCCTAAAAAATTGAAGTGTTCCTAAATTAGCCAAAACAGCTAGCTAATAGCTGAAATATTAGCAAATCTCCAAAATATCCTAAAAAATAAAAACTGTAAATTATCCAAAACAGCTAACATGTAGCTGAAATATTAGCTAAACTCCAAAATAGACTTAAAAGAACTGAAAAAATCCTAAATTAGCCAAATAGCTGAAATATTAACTAAACTCCAAAATAGCCTAAAAAATTGAAGTGTTCCTAAATTAGCCAAAGCAGCTAGCTAATAGCTGAAATATTAGCCAAACCCCCAGATTTCCTAAAAAACAATGCCTAAATGAGCATAAATAACTAGCATGTAGCTGAAATATTTTCTAAACTAAAAAATAACCTTAAAAAACAGAAAAAATAATAAATTTGCCAAAATAGCCGAAATATTAGCTAAACTTCAAAATAGCCTAAAAAAACCTGAAAAAAGCCTAAATTAGCCAAAATAACTAGCATGTAGCTGAAATATTTGCTAAACTCAAAAATAGCCTAAAAAAATTAAAAACGGTAAATTATCCAAAACAGCTTGTAGCTGAAATATCTTCTAAACTCCAAAATAGACTTAAAAGAACTGAAAAATCCTAAATTAGCCAAAATAGGTTAAATATTAACTAAACTCCAAAATAGCCTAAAAAAATGAAAAATTTCTAATTCAGCCGGAATTTAGGCGAAATCTCAGTTAAACTCTAAAATAGCCTTAAAAACTGAAGCGATGCCTAAATTAGCCAAAATAGCTAGCATGTAGCTGAAATATTTTCTAAACTCCAAAATAACCTTAAAAAACTGAAAAAATAATAAATTTGCCAAAATAGCCGAAATATTAGTTAAACTTCAAAATAGCTTTAAAAAAATGAAAATTGTGAATTAGCCAAAATAGCTAGCATGTAGCTGAGATATTAGCTGAACGCCAAAATAGTCCAAAAAGCTGTGATTACAAGCTCTAACTCTATAAATGTGTACTTTTATATTTAAAAAAAACCCCCTCTTTCCCATTATAGTAATTTTACTTCATTGTTTTCTGAATTTCATAATCTCAGCCAAAATAAATGAATAATAAAGTATCCTTTATTTTTAGAGAAGCCAGTATGAGTTAGTTTGTTTTTCTACCACCATAATATTTAGCAATTCTCATGCTGCCCTCCAGTGGAATCCTCATTCTGTCCAATTCAGTCAAAAGTTTACATCTTTTAAAGTTGAAACTTGTTTAATTTCGGCATCAGATCTTAACACAAAAAGATTTTTTTTTAATCTCAAAGCAGTTTTAAACGGAACAAACACTATGTTTTAATGTTACAGTACTTTAAAAAAAAAAAAAGTAATGTTTTTTATTGTTTTGCTGCAAAACCAGATAAATAATACTAAATAAATAAAAACTATTTTGTTGGTCAGTATGAAATGCAAAAAAAAAAAAAAAAAAAGATATTTGTCATTTTATTTACTGGTGCAAACAGTAATTGGACTCCTAATAATGAGCTTTACAGCTCTGACACTCCTTTGCATTTTTAAGCTCCTAATGTTCTCCCTTTTGACTCAGCAATGTTGCCATAAATGTGTAGCAAGCCTAAACCCAACCTAGAGTGCTGTCCTCTACGTTCCGGTTTGCTCTCGTGACTCACATGATCAGATGTTGACTCCAGTATATTGGAAACTAATGAGGCGGCTCTTTGTTTTCCCTGTTCGGTCATGCAGGGCTCCCTGTAGGACTGCAGCAGAAACGCTTTGCAGCTTCGTCTTTTTGCTTCCTTCATTTCAGTTTCTGACAGAAAAAACACAAACAGGAAATGAGAAGAAGTCATTGTGAATGCTCGGGATGGACCTGTTGCTTTTGGTTTGACTTTGATCTTATTTTGGGGCATGAGGAAGGAAGGGGCAGAGGGAGGGCTGGGGGTGTCGATGCTTAGGTCACTTATTTATTTGAATACCTTTTGTTGCAGCAGAAGTGCTGATCTTTGACCTATTTGTCTGAACGGGAGATTTTAAGGTATTGAAGTTAAAACCTGATGTTATTGATGCAGACAGATGTGTTTTTAGTCAGATCATGTGACCGTTTTAATTAAAAATATCTCCAAATTTGTTGTTAAAGACGGAAGTTCTGACTGACTTCACATCAAATTTGACTTTTGATTTATTATTTATGCTCATTTGTCTTGTTTTCTGAGAAAACTTTAAGTTTTTCTATAAGACTTGTGTTTATATGCAGTTCTAAAACAAAACAAGGACAACAAACACACAATAAGACATTTTTTATGCTGCAATACGTCATATTTAAAAATAACAAACGTATAATTTGTACATCTAAAAGTTGTTTTATTAATTGGCAACATTTCCAACTTTATGTAAAAAAAAATGAAATAAATAAAACAGTTTTTAGACCAATAGTGTGACTGACATGATTCAAACGTCTATCTGCTGCTCTGCAAATGTGATGCAGTTGTACACAGTGCCCCCCTGTGGCGGATGTGAAGAACTACAAGCATTGTTGAGTGTTATAAACATAACTGTATTTTAAATATTATTGGTTCAAAATTTAATTTTTTGTTTAAGGAAAGGCATTTGTACTGTACTGTCAAGGTCACAGAGTTTATTTGATTATCTTACTATTTATCATTGTCATGTAACATCAGCTTTTTCAATATTGGACTTTAAGTAATGCTATAGTACTACTAATATAGTACTGTGTTGTCATAAGATTGACTGTGATCTGTGTTAAACTTATTCTAATGAACCAGTTTACTGCAAATGTTTTTTGATAAATAAACCTTATTCAGTAATTAACATTTACAATATTTAATATTGTAATGCAAAACTAGCAAAGTTTAATTTAATTTAATTAATTAATTTCTTAGTTAACTTTAATTTAATTTATTTAATTTAATTGATTAATTACTTTAATTTGATTTAATTTAATTTATTTTGCAGATTTTTAATTTGAAATATAAGTTTGATTTTGACTTTTTTCATAATACGTTTGTTTGCTTACACATAAAAAAGGTAAATCAAAACAAAAGTAAGAAGAAATGAAGAAAGATAGAAATAAAATCCTGATTTCTGTGACAGAAAAACATTTGGGTTTATTCTACATGGCCACACACCGTTGTCGAAAAAAGACAAATGTTTAAAAAAAAATTAAAAAGAAAAAAATCTGAAGCACAAAGCTATAACAAATGTAGCATAATACATGAAATAAAATCTAATTATTCATATGAATTTATGTAAAATTAAGGTAGTTAAAGAATAATATATTAGACCTTGAAATCCAAAATGTTACAATTATTTTAATAAATCTTGTACTAATTTGCTGCCACAATATCAGAAAGAAAATGTAAGTTATTTATTTATGCAAGAAGGTAATTGTTTTTAGAAATAAAATAATTTAGAAAATTATTTGGATATTTGCCTGATTTATCATAACAGAAAAGGTAAGTATCTGATAAAAAAAATGTCATTTATATTAAATAACTAGTTTTTGAAAAATCATGAAACAAACTTTTTATTTTAAAAAATTCCTTTGATGTTTTGGTAAAAATAATTGGAAGATTTGATGAAAAAATTAAATAATAACAGGTAACTTTAACAGTTTGCTACATTTTCCTTTATTGGAAATAACATCATGTCAAATTAACATCAAAAGAAATGTATACAAAGACAAAATGACACAATCAAAATCACTATAATTTGGCCGTTGTGTAGTATTATTATAAATTAAATGTATGTGTACTATGGTATAGATGACAGCTGTACTGTTTGAAAGTGAGGATGGAGACGACAAATTCACATTAAAACCTTTTTTTCTAATGAAAAAAAATCACTTAAACATTGAAAGATTAAGAACAATATTTCCTTCAAAGTAAAACTTCGTATTTTTATTCATTTTCAAGAACAAAATTAGCTTAAAACTCTTAAACTGTGTTCATGTAAAGGTCAGAAATGATCTTTAGCTCCTAATGAGACATAAAGTCCTTCAAAGAACTTTATTTAATCTGTTTCGTAAATGTCTAAATTATGTTTTTCCCCAATCATATCAGGTACATGTAGGTAAGGAATCAATCTAAACTTTATACATTAAAGTTTCATCAATTGAATAGTGAACATTTTCCAAAAGTGCATTAAACTGTAATTTATGCAAGTAGACAAAACTGTTTACACATTAACACTGTTTTGCACAATTTATCATTTCAGAAAAACAGACAAAAATACGCTTTTGCATCACATCACATGTTTACTTCCACAGTTGTGGACATAGAGCATAAAGATAATCTGACTAAAATGTCACAAATTACACAACTTTTAAATTTTTTGTTCCATATTTGGTCTCCAAATATCTGATAACCGAAAGATTGTATCAGTTCAAACTTTAAAATGATGTGTATAAGCTTTACCTGAATTTAATGGTATTATTTGTCTTTAAGAGACACTAAAATCTTTCCGTTAAACTGGTAGAAGCCTCTCCTGGTTCTTCATCAAACCTGCCTGGTGGCAGCAGGCCTCGGCCTGTTAAATTACTTGTGGAGTGCCTCCTTTTTCCCCACTTCTTCGTTGGGTATGGAGCCTCAAACTGGAGCGATCACCGAGTTTGCATTCACATCAGTAAAGTGGCAGCACTCAGGCGACCTGCCAAACCGACCACAAGGTGCCCAGTGTGATGCTGTAGGCCACCATGGCCACCAAGTAGACTCTGAACAGCAGCACGTCCAACACGTAGCCCACTTGGAGCCATTCCTTGGCGATTTCCCGGCACCTGTCCCTCTTCTCCAGGAAGCCGCGTATTGCCGTCACCTCCTGCAGGATGTTGTCCATGACAGGTGGGCTGCTGTCCCTGGACGAGGGGGGACGCAGGCCAAGCATCCCAACGTCTCGCTCCTGCTGGCCGTGCCTTTGGCCCATCTCACAGGTGTGGTGGAGGGTGCACTGGGCTGCAGGACAGACGAGGTTTGGAATGTTTTCACATACCTTCATTCCCCGTGGAAAGGCCAGGAGGATTCTAACAAATGTTCATGTCTTGATCTGGAGCTATTTATAATTTGGAGCATCCCAACATTGAATTAAAGTCCCACTCTGATTATCTTTAGTGTGATTTTTAACACGTTTGTTTAATTATTCACCATTTTTAGCCAAAATCCCCCAAAATTTCTAGGACATACAGTTGTTTCTGCAAAGCAGCAGAAGTTAACTAGAAAAGTGTGAATGTTTTTTGCTGAAAGTAGTCGCTGAAAATTCTGAAGCTCTTCGCTGAAAATGGTGATGCAATTTACTTTAATCGTTTAAAAAAGCAAAAGCTATTAGAAAGATAATACATTTGCAAAAAGACTCGAATTTGCTTACAGAACCATGAAAGAGTCCTGAAGTTAACCTAAATTCCTGAAAAGATTGTAGAAAAAATGCTTAAAAATCCCCAATCTCTATCCAAAAAATATCTAGTGTTTTGTTTGAATATGAGCTAAACTACAAAATAGCCTAAAATTCCTCAGTAAAATAAATGAGTCAAAAAAATTACCTTGTTACTAAAATAGCAGTAAAACTCTAAATTAGCGCAAAAAAACCTCAGTAGATAACAAATTAGGCCAAAAAGCCAACTACTAGCCAATTACTAGCTAAACTCCAAAATAGCCAAAAATTCCTTCTTAAATTAAAGAAGGAAAACGTTAGCATGTTGCTAAAAGAGAAGCTAAACTCTGAATTAGGTTTTAAAAAATCTTAGAAAATGAATTAGCCAAAATGTTAGCATGCTAATATTGAAGCTAAACTCTAAATTAGCCTAAAAAAAACCTCAGTAGATAATAAATTAGCCAAAAAAGCCAACACATTGCTTAATTACTAGCTAAACTCCAAAATAGCCAAAAAATCCTCCTTAAATTAAATAAGGAAAAAACGTTAGCATGTTGCTAAAAGAGAAGCTAAACTCTAAATTAGTTTAAAAAAATAGTAGATAATTAATTAGCCAAAATGTTAGCATGTTGCTAAAATATTAAGTAAACTCTCATTCATTTCCTGTGAGGAATATTTTGCACAATATTCCAAAAACTATAAAGTTTCTGAAAACCAAAAATACAAGCAGTAATGTCCCGAACAAGCTGAATGTTTTGATACCAAGATTGCTGAAACTGTAATTGAAAAAAGTTTTTACGTGCTATAAGCAGCAGGAGAATCACGATAGTGTGAATGCTTACTTTTTATAGAGAATTTATCACTTCCAAGTAAAAAAAAAAAACAAAACAAAAAAAAAAACAAAAAAAAACAATGTATTTGTTGTTTAACTGCACAAAAAGCACCCAGCCGAGTTGTGAATTAAAAATATAAAAGTAAACATTCACTGGATGGCTTCCCCTCCTTACCCGTCCCGTAGTTGTTCTCCTTGTAGTGCTCCAGGTCCGAGGCCTGCGACGACAGTCTGGAGCAGAGGCGGTGCTTCTTGTGGATACAGAACAGGACAGGAGCTCGTTCCAGAACCAGGTACTTCACCCAGTGGGGAACCGGCGGCTGCAGGTCCTGCTTGTGAACCAGGCGCACAATCAGAACCGTTTCTGTCAGGCTGATCACCAGCAGGGCCATGCAGACCACGAAGTACACTCCTGCAGGACAGGGAGTCACTTTGTCTTTTACTATGAAATCACACAATAAAATGTGATGGAAACATTTCTATATGTGCTTCTTAGTTACCTATCAGTGGCGTTCCAATGGCGGTGGCGGGCAGGGTGTCGGACACGATGATGAGGAAGACGGAGTACCCCAGGAGCAGAGTGATCTTAAAGGAAACTCTTTCTCCGCTGTCTGGCGGCAGATAAAACCCAACGACGTCCATCACCATCAAGAAGATGCTGGGCAGGAGCAGATTCACCGTGTAGAACAACGGCCGCCGCCGGATCACCACCTGATAAAGGTATGAGATCAAAAGAAAAAATATGTGCACAAAAAAATCAACGATTACATCACAATCATTGTTGCTTTGCGTCACATCTTTAGAGCAGCAGCTGTTCAGCTCAACACAAATGTGAAATATGCAACCACACTTCGGGGAGCTTTTGTCCATTTTGTATGGGGGTTGACACAGTTCACATAAATGCAAAAGGCACAACACAATGACAAAAGCAGACAACATGATGACAAAAGCAGGCAACACGATGACAAAAGCCACAACAAGAGGACAAAAACCACAACACAATGACAAAAGCCAAAGCATAACAACAAAAGCCACAAAAAGATGACAAAATCCACAATGACAAAAGCCACAACGCAATGAAAAAAGCCACAACACAACGACAAAAGCCAAAGCATAACGACAAAAGCCAAAACACAACGACAAAAGTTGAAGTGTAGCGACAAAAGCCACAACAAGACAACCAAAGCTGAAGCATAACAGCGACAAAAACATGACAACAGCCACAATGACAAAAGCCACAACACGACTAAAACCACTAAACAACGACAAAAGCCACAAATAAACGTCAAAAACCACAACTACAAAAGCCGAAGCGTAACAACAAAAGCCACAACAAGACAACAAAAGCCAAAGCATGATGACAAAAGCAACAACACAACGACAAAAGCCGAAGCACAGCAACAAAAGCTGACGATGTGACGACAAAATACAAAGCACAACAATGAAAGCCACAACGCGACAACAAAAGCTGAAGCATAACAACTAAAGCCACAACAAGATGACAAAAGCCGAAGCACAATGACAAAAGGCCACAGCGCAACGACAAAAGCAGAAGCCCAACAATGAAAGCCACTACACAATGACAAAAGCGAAGCACAATGACAAAAGCCACAAGACGACAAAACCACAGCACAACGGAAATACTTTTCAACGGAAATGAATAACTGACTTTTTTTTACATTTCAAGCTATTGTCAAACTTTAAGCATAAACCTGAGAGGGATAAACAAAAATAAAGTGTTGGGTTGTGACTTTTGTTGTTGTGTTGTGCATTAATGTGAGCTGTGTCGACCATCGTAAATTTGCTCTGCAGCTTCAAAAATTCCCAAACTTACATGGAACTTCATCTCAGCGTAGTAGTCGTCATTGTCCACGCTGAAGATCTTGTACTTGGACAGGATGTGGAGGAGCTCCCACTCCCCTTGGTTCATGAAGACACTCTTGTCGTCCCTCAGCATCTCGGGGCTTCGCATCAGAGTGATGTTTATGTCATCAACTACAAATGGAACGACACATCGGAGTCGGCATGAAACACATCAGCTCTCCCCAAACAACACCGCTGTGTGAGCACAGATCCCAGCGTGACGCCGCAAAGCTGCTGCTCTGCTCTGGACATCTTAGAGCGGGGTGTCGAACTCAATCGCACAAGGGGCCAGAATCCAAAACACACCTCAGGTCACGGGCCGAACAGGATAAACATTTATTGAACACACTAAAACTATTTTTTTTTTTTTTACTTTAACACCATAACCTTTACGATAATTATGAACTAGGTATATAGAATTACCTGCAATAATGCTAGTGTGAATGCTGGAAGATGAATTTCGCTAGTGCTGATAGCTGAAAACGCTGAAGTTGAAAGCTAAAGTCACTGTAGCTAATAGCTGAACACTAATAGCTGAAAAAGACTGAAGTTGATGGCCAGCTAAAATATTAGTTAAATGCAAAAATTTGTCCAAAAAACAACAAAAAAAACGTATGTCAGCTAAAACAGCTAGCATAGTTGAAAAATGGCTAAACTTCAAAATATCCCAAGAAACTGAAAAAAGCCTAAATTAGATAAAACAGCTAGCGTGTAAATATTAGCTTAACTCTAAAACAGCCTAAAACAAACAAAAACAAACAACCCCTGCCCCCCCCTAAAATTTGCCAAAACAGCTAGCATTTAGCCGGAATATTAGCTAACTTCAAAACAGCCTAAAAAGCTAAAAAAAAAAATTAGCCTAAATTAGACAAAACTGCTAACATGAAGCAAAATATTAGCTAGACTCAAAAACACCCTAGAAAACAAAAACAAAAAAATGGCCAAAATAGCTAACATGTGGCTGAAATATTAGCAAAACTCAATAACAACCTAAAAAAACAACTTTAAATTAACCAAAAACAGCTAGCATGTAGCTGAAATATTAGCTAACTTCAGAGCAGCCTAAAATGCAAAAAAAAAAGTTTGAATTAGACAAAATGGCTAACATGAAGCTGAAATATTAGCTAAACTCAAAACAGCCTAAAAAACAAAAACAAAAAATGGCTGAGACAGCTAGCATGTAGCTGAAAATTTGTTAAACTTCAAAATATCCCAAGAAACTGAAAAAAGCCTAAATTAGCAAAACAGCTAGCATGTAAATATTAGCCAGACTCCAAAACAGCCTAAAAAACAAAAAAGGTCCAATTAGCCAAAACAGCTAGCATGTAGCTGAAATATTAGCTAAACTCTAAAATAGCCTAAAAAAAATCTTAGTGAATGCAAAAATAATACAAAAAACTAGAAGAATGCTAATTTTTAAAACTGTAAAACTGTAACTTTTTAACATATTTATGAATAATAAAAAGGCAGGAATATTAATCCAGAATAAATCAATTTAAACCTTAAATAACTTTCAATATTTTACTCTCCATAAAAATATATTCTGTCAAAATTATACATGTTAGAAATGAGCACAAGATAACATCGGGTCATTAATAAAAATAAAATAAAATGATCTGGAGGGCCGGATAGAATTACCCAGAGGGCCGGTGTAAACAGTGCATTTAACTATTATTTTGGGTCATTCATTCAGTCAAAGAGCTCCTTACTGGTATGCAGCCAGCTCTGGAAGGTGAGGCTGCATTTCTGGACATCAAAGGGGAAGTTGTAGATGTTGAGCGTGCAGGCTGTGACCACTTGGATGGGTTTGTAGTTTCGCACCAGCCCCTCGTGTGTGACATAGACGTACGGGATGTCTGGAGATTTCCCCACGTCCACGCTGGAGATAACAGACACGAGTGACAGCAGTGATGCTGGTAGGACCAAGTAAAAAGCGAGTGCGAGAACGACTCTTACAACTCGTTGATGAGGATGTCGGGGACCCACACATTCGCTGTGGGGAGAGAAACTTGCTTGACTTCATCGAAATCTTCTGGATTCCACACCAGGAATTCATCCGTCCACGACTGCAATAATTAGATTAGAAAAATGGATAATGTGAAAAACAGGTAATTGAATAATTTTTTAATTATTTAGATACATAAAATTACAAATTGCTCATATTTCTTACTTGTCGGTACCACACATATGTTGTCAAAACTTGGTTCTTCTCATCCTTTGGAGTAAGAAGAAATCATTGTGACTGAACGACACATTTTCTGATTTGATACAATATATAAGGCTGCTGGTGGCTCTGGTTATTGAATAAATATTAAGTCTGTTTTTTTCTACTTTGCAATTTTCTCTTATAATTTATCTTTAACAGGTTTTTTTGTGGCAATACTTGATTTTATCTTTTTAGTGCAACCCCAGCTTCTTTTGTTCCATATGTTTTTCATTATATCACATAATCATTTCACAACTAACCTGAAACTGTTAAAGAAGAGATGTAAAATTTGTCATTGTTTTACTTCAAAATGTATTTTATGTAACAATAATCCAACACGTAGAGACAAAATAAAAATGATAAATGACTATATGCAAAGTTCAAAAAGAGCTTTGGAAGTCATCAGTCCAAACTTAAATGTATGCAAACAGTATTTTTACAGAAACAAACACCAATCTAATTCCAAAATGCAGATTACATTACAAATGTAAAAACTCACCACATTCAGAATGGAGTAAACCATGAGGTCGATGGCCACTATGGTGGACGTCCTCCAGTCCTTCACTGGCCTCACGCCTTTCTTATATCCTGAACTCAGAAACTCCGACAGACGCACTAAAGTAGCGTTGGCAAACCTTCCGCTGCTGCCGCCGCCGGCCAGCTTTTTGGCTGAAAACAAACAGAACATAACGTTAAATGTTGTTTATATGTGCACGAGAGTGGATTAGCAGAATTTGTCTTGTGATGTCTTACCCTTTTTAGGACAAAATGTGACCTTGAAAAGATCTACTAACAGTCATTTTTAGATATATTGCTCTGATGATTGGAAATAATGCCTTAAAATAAGTACATATTCCTCATAAAGAGTTTTATTTCTTTAAATCAGATGTGTTCAGCTCCAAAAATTTAGTATTTTGAAAGGTAAAACAGTCCAACTATCCTTATTTATAAACCACGATCATCTTAAAGATTAGAGTTACACATTTTAGAATGAGCTTGTATTTTAAAAAAATAAATGCATATTTACTTACAGATACAAGTCAAACTATCTTTTCCCAAAATCGAGCAAGTCTGTCACTTGAAATAAGTCCACTCACAATTCGCAAAAAAATAAAAATTCTGCTTTAAAACATTATGTAAAGAAAAAATTGAAATTTAGACTAAAATAAGATGTTTTTGAGATCAAATGACAATGATATACAAGATTTATTATTACCTCTTTCTGAAAAGTTACTGAGAACGTCATTTTGACTTCTATCATGTATTATAAGATTCAAACTAGAGAGACAAAAATAAAAATGTTGTATTTGTGGTGACTGGAGCCTATCCTCGTTCAATGTTTGTAGCCCAGAATAAAATTCTAATAAAAATCATCCTCATTTTGATGACAATTTTCAGAAATTTTACTAAGAATTAAGGAAGTTTTGACTTCTGGCGTGTACTAATAACATTATATCAAAATAAAAACGAGACAAAATAATTTGCTGACATTTTTTTTTCTGTTTTTGCAGTGACTGGAGCCTATCCTCACTGAAAGTTTGTAGCTCAGAATAAAATGATAACACAAATTGTCCACATTTTGGTGACAATTTTCTGAAAAGTTCATATGTTTCATTCGCGCCTTAATAAAATGTGATATTTTAAATTTAACTAGAATTAAGTTGACTCACAATTTACAAGAAAAAAAACTTCTGCTTTAAAAATATTACGCGAAGTAAAAACTGAAATTTAGCTTAAAATAAGATGTTTTTGAGAACAAATGATGAATAAATTCAAGATTTATTATTATGTCTTATTGAAAAGTTACTGAGAATGTAATTTTGACTTCTATTGTGTATTAATAACAAAATATCAAGCTAAAAACCAGACAGAATGACTTAGTGAAATCTTTCAGTTTTTGCGGTGACTGGAGCCTATCCTCATTCAAAGCTTGTAGCTCAGAATAAAATTGTGATATAAATCGTCCACATTTTGGTTACAATTTTCTGAAAAATCCATATGTTTCATTAGAGTCTTAACATAATCAAATGTATTTGTTGCTAGTTGCACATTTTTTCTTATTTTATTTTATTGCATCAGGCATTGAAACTATTTTAAATTGACCCTCGATTTTGGAACAGATCTATTGAAAGCATTTCTATGTTTATCTGATGAAGTTTGCTGTTATGATTTAATGACATCAGTAATTTAATGACATTTTAATTAAAAGTGAAGAAGATTTGATATCTAGAATAGGCTTAAAGGTTCACAGAGTGATTACTAATGGAAGAATCCGAAGTGGCTGTACCTGTAGATGCTCTGAATCCCCCATGAATCAGAATGAAAAGAAGCGCCGCCCAGGCGGATGAGGCTCTCATGGTTCTGGTCCAGCTCTGTCTCTGTTCAAAGTCGCTCTGATGAAAGGCCGCGGGATGCTTGATCCTCCTGCACACCCGCCGACTCTATGCATGGCTTCCTCCTCATCCATGATGAGATCTTGTTAGTGTCAGCGGGTCACGAGGGAGCATCAATCTGCTCTGAGGCCACTCCCCCTCGCTTGGAGGCTGACTGTGATAAGTGGAGCGGAAAGACCACAGACGCTCACGCAGGGCGGCTTAGAGTGGATCGTGTTGCACGTCTGAGAAATGATTTAATTAAGTAATGCAACAACAGTAGAACTGCTTGACAGTGATAGTCAATTAAAAAGCTATTAGTCAGGATGAGATCTCACCTGCAGACGGAAAACTCGGACTAAATGTAGACAGACATTGAAGATACCCATCCCTAGATATAAACTAAATAAGATGTTCATATAAAACAGTGAATTATCTGGTTTGCAAATGTCCCAGAATGCACCACTCAGACTCTCCTACACAAGAGAATCTGTTAAAATTTGTTAAAGACGTGACATATAATTGTGACACTCCTGTGAATC
>NC_050525.1:24770009-24776131 GCF_002922805.2 Oryzias melastigma | reverse complement strand
TCTACACATTTGATTTCATTTTTTTGTGATTTTTGCTGGAAAAAATGTCAAAATTTGCTACTCAGAATTGATTTTTTGGGGTGACAGTTTCAGGTTTGTTGTGGAATTTTTGTGGAATTTATTTAAAAATATTTTTTATAAAAACAAAATGAAAAACAAACCTTATACTAAAACACAATGGAATATTACAAACAAAAAAATGTTTTTTGAGTTATGACTTTAATCTCGTAAATTTACAAGAATAAAGTTGTATTTGGTAAATTACAAGAATAAAGTCGTATATTTATGACTTTAAAAGTCACAGGCTAATCTTATGACTTTTCTTGTAAATATACATGTTTTAAAGTCATACATTTATTACTATAAATTTAGTAATTTTTATCTTACATTTTCTAAATTTGAAGTCACTTTAAATCTCTTAATATAACTTTTTTTTTTGGTAGTCCTAATACATCATTGTACTAAAAAGATGGATATCAACCAAAAATGATTTTTTTAACACTACATAAAATTTTAAATTCCAAGTTGAAAAAGCTCCAGACTACTCAGTGTTGAGGATTATTTGATTCTCCACACACATAACTCAGAGGAATGCATTTAAAACCATGTAAATATGCATTAAAAACATTCTGATTGGAAGCTTTTATTTTCTTAACAAGATTTAAAACGAAGTTCATACAATTCTGAATGAAGAAACCCGAGTTACATACATTAGTCATTAATTACTAAACAAAACTATTTAGTGCAAAAAATAAAGATTAAAAAGACAGCATTGTTTTGACCTTTTAAATGGTATATTAAATCTTACGCCCATAAAAAAACTACTTTTAAGTAATACCTTTATGAACTGAGTAAAGCGCATTCTATTTTCCAGATTTATACTTGTATTTGTCCATTTTACTTTGCATGTAGATATAAAAACATACTTAAAACAGTTTCATTTCTAGTGAAACTGTACCACATATTCACAAGAGAGAATAGGAAAGTTCCTTCAATCAAACTCATTTTGACAGGTGCCCCGCCCCCAACCCCACCCCTTGAGATGACGCAACAATTTGATATCAATTTTATATTAAATTGTTGCATCATCTCAAGGGGTGGGGTTGGGGGCGGGGCACCTGTCAAAATGAGTTTGATGGAAGGTACATTCTATTCTCTCTTTCACATTATAATTTTACAGTGACATACATTTAAAAAAATCCTTAAAATGACAAAAACTAGTACTAAAATTTGTTAAAGTTTTAAAACATCTGGATCTTTGTTGGGCAGATGTAATATATAGAAATGTAATTTTTATTGTATCATTTATAATAGTGTGAACTTGGAGTTCACCCTCTTAGTTCTGGTTCTTTGATTACACTTTTTAATTTGATTTAAATCTAATCAGTCTCTTTTGTATTTTATTGCCTGTTGACATTTTATGCTATTTTTTATTATAACTTGCTCAAATTAAATTTTTTTCAACTCTCTTTTTATTGTCAAGTGCTTCGACACTCTGAAATCGTTGTAAAGTGCTTTATAAATAAAGATTGATTCATCAACATGAGACTCTACTTTATGTCTTTCTCCGATCCCCTGTGATAACTCTTTTTCTTTCAGTAACCACCAAACAGCTTTTGAATATACAAACTGTTACAGGTTTGAGGAGACTTGCATGAAGCTAGTTATTTTAACATACCTGTGTGGTCAAAACATTTTAACCCTTTAAGGAAACCCTCACTTTTGTCCAGAAACGTTTTATTAGTTTTAAAAGCTGCTTTGGAGGAATTTGTTTGTACTTTTGTCCACTTAAAACATTTTTTATCAAACAATATAGATAAGCTGACTTTATAATAAAAAAAAAATGAAGGAATAAAATAAAATCACTTATTGATTTTTTACTTATGTGTCCCTAACCAGAACTTTCTAGTTTTATTTGAAAACTATTACCAACCAAAGAAAAAATACATTTATTTTTAATTAATTAATTATTTCTTTTTCCAACAATTCAACCTTTTTTTAAATACCACAAAGATTTTTAAATACACTATCAATGTACGTAATGTTTCTTCATTTTTTTTTTATTATCTTGTAATTTGTCTTTAGGTATTTCAAGCAGAGGTTATGTTTATGTTTTGTGTCATTTTCTTTTTGTAGGATGAATCTCTAACTAACTATGTTCACACAACTTGCATTGTGCTGCAGTTTGCTGTGGCAGCTTCCATGTTTTGAAGAGCCTCTCACTCTCCTGGATCCGGCTAAACGTCCCCATACCATGACACTTCCTCCACAAACTCAGCCCCCTGATTCAGTTGTGCCTTTGACCTCTTCCTGTTGGAGTTTATCCCAGTTTCTGAGCATCTATTGATAGGAAAAGATATTAAGTGAAATGATGATCAATCTGTTTTCTATTGTCTCTTTTATTGTGTTCTTAATTTAGAAAAGAAGTCAACTTTTCTAACATTTACATAAAACAAAACAACAAGTAGAAGGTTGTAGCCGCATAATCTTAGTACACATGTATATAAATATTCTGCATGGGGCTATGTTGGTTATTTTTGAGCCAGTGTTACAATCACATATAGATATAATTTAATATTATGTTTGTACAACATATATTACATATAAAAAAGCACAAATTAAACACTTTTTTTAGTATTTGCAAAAGGTTTTTTAGAAATAATTCCATATAGTTGTATTTACCGTTACAAGCATCAAATCATACTATTTACACAAATAAATCCTGTGTCGACATGTTTTCAGGTTAGGTAAAGCTCCAGTTGGCCCACAGGAGCAGCAGAGTACTCGTATACAAGGCAAGGACAAAAAGATAAAAGCGGAAAAGTAAGCAGTCAAGCCGCAAGCAGAGGGACAGCCACTCCGACTGAGCCAAGGACTCGCTGTCCTCCTGGGCGAAACCCAAACGGAGGGACACCAGCTCCTGGAGGAGCCACTCCAGCCCACGGGGGACGTCCTGGATCTCATTCAGGGACAGCAAATCCTCCTCCAGTGAGTAGTCAGCGTCAAAGTCTGTGCAGAGAGGACACAAATCACAAACGGATTTGACAAAAACAGTTCAACCACAAATGAAAGTGATTTGGAGCAAATTCTTTGTTTTTTAGAGTCACAAAGGGAATTTTACCAGTTTTCCACTTAGAAAAGCAACTTTTTAAAAAATATCAATTGTTCGTAATGTTGTTTTTGGTTACCAGGAAACTTGAGGAAAAAGATTAACTAAACTCAAAGTGAACTCCAAGAGTTTGGCAATATAAGTATCCCAATACACATCTCATGATACGATACATATCTCGCGATACAATGCATATTCCGATACACGTCTCTCGGTACGATACGTATCCTAATATGTGTCTCGTGATATGATACGTTTACCATGACATGCCTCATGATGCAATGCGTATCGTGATACATGGCTCAAAATATAATACGTATTCCGAATGATAACTATCTTACGATACGATAAGTATCCTGATACACATCTCATGATACGATCCGTATACAGATGCATATCTCGCGGTACGATACGTATCCCGATACACATATCACGATACAATGAATATTCCGATACACGTCTTACGGAACGATACGTATCCTGATATGTGTCTTGCGATACAATACGATTACCAATACGCGCCTCACGATACATTGCGAATCGTGATACATGACTCACAATGTAATAGGTATTCCGATACACGCCTCACAGTACGATACGTACAGATACATGTCTTACGATGCGATAAGTATCCCAATACACATCTCACAAAATAATACGCCTACCGATATACGCCTATTGATGCGATGCGTATCGTGACACATGGCTCACGATATGATGCGTATACCGATGCATGTCTCATAATATTTAGATACGCGCCTCACAGTATGATACATATCCCAATACATGTCTCACGATTCGATACATATAACGATACATGTCTCACAATATGATACTTGTTCCGAAACACGCCTCAGAATAGGGTACATATCCCAATACACGTCTCACAATATGCTACATATACTGATACGTGCCTCACGGTGCAATACGCATAATGATACGCGTCTCACGATACGTTTACCAATACACCCACACAATGCGATGCAAATCCCGATACATGTCTCACGATATGATACATATTCCGATATTTGTCTCATGATACGATATGTATCACAATTTATCCTGACTATACCAAAACATTTTTTACTATTTTTTAAACTGAAGCTCCGTGCATGAGATGCTGCGCAACCTCATTGCTTGGCTTGTTTTTATCGGAGCCCACTACGAAGCCTCGCAATCTGCGTTTTTATATGGTACTTGCAGCAACGTGGCACAGAGTTTCAGTTTGGTACCCATCCCAAGTAAAAATGAAGAAGCACGTCTCATAACAATAAAAAAAAAACACAAAGCTGCTCAAAGAGGCTCAGTGTGCTGCCAACTACAGGTTGGTGTTCAGGTGAAAACAAAAGTAAGACACTGAAGGACGCTCATAAATACAATATCATCTTGTCAACGTTTTTAAAGTTTTGCCAAATAAAAGATCGCGATATATCACCAAATCAAATTTTCCTCCACACCCCTAATGTGTAACTATGGCTGGTACCTTCAGACTGGTTGATGTGGTCCAGGGTTTTGATGGAGGTGAAGACACTCTCAGTGTAGCTGTGACCAGCAGAACCGTACTTGTCCAGCAGGCAGGCGGATAGTGACATCTGCTTGACCTCCTTCTCACTGTGGTGGAGCAGTTTGACCACCAATATTGACTTAATGAGGCTGAGCATCAGCATGGCCATGCACGCCACGAAGAAAACACCTGAGAAGAAAACATTTCAACTAGAAAAAGTTCCCGCTTTTATTTTATATAAACTTAAAGGCACTGTTGGGTTTTCTAAATGAGATCATGACTTTTTTTTAGAAAAAGATTTAAAAACTTTCTAGATTTTACTCAAAATTTGATAACAAAGTTCAAAAGCAGAAGCAAAAAAAGTTATTTTAGTTTAAAAAAAATGCAGTTTTCTGAATTTCTACCATGTTCTGCAGTTTTTCCCTCTTAATATTTTACAAAAAAGTAGATTTAAAAGACTGAAGTGAGGAGTAATCCCACCTATGAGCGGCGTTTTGACTGCAGAAGCCGGCAGCTCATCCGTCAGGTTGACTCTGAAGACGGTGTATCCCAGAAGAATGCTGATCTTAAAGGCGATGCGCGTGCCGCTGTCCAGAGGAAGGTAGAAGCTGACCACGTCCACCAACATTAAAAAGATGCTGGGGATGAGCAGACCCACGACATACAGCAGGGGGCGCCGACGGATCAACAGCTAAGATGAACACAAGAGCAATAAAGTGAGAAACCAACCTTCATTTTAAGTTCAATCAATAAAGCTTTATTTATAAAACCCTTTTCATACACAATAAGTGTAGTTAAACTCTAGTTTGGTTACAAATGAGCCTTTTTTATCTTATGATTTAATGTAAGTAAACCGATTTAAGATTTATTTATTTTTGTTTTTGTTATTTAAAAAATCCTCTTGACATATTGCACAAAAAATAGTTTATCCAATTTAATTCTTAAATGTATTTATGTAGCCCCGAAAAATGCAGGAATAACTAAATTTAACAACAAATAATAAATATAATAACTAAATTTGCAAATACAATAAAAAAAAACAATAAAAAATAAAAGTTAACAAGCTAGCTCACTAATTCTTCTTGTTGGAGTTAAAATCTAAAGTGAAAAGAGTTTTTAAAAATGACTTAAAACCACTGAATTTATAAACTTTAATATAAAGTTAAAGATATTGTACTGCAAAAACAGGCTGCAAGAAATAAGAGGTAAAAAAGATCCTAAAATTTGACATTGTTCTTTGAAAATGCAAAACAAACAAAAAAAAAATGCCAGTGGGGTAAAAAAAAATCCAGTCGCTAAAAATGCATATATGTGACTTTGTAGTGTTTAAAACATATATTTATTATTGTATTTCTAAATGTTATCTACTTTTTGATGTTTTTATTTATTTTATCGTTTTGTCTTGTATGGGTTTCAGCAGACTCAACAATTTATCCTTGGGATTATTGAAGTCTGTCCATCCATCCATTCCTTCATCCATCCATCCGTCCATCCATCCCTCCATCCATC
>NC_050525.1:24762476-24769548 GCF_002922805.2 Oryzias melastigma | reverse complement strand
CCCTCCCTCCCTCCGTCCATCCATCCATCCATCCATCCATCCATCCATCCATCCATCCATCCCTCCCTCCCTCCATCCATCCCTCTCTTCATCCATCCATCCCTCCCTCCATCCATCCCTCCGTCCATCCATCCATTCAAAAACTTTTATAAGATTATTTTTCTTGCAACAAAAATTTGATTATTTTTGTTTCTTTACTTTTTAAAGAGTCTGTTTTTTTTACCGTTTTCATTGATAAAAATGCGAACAATATCTGACCATACTGAACCACATTCTTAATTAAGCTTCCTTTGGGTAAATGTATTGAATAAAATGAGTTTTACTTGTAAATTCTGTGTTAAAAAGTTAACACTAAACCTGTTTGAGGTTTAATAAAGAAAATCTTTCCTTTTCCAGTGAGCGATCCCTAAAAAGTCCTCCTTCTTCAAGCTGAATCACTAACAGCCCTCCCAACCCCTGATCTCCACCTGCAACGGGGCTATGGAGCCATTTTGCTGACAACTAACAAGAGGTCCATTGATCAGGCAGCCACTGAGACAGTGTCATTATGGCCGCTCAGCCTCCCCAGTCCATTGGCTTCCCTCTCTAACTGTCTCTTTCCTTGCCAGGAGCGGCCACACTCTCATCATTTGGAATTAGCGGCGCCGCTCAACCCGTGAAGGTCGTAGCCAATTGCTTTACACTTAACAATCTAACACACAGCTGGGAGGGAAGGGGGGTTTATAAAAAAGCAATCACACTAATCATTGTAGTGCAACTGAAACATCCACGTTTGGATGTTTTATTCCAAAAATTCACAATCCATACGTTGAACTGGATCTGTGAGTAATCCGTGTTGTCCTGCCGGATCTGCCGGTACTGGGAAGGAATGGACAGCAGTTCCCATTCGCCGTCGTTCATGAACTCCCGCTTGTCGTTGGCGATGGCGTCTGCACTCCTCCACAGAGCCAGATCTATTTCATTCACTGCAGACACATAATCATCATCATCAGGCAGGAAATGCTAAACCAAAACTCCACGTATATGATGTTTTTATGTGAGCGCATTGGTCATCTCTGCTGTTTCTTTCTTAAATGAAAAAATACTTCCTTCTCCTTTTCACTTTAAACAAAGATGCGTTACTTAAAGACAAAAACTTACTTATTCCTCTTATCCTATTTAATGTATTGTTTATATACTAAATAATGAAACAAGACAGGACTTACTTTCAAGCATTTGCAAAGAAACTGTCCATGATCAGTTTTTTCTTTTTTTACATTTATTTGTCATTCACTGGCAGATCGTTTAAAGATCTGTTCCAAAGAAAATTGTGCTTTTAATATGTTCTTGCTGCATTTTTCTCTAAGAAATGACGATTAAAACAGCACTTTGGAGTATTTCTTTATTCAAATGGTTGTGAATCAGCAGCAGATGAAAGAATGCAGTTTGGAACACACTTGGTGTAGCTCTCACTCCGCTTATAGACAAACAGATCCATTTTTGTTTTCCTCGTCTGAGCTGGAATCTGGATCAAAACTCTTTTCTAGTTCTGATATGGCTCGCCATTTTTGTTGCACCACTAATGCTTGAGGGGCTGTAAGCTAAGGCATTATGGGAAATGAGGGCTGGTCTATGCGCCAACTGTAAGAGATAATTTCGATGTTCAATTGTATTTATTTCTCAGGGGCAGAGCACATTAAAAGCATTGCATGCAATGAGTCAGAATTAGCCCAGCGGCCATTTTTCAACACGAAATATCGAAAATCGATACTCGAAACCAAATTGAATCGGGCTTTTAATTTTTATCTGAAAAATAATCAAATTTAAGTCTGTTTAAAGTGGAGGTCTGCAACCTTTATCACATTAAGAGCCTTTTGATTCAGTTTTTTACTGATCAAAATCCAACGAGAGCTGCCAGATCCAACTTCAACCTTTAGAAAATTACACTTCATTTGAATTATGGCAGTGTTATATTTTTTCTGTATATATTAATTTTAGTTATTTTAATTTTTCCAAGAGGAAAAATTACTTATTGTCATCGTATTTACAAAAATTAAATTGGCACTATTCTACATTATACTACAATAAACGTTCCTTTCAAAATAAAATACATCCTTCATTCAAATAAGCTCCTCCCACTGCAGCAGATATACCTGAATTACAAAATGCAAGAGAGTCCCATAATATTTATTAGTGCATGTCTCCCTTTTACTATTGAATATAGAAATGACAACAATGGTCCAGATCTGAATCCTTAAAGACGGTCTTTACATGTTGGTCTAAATGCAGTTTATTATAGCAGAATAATAAGAATATAGCTTTAAATTTAGTGTAATAATAGACCACTCTGATAATCTTTTATCATCATTTTGCTCAGGTACATGCCAATAATCTAAACAAAACAATGAAACTTTATTAGCAAAAGCAAATTAACCATAACTATAAAACTACTATTTACTGAAATCGATTTATCTTCAAATCCAAAGAGCCACAATGAAGAGATAAAATTGGAAAAAAGGAATTTAAAGCTGATTATTAAAAAGTATTAACCAGTAGGGTCTGGTATAGTGTTAGTGAAGGAGCAGTTTTGGTCCAAACAAAGGTATGAAACACACCTGAGTGAAGCCAGCTGCGGAAGGTGAGGCTGCAGTTCTGCTTGTCAAAGGGAAAGGCGTACATCTCCAGGCTGCAGGCCAGCACCGCCTGGATGGGCCGGTAGTTCTTCACCGAGCCGGAGGAGTTGACATAAACATACGGGATTGGAGGAGACTTTCCCTCCTCCACACTGGAAACGACGAGGAAATACAGAAAAAAGAAAGATGTGAAGTTAAAAAAAAGTTATTGAGATCAAGTTCATGACTGCATTCTAGACAAATGTTTCCTCTCATTTAAATTAAAGTTGTTCAGATTTTCTTGGATTTAATGAATTCTTCAGTAATTAGCCTTTTAAAAAGCCAACTTTTAAATTTTGAAAACATTTAACACTTTATTGATGGCTGTATTTTGTCTAAAAGTTTAAAATTCTAGTTATTATAGTGCTCAGTTTTAATATTTACCCTTTAAAAAAGTAAAAGTTATGGTTTTACTATCAGCCCACTTATCAAGAACTGTTTAAACGCCTCATCTTAATAATGATCCGACATATTAAGCTAAGTCAACATTCAATAGGCTAAACCTGCTGCAAACTGATAATAAATGTTAACAGAAAATATATTTAGAGCTTAATTTAAAGTTGCTTTTAAGGAAACGATACAAATAATTATGTTTTTTAACACATTTGTGTGGCATTATTCTGCCTCTATTCACATATTTACTTGTTTTTATATGTATTTCTTTATTCAAATCTTTGTGAATCAGAAAAATGCAGTTTGAAAAAAAATGTATTTGTGATGTAGAAAACACGCCGGGCGGGGCCACAAGCTCCGCCCCATTCTGATGCATCCAAATAGATCCATGTACGTTTTGGTTTTTCTCGTTTAAGCTGGGATCTGGATCAAAACTGTATGACTGCTGCTCGCCCTTTTTATGTTAGGTTGGGGGTGTGAGGGGCTATAAGCTAGAACCAGGTAAACAGGAACGGGGGCTGGGCTTCTTCACACCAGTGGCCCCGCCCACAACTCCTCAGAAAGTAGCCTATGTCCTTGTAAAGGACAAAGAATTTTGGATTTTGGCTAAAAACGTCAAGATTATAATTAAAACACCACTGTGATCATCTTAAAGTCGATTGGAATGGGACTTAAATTCATCCCTAGAGTCTAACAGCTGTGTTTCCATAGAACATAATTTAGGGTTCTGCAACCTTTAACTCCAAAAGAGCCATTTGGTCCAATTTCTCACAACCCCAAACCCAGCGAGAGCTGCCAAATCCCAATTAATCTTTTAGAAAATAAACTTTATTTACGGTTATGTGCCCATTAAGCCATTTCTTTATAAAATGTAGCTTACAGATATGTACAATAAATGGGATATTTTTCTTTAAATAGCAGCTAAATTCACTTCTTTACTTTCAAATGCAACTTGTACAAGTTCCTTTCAAAATAAAACACAAAATAAAATCTTCCTGTTATTAAAAATGCACGAAACCATGTCAGACATGGCACTTTCTATCATTATGATAACAACTAGATGCCAATGTTTAGAATATGTGCTTAAATTAACTAATTTCATATTTATTAAAATTAATATAATTGTGGCTCATAGACTCTTGACATAGGCGAATAACTATATTGAAATTCTAGAAATCCCCCTAAAAATACATTTGCAATTAACCTGTTTCCATTAAATCATAATTATGTGAGTAAACACAAACCATATACTTTGATTTACAGCAGATACTTTCACATTTCTGCCACAGCATTAACACTCATCATCATCTATCAAAGGAGACGTCGGCGTCTGATTCAGGCCATGGAGCAGCGAACTATACATTATATATATATTGGTCACGTGACTCATTTAATTAAAAAAAGTTTCCTTTGCTACGTTGCGAAATATGTCAATTTCAATGCATCTCCTCCAAACACAAAAATGTTTTTTCAACAAATGCGAGTTTTTTCAAAATTGTTGTGTTTCAATTAAGTGAATTTATTATCGCAAATCCAATTTCATAGTCAATGGGAACGCAGCTGTGGTGTGATTTACTGAGTGAATTTAGTCTGAAGTAAAAACAAACAAAACAATGTTTCTGGGACTTCTTACAATTCACTCACGATGACATCAGGAACCCAAATGGCATCGGACGAAAGGGAAATCTCATTGATGCCATCGAACTCTTCTGGATCCCAAACAAGAAATTCATCTCTCCAGATCTGAAAATGATCAACAAATCATTTAAATTTGAACAATATTGAAGATAATGTTCTCAAATGGGAAAAAGGACAAAACAAAGCAAATTTTAATGGCAAAAGTGCATTTTTAAACAAAAACGTAAATAAATCTTTTATATATATATATATATATATTTGCAAAAATAATAATAATATTGACAGAAAACGTACCTGTCTGTACCAAATACTGGTAGTTATGCTCTGAGTCTTTCCATCCTGAGAACAAAAAAGGTTTAAAAATTTGTTACTCTAATACTTTGTGTCTAAAGCAAACAAAAAGTTTAGATTTAACAACAATTTCTATGAAAAGTGACTCAGTTTCAACTTTCACCTACTGTTGTAAATAGTGAATTATGATCTCAAGTGTATCTCAGTTCTCCTGCAAGTTCTTCTGAATCTAACTGAAAATATTCAAAATTTAAATTTATCTGCAAAACAAAACGTTAACTTTTCTCTTTCCTTACTTTCTTTTCTTTTAACATGCATTAAAAGCTTAATAACGTTATAAATGTCTCAAAAATATGTTAGTTTTGTCACGACTTTATTAGTGTGACATCCATTAATCTGCAGATGCATCTAAATGATGGGGGATTAAAACATTTTTAAATCTTTTTTTTTGTTAAATTAAGAGACAAAAATGTTCTGAAATGTTTGAAAAATTATCATTTCACATATAAAAGGAGATATTTTAAATTTTCATTATCATTTGTTTCAATCTTAAATATTATAATAGGTTTGACTAATTTTTAAATATACTTTAAGCAACAAAAACAAACTAGTTTTCTGTGGAATAGACAAATATAAATAAAGTTGAGGCACCACTTCAAGGACAGACTGCAGGATGAGGTCAATGTAGATGGTGGTGGTACTGGTCCAGTTGTGGACGGGTCGAACTCCAGAGTCATAGTTTCTCAGGAGGGTTCTGGTCAGCTGGTTTAGCGAGGATCTCTTTGGCTTTTCCGGCACACAAACGGCCAGATGAGCTGAAACTTCAAACAGACAATTTGAGAAGTTAGGATATAAAACACAAAGTTCAAGATATTCCTGGTTTACATTTTATTTAATTGTTATTTTTCACACCATGATTCAAACCTAAAAAGCTGTTTTGTGCATAAGTATCCTATATATCCATTATTTTTTACATCATTTTTTACTACCCACAGTGAGTTTGGACCAGTACACGAAACAAATCTGAATAAAAAGGGTGCTTAAACAATACGTCTCTGAATATAAAAGAAAATCTTACCTGCAAACAGCAGCGTCAGCCAAAAGAACGACATGGAGCAGAAGATTTACATTCAAATATTTCTCTGTAAACAGTAAAATGTGCAGTTTCCAGTGATACGCTGAGCAGAACCAGAACTGAAAGAAGGAGTGAGCCCGCCTCACAGACATGTTGGGCGGACTGATATTGATTTTCCATAACAAGAGAAACATGATATGAATGACTAAAACTCCTCAGAGACGATGATGTTCTGATATCCGCGAGTTCAGGAAGAAATGTGTTTTATTCCAATAGATAAATATCTAAAGATTTGTTACCAGTCACACCAAGAAAAGAAATATTATTTTCAAAAACATTATTATTAAATAAGACAAACATTTCATTTTAACATATCTTAAAAAGGCAAATTTCTTATTTATTTGTTTTTTGTAGTTGTTTTTTTAATAGAAAAATAGACATTTTGTCACATTTACACAAAGCCTTCCAGATAAAAAAAAATAGTCCAAGACCATTTATAAATATTGCTAATTATTCATTTTTAGTCTAATAACTCATAACGCTTTGATTGATTCTTTTTATTAACTTCCAACTGATTAAAAACCACATTTAAATGTAAAATGACTTTAGTATTACTTTTAAACATAAAACCTCCTAGAAGTAGACAAGAATCTAGAGATTTATAATTCATATGAAGGGTATTGCATAAAAAGTCAAATAACTGATGGTCTTTGTTGTAATTATTTGACTTTTTCGTCCTTTTATTTCTTATTGTTGCCTCCTAATTTACTCGATTTTAATATATTTGTAAACATTACATTTACCCATTTCTATTTATAAACTGTATTTTGCACTATTGCATCCCTGTACATATTTGCAACTTTTCTTTTCTATCTACCTTTCTATCATTTTGCACAATTATTGTCTTGTAATTCTGGTTGTTTTTCTGAGCTGCTTGAATCTCATTACAATGTAAATAGTAACAACAATAAATAATTCGGATTTAGATTTTTTTTAAATCAAAATCAGCTCAAACTGGCTTCAT
>NC_050525.1:24760912-24762114 GCF_002922805.2 Oryzias melastigma | reverse complement strand
TTACTCGATTTTATTATATTTTTATACATTACATTTACCCATTTCTATTTATAAACTGTATTTTGCACTATTGCATCCTTGTACATATCTGCAACTTTTTTTTCTATCTACCTTTCTATCATTTTGCACAATTATTGTCTTATAATTCTGGTTGTTTTTCTGAGCTGCTTGAATCTCATTACAATGTAAATAGTAACAACAATAAATAATTCGGATTTTGATTTTTAAAACTGGCTTCATCTGCCCATAAAAACTATAAGATGACAATTAAAAGTTGAAAAGCCTCAATCCGTCCGTGTCATCGACATGATCTGTTTGTTTAGTTTATGTGTTCATCCCAATATTGCCAGTTAGTTTTGTTCTTCTACTTACTTTATCATCAAAAGTTAAAGAAGTATTGTTATATTAACAAATTAAATGTATAAATTAATGTATAGACTTTAGAGAAATCGAGGATTTAGAAATGATTTCTAATAAAAAAAGGGAATAATTTTAATTTTTTTCAGTGAGTCAATCAAAAACAGCACTTTTTATACAAATCATCTACATAAAACAAAATTTAAATATAGTTAGAAAGCTGAAGTCATTAACTCTTAAATCTTTCTCCTGAATTCTGGAGAGACCAGAAAGACCCATAAATAAGTCCCCCGTTTATTTATTTTAATTTTTTTATTGAACACAACATACTTCCATAAATTCATGAAAAATGAAATTAACTAATGTTTACTGAAAGTAACTTGAAGAAAGCACCTCATTGGGTGTGTGCTAACAGTGAAGGGACCATGGCCCCCTTTGACCCCGTCCAGGGACACCCCTGAACAAATGGTATGATCCAAACATAAACTTATACTAAAGCTAAAAACATTAACAGAACTTTATGTTACTTAAAAAATAATAACTAAAGACAATCTTATAAAAGTATTGAACCTCTCAGAGGTGAAAAGTTGTTCCTCGGTTTAGTCACGTGCGTGCTTTCCTTGTGACCGCGCGCTGTTTAGTGAGCGCGCGCGCAGCTGCCCGGTCGCTCGCGGCGCTTGACAGATGGAGCTGGCTTGAGCGGGACTGAGTTCAGTCAAAGATTTGAAGAAACTGGAAGAAAATAGCGATGATAGCCGAACAGACGGAGAATGGAGACCCGTCTACGCAGTCGGTGAGCGCGAGGGTGAAGAGTGGAGAACTAACGGAAACTAACACAATTCTAA
>NC_050525.1:24759002-24760659 GCF_002922805.2 Oryzias melastigma | reverse complement strand
ACACAAACGCCAAAAATATCAAAAAATGACATTTTTATTATTATTTTTAATGTGAAAATAGCTAATTGAAAGAGATAAAACCAAAAAATGAATAGGCTACAAAATACTAAGCAACTTTTTTTAATATTAATGTTGCTCTCCCATTAATAATGTCTGGTTTATGTCAAAAGATGTGAACGTCTGTCTCTATTTTCTGCTGGTTGTTGGGGGTGTGTGTCTGGGGGGGAAGAGGAAGAGTGGCACCCAGTGCCCGGCGGCATGGTGAGTGGAATGATAAACAGAAGCCTGAGCTATCCATGTCTGTGGACCAAAATAGAGCCTCGCCAAGCGGGTCTCAGATAGCCCCTGGACTCCATATAAGTCTGGTCAGCTTCCTCCTGTGTGTAAATGTGTGTGTGGCTCAGGCCTACAATGACACCAACACCTGCTGTCCGAATGGCGAGCTTTATATATCACCTGACTCAAGCGACACTATTTGAAACGTTGGTGGTTTTCTAGGTTAAAGACCCGCTCTGATCATCTTTTGATTCATTTATAAAGCGTTCCCAGTCAATTTTTAATTATGATTTTGTCAATTTTAGTCCAAATTGGACATAGTTTTTTGTAATAATTCATTAGAAATTCACCTCTGAGTTGTATGTGGGACAACCCCGCCCCCTCTTCCCTTCAATGCTGCTGAAAGCTCTCTGTTTACATGCTCTCCCACTAGCTTATAGCCCCTCACACCCTCAACATTATCAGTGGAGCAAAAAGTACAAACTATATTTGAGCTTTCCAGATGTACAGTTTGAGCTCAGATTAGAAAAACAAATACGTACATGGATATTTATCAACACAATTACGCATGTTGTGAAGCAAAGAGGTTAATGTGAATATTTTATTAATCAACGTCAAACTTATATTCGTTTTTGACCTTAAAGTTATAAAACAGAGGTTGTTATGTGTTTTCTAGATACTGGTCAATATCACAGATATTAATACCAATACAGATATTTTTGTAAATACGGTGACATGAACCTTAAAATCTCAATTGTTTATAATTGCTGTTTTTTTTGTATATTATAAACATAAATAACAAACATAACAGAAACAAATTTGGGAATTGTCTTTCAAACAAATGGAAAACAGTTTATTAAAATAAAAACTTGTTCAAGTTAAATAAAAGGGGAATGCAAAACAATTAACAAACAAGTAAGTGATGCAAAAATAAATACAAATGCTTAACAATTGAAAAAAAAACATCCGATAGAAATATAAATAATTTGTAACTTCTTATCCTTTAAATAAAAAATAAAAAAAACTGGTGAAAAATAACTTGTAAAGAATAACCCATATTTAAATAGAGTGGAAAGGGAATTGAAAAGTTATCTGTTACATCTATTAATACTGAAATATTTAGCACCAACTGACACATAAAAGCTTTTACTTCCAGGATTCTGACACTGTTTGTTTTCCTGTTTATCGTTGGTCCCGCTGATTGAGGTCATAATTTTATCCTTCAGCTGTAATTGTTCTGACCCGGTCAGCATTTGGGCATCATTAGCCGTGTTGGCAGCAGCT
The DNA here is from genome assembly GCF_002922805.2 of Oryzias melastigma. Lineage (NCBI taxonomy): Eukaryota > Metazoa > Chordata > Actinopteri > Beloniformes > Adrianichthyidae > Oryzias > Oryzias melastigma. The sequence continues at coordinate 24,759,099 of NC_050525.1, read as the reverse complement.
CTGCAGCTGCAATTAGATTTAGATTTATATGTGTGGGCTGTTATTTATAGTTGGGCTCATCATGAAAACGTGGCCTTTGCTCGCAAATTTGGCATTT
>NC_050525.1:24741628-24758822 GCF_002922805.2 Oryzias melastigma | reverse complement strand
TGTAAAAAAATAATTAAAAAATAGTAGACACATTTCTGCCTAGATAAAAAAAATTAAAAAGAAATGATCATCAGTAAACATATTTCTACATCATCATTTTTTTGCCTATTCAACTCCAAATAAAGTAATCAAAAGTAATTCAGCTTAATAATGATTTAGAAGATATTTTTTATCACATATTTTCCTTCCATAAGCTCACTAATTTATGCTTTTTGTAGCTGGTTATACTTTTGACAGCTACTTTTAAAAGTACAACAACAACCAAGATACTATTATTTTATTTTAAAAAATATTATGGACAGGGGTCAACATTTAATCATTTAAATTTCTAAAAAAATTGATATTTAGAACGTTTTAAAATTAGAAACTTGCATAAAAACTGTTCCTTTTTTTAATTTTGAAAATATATTTTATTTTTTGTCACTGGTGTGTAAAGTTTCTATGTTAAATAACTTTGAAATAACAGATTTATAAGTATTTATGGAGTATTTTGGTGTAAAAACAAATTTGAATGGGCTACACTAAAAAGACGAGGAGAACTGCTGGTCTGTGACATAGAAATAAGTCTGTTATCTTTTTAATTAGCAGAGCAAAATGCTGATCAACCAGCTGCAGGAGATCACTGGGATCCAGGACCAGCAGGTTCTCTATAAAGCTCTGAAGGTGAGAAGTTATCAGACACTGTTTTATTCTGTATTATTATTCCTATGTGCTTAATTAAAAAAAAATATGGACTTTTATTTTGATAATTCGGAGAGCTGAATGTTTGGACAGAAAAAAATGACAGCCAAAAATATGTGGGAATTCTTTGATTTGCAAATTATCTGCTAATTATTCAAAATCAAAGTTTCATTTAATGCTGAAAAAGTTGTTTTTTGGAAAGCATCACTTTTGGAAAAAGGAAATGGACACAAAGATAAACTTCAATATAATGTACATGAATGTGAAAGAACATAAAGAGGCTCAGAATAAAAAAAACTGTAAAAATAAAAGCATGAGATTAAGCATTGACAGAAAATAAATATTAAATATAAATATATATACACTAGTTTATTAAAATATATATATTTTTAATTCCAAATGCAAAACAAATGTATAAATTAATGTATGGGCTTTAGAGAAATCAAGCATTTAGGAATGCTTTTTTAATAATAAAAAGGATTTATTATTAGAATTTTTTTTTTCAGTTAGTCAATCAAAAACAGCACTTTTATACAAATTATCTACATTAATTTAAATAGAGTTAGAAAGCTGAAAACTATATTTCATACAGAAACGTACTCTAAAATAACACATTTATCCAAAAACATAAAAAGAGACAAGATTTCAATAATGAAATAAACAAGTATTCTCTATTATGCATGACATACTTGTGAACTGTTGGATTAAGGAAGTCATTAACTCTTAAATCTTTCTCCTGAATTCTCTAAAAGGCCAGTCATGGAGATGTTGGACATGCAGTTGGTCTGCTAACCTCTCAGAGTGTGGAGGTTCAGGATCCTGGAGAGCCGCAAGAACCCACAACATCTGGTGAGACCAGAAAGAGACCCATAAATAAATAAATAATAAGCAGGCTTTACTTTAAAGCTAATTATATATAGTTAATGAAATATTTTCTGCAATTTGAGACATAGACACTGCAACCAGGAAGTACATTTATTTTTATTTTTTAGAAGTTAAAATACAGTTTTTTTACTTAAGGAAAAAATATCAACACCAAACCACTTTTTTATTATTATTATTGTTTGAAAAAAATATTTTTTTAAATCTGACTTCTTTTTTAATTTAAGAGTGCAAATTTTAAATCACAAAAATTATGAAGAAGGATGACTCTTAGTATGAGTTTAAATAAAATAGAACTTCTGCATAAATGAGATTAGAAATGATCCTTTTTTGTCATAATATGTTGGCAAAACTTTAGAAAAAATATGCTAATGTCACTGTGTTGTTCAGGTCATCACTCAAATGAGTGCTTATTAAAGTTTGGAAAAAAGTGTTTTAAAAATGTTTTTCAAAATAAAACAAAAGGAAACGGTTTCAAATGATCCAAATTTATGTATATCAAGCAAAAAATGAAAAAATATCTGTGAAAAATGTTTTCTATAAAGCACTCCAGCTTTATTTTATGATTTTTCCCTATTCTAAAGCCAAAGTAAAGTTATGCAAATTAAGATAAAGAAAAAATCCATTCTGAAAAGTTTATGAGCATTAACAATATATTTGTAACTTTATAAAAATTATGATAAAAACATGAAGTAAGATGTAAGAAAAGAATGAAAAGCACCAAATTAAATATGTTTTAGCTGTTCTAGCACTTTGGGGTTAAACATCTAAACTGCTTTCTAGCCATTTTGGATTTAACTTTTCTCATTGCCTTAAACTGAGATTAGTGTATATACGTCTCTGTAGGACTTCCTAAAGATGAGTTGCAGGCCGCCATAGAGCTGAGTCTTCAGGAGTCCCACAAGGCCCAGGAAGAAGAGCGAGAATTACACAGGTAAATATGTCATATTACCGAACATGGATCCTTTTTGTTATTTATAGAATACCAGCTCAAAATAGTATTGAAAAACATGAAAAATGCTTCAAACCTTATGCTGTCGTAGTCACATTTAAACTAAAAGTGGGGTCATCTGGACCCCATTAGTCAACTAAACTGATCATTGATCAATGAAGAATGAATCTAAATTGGAGTAAGAAGAAAACCATTTTACTCATCTTCATATTGTCCTCAAAGATAGCCGATGTTTTAGAACGTTCCATCAGTGAAGTTCCTTTGATCACTCAGGGCTTTGGAGGCCAGCACAGAAGAAAATGCTGCCAGAATGAAGAGGAAGAGATGTGAAGCCCAGAGTGAGATGTGCAGTCCTGCAGACTGGATCCGGCAGGACGACTGGCCGGTGGGGATCCGCAATGTGGGGAACACCTGCTGGTTCAGCGCTGTCATCCAGGTGAGGGGAGGAGCTTTAAATATGCATATGGGGCGGGAATCAATTAAAAAAATTAATCTCGATTAATTGTATTTTTTTTGTTACAGTATTTGCCAGCCACTTATTATCTACACATTATAATAATATGAAATTACACACACATTTGTATATTTAGAACTTTTATTTTTAATCCTTTGGAACCAAAGATCTAAAAATCTGTTTTTGTCTTCATTTGAATTTACTTCTATTTTTAATTTGAAAGACTACCTGCTGCTTATTTGGTATAATTTTAATCAGGACAACCTCTCCTATATGATAATACCTTTATTTAGTCATTTTTCTATCTTGTATTGACACACTAGACATAATATCATACAAAAACAGAAAATTCCATCCGGAAAAATGTGATTTATTTTGCTGTGGAAACCCCCAAAATGTTTGACAAATTGTTTTTACTACATAAAATGAAAGTTTTAGGTGTAATTTTATAAAGACAGCAAGAATGAAATTAGTCAACAAAATAATCAACTTGTTTTTGAATGAAAATACAAAAGAAATCCAGGTCAAAGTGACACCATGCAGCCCCAAAATAAGAATTTATCTCCTAAGAGCACATCTACATTTTTAATGTAATTCTCTTTTTCTCCTTTTCTTTCTTTTTATCTCATAAACTTTTACTATACTTTTGAAAAATAACAAAACAGTTTGATCCAGCTGGATTTCAGGTCGGCTGCTCACAGGTGGGGGTGTGTCTGTCTTCTCTGAACTGTTGGCCTCACTCACCGTCGGGGGGCGGGACTTTCGCAGAGTTTCCTCAATTTTTAGAGAATATTGTGGAAAATTCATAAAATAATAGTCGGTTTTGTCTTTAAATTTTTCAGAGCAGACAGCTCTGTTTTCTTTTGGCCGCCCCTCCCCCGCCCCCCATAGGAGGCGAGGTGCTGCGCCGCCCTGCAGCCTTTAGATTGACGTTTATTCTCCGCCTTATTTATTAGAATAGGAGATTTGTTTTGTCCAAAAATTACAAATAAATCCCATACTATCTCTTTAATTTAATTTTTAAAAAGTTTATTTAGACAGAATTTTATTCAGCTGCGCGGCAGGACGCCTGAGTGCAAATAATAAATATCAATGAATTAATTATGTTTTATTAATTGCGCGCGTTAACGCGTCATGTCCCAAATATATATATATATATATATATATATATATGTATATAATCAAATCTTAACTAACTGTCACTCTTTTTCCTCCACATAAATTTTTCTAACAGTAGCTTCATTTTCATTGAAAAATCGCACAAATTTGATTTGAAATAATACATTTACTAAATTGAAACAACAATTTAGAAAAAATCTCGCACTTATCAAAAAAAGTTTCTGCACTTGGAGTTTTTGAGGCATATCAAAATTTCACCTAAGCTTCAATGGAAACCCTTTCTTTGAATTAAATGAGTCACATGACCAACAACTTCTGCAAAGTGGGTGCTACAAGAGCTCCCACAGCTTATCAAAAGTTGAGCGTGTCACGGCAAATTGTTGGATCCTCTGTGAATCTCCAACCACAATTTCCTCAAAATCTCTTCATCTGTAGTCGTGTAGCTCGCCGCTCTAAGGCCTGAATAAGACGCCGACGTCTCCTTTGATAGTTGATGATGAGCGCTAGTGCCGTGGCAGAAATTTGAAGTATTGTTCACATCTGTCACCGTGTTTTTGAATGACAATTGCTTGTTTTTTTTATTCACATAATTATGATTTAATGAAAACAATGTGATTGTGTTTTTTCGACATTTCTAGAATTTCAATAACGTTTTTCGCACATGAGTAATGAGTAATGGGTAGAAATATCTTTTTCTCAGCTCAATAAACATTTAAAGACATTGATTTACTAACTTATATATAAAACTACTTTGACAGTTTTAAACTACTATAACTGAAGGATTGTCTCTGAAATGTTTGTGTTTAAAAGTTTGATGAAAGTTGCCCAACATAGTTTCAAATAACAGTCAGAGTGAATAAAATATTTGATCCTGTTGCTATCAGGGCTTCGTGTTAACGAGGTTAAACGTCCAATGAAAAACAAAACCTTCAGCTAAATGAGTGTAAATGGTATTTGATGCTATTACAGGTCCATTACAGAGTCGAGTCAGAAAGGCATAGCGGATGGCTCTGCAGAAACCACAGGTCTCACTGTGAGGTTCATTAAGCACATAGGTGGAGGATCTTATTCATGGAGGATCAGAGACAAACCCCCACATAGAAGGTGTTATTGCTTAAAAGAACAAATAAAAGGAGGTGATCGCCTCATGTTGATCAAAAATCCCCTATTCTTTTCTATTTTGAACGGCACCTTCAATAGAATCTGATTTGACTTAAACTATCAGATTAAATCCGAGTTACCACACAATTGAAGTGACAGCTCATGTTCCCTAACTTATCTTTTGTGGTATACGTTACTGTAAAACTGAGATAAAGCTTAATTGAATTTCCTTTTCAAATGGAAATATTGATATTCATAAGTACTTAGAAGCCTCCGTCCCTGCTGCCCTTTATTAACCGCTATCGAGCTTATCGTGAGGGGCTGAGGAGTTGTGAAGTGGGTTCCTGACTGCTAGAAGGGAATTATTTTACAAATGTGAAAACAATTATTTTAATGTTTGATAAGTCATCCTTGGATGTAGAGAAATCCAAAAAGTTTCCCAAAGGAAGCAAAAATAGTAAAAGGAATTTTTATCGTTTCAATGCTGAATGTCCCTGAGGTGAAGAATAAAACCACAAAGGCAGCACTTCAGCTGTCAGGAATGTAGAGTGTAAATGTTTCTGTAGCATCTTTATGATCCATCCAAGATACAATGGAGGATCCATGGAGTCACTGGAAAAAGAGGAAGCCTAAAAATATGAAAAATATCAATAAACTTAAGGAGAAAATCTCTAGAAAGTAGTAAAACTGTTTGTTGTTTACTTTCTGAATATGTAACAAATTAAACTTTCTGGAATTTCTTTGTGCAAGAAACATGTCATGATGACAGTAAATTCTATTCTATTCTATTCTATTCTATTCTATTCTATTCTATTCTATTCTATTCTATTCTATTCTATTCTAGCCTAGCCTAGCGTAGCCTAGTCTAGTCTAGTCTAGTCTTTACTATTCTATTCTATTCTATTCTAGCCTATTATATTCTATTCTAGTCTAGCCTAGTCTAGTCTAGTCTAGTCTAGTCTATTCTACTCTAGTCTATTCTAGTCTAGTCCGGTCTAGTCTTTACTATACTTTTCTATTCATTTTTATTCTATTCTAGACTATTCTAGTGTGACCTATTATTTTCTATTCTCTTCTAAAATAGTCTAGTCCGTTCTATTCTTTCCTTTTTCTAGTCTGGCCTTTATGATTCTGTTCTAGTTTGTTCTATACTATTCTATTCTATTCTATTCTATTCTATTCTAGTCTAGTCTAGTCTAGTCTAGTCTAGTCTGTTCTGTCCTATTCTATTTTATTTCAGTCTAGACTAGTTTGTTCTTTTCGAGCTTAGTCTGTTCCGTTCTATTCTATTCTGGTCTAGTTTATTCTAATCTATTGTATTCTATTCTAGTTTAGTCTAGTTCAGTATAGTTTGTTCAATTCTATTCTATTCTATTCTAATCTGGTCTGGTCTATTCTATTCTATTCTATTCTAGTCTAGTCTAGTCTAGTCTAGTCTAGTCTAGTCTAGTCTAGTCTAGTCCTGTCTAGTCTTTACAATAGTATTCTATTCATTTTTATTCTATTCTAGACTATTCTAGTGTAATCTATTATTTTCTATTCTATTCTTTCTTTTTTTCTAGCCTAGCCTTTTTGATTCTGTTCTAGTTTGTTCTATACTATTGTATTCTATTTTTTTCTAATCGAGTCTGTTTATGTTCTTTTCTATTCTAGAAAAGTTTATTCCATTCTATTTTTCTAGTCTAGTCTGTTCTGTCCTATTCTATTCTATTTCATTCTAGACTAGTTTGTTCTATTCTAGTCTAGTCTATTCTAGTTTAGTCTAGTGTAGTATAGTTTGTTCTATTCTATTCTATTCTATTCTATTCTATTCTATTCTATTTTATTCTATTCTATTCTATTTTATGCCATTCTATTCTATTCTATTGTAGTCTAGTCTAGTCTATTCTAGTTTAATATGTTCTAGTTTTTTCTAGTGTAGTCTAGTCAGTTCTGTTCTGATAGAAATAAAAATCAAAAATTTCTCACATACATTCAAAAACAGAAAAATAAGTTATAAAAAGTGAACCGTTTGATAGAATTACTTCAAATTAAATGTTTTACAGTTCAATAATAAGTATTTTATTTACTAGTTCTAAGCAAATAGTTTGTATTTTTGAGTTTTCATGTACCTAGATGAACAAAATATGAACAAAATAAAATATAAGTTGGATTATTTTAACAGATGTCTTCACCATGTTATAAAATAATTCTATTTTAATAAAATCCATTTACATTTCTTATGAATATTTCTTAAACCAAGCAGTTTGATTTTTCTGGTCTTAAATTTAGTTTTTCTGTTGTCGAGAGGATGGAGGAAAAGGGATTTGACTGATTTTAATAAACATTTCCTTATTTCTTGATTGTAGTTTTTAATGAGACAAAACACGTGGACTTCTGATTTTGAGAGAAGCTTGGACAGGTGTAGAGCAAAGGTTTGGAAAAACAAACAAAAAAATACTAAAGAAGATGAACAAAGGAGACAAACATGATGATTAGTCAAGATTTGATTGGAAAATAAAAAATAAAAGCAAAATGAATAAAAGTATTTTTTTTTTGTCAAAGTCAACAATATAAAATATATTTAATGTCTAAATAAGTTCAAATAGTTTGCAGTATGAACTCAGTCTGAATCCTTTTTATTTTTGTCTTTTTCTAGTCACTTTTCCACCTGCCTGTTTTCAAAAGACTTGTTCTCAACTACCATCTATCAGAGCGAATCCTGGAGAAGTGTAAGAGCCACGCGGTGAGTGAGCTGCTCTCTACAGAGAAGATGCTTTCATCGTTTTATTTCATCACTGCCTGGTGAAGTTTGACTCCGACTTCATGGCAACAGGACAAAAGAAACATCGCATTCATGCAGGAGCTGCGCTGCCTGTTCGCCCTCATGGTGGGCTCGACCCGAAGGTTTGTGGATCCTTCTGCCGCCGTGGAGCTGCTGCGAGATGCTTTCAGGACGAGTGAAGCCCAGCAGGTATGAAACCTCGTAGAATCCACTTAAAATACCCACACAAACGCTTGTCGATAACCTGAGTGTCAGCTCGTCCAGCAGCGCTGTCTTTATCTGCACTGACCTTCTCATTTCCCTGAACTGGAGCAGCTTCACCTGGAATCTTCATGCATACGAGTTTCCTGACACTTAGTTTAAAGTTCTTCCATAATCTCTGATTATCTTTTAAGTTATTTCCAAAGCATTCCCAGTGGTCGTTTTATTATGATTTTAGCCAAAGCCATACATGGATCTACAAGTAGATGGATTAGAACGGAGCTGGGAGCTTGTGACTCTCTGATTGTAGTTTATATGTAACAACTACAAGCTTTTTCCATCAGCATTATTTCATCTATTTCTGATTTATGACAATTTGAATAAAGGAAAGCTCAGACATCTCATTTAAATCTTGATTTTCTTTATATATGTCCTCCATCATCAGAAAAATGCTGCAAGAACATGGAAGAAACACCAAAAACACAATTTTTATTGGAGTACGTCTATACTGTTTATTAAAGGGGTACATATTTATGGTAAAGGTTGATGATTAAAGCATTTCATAAAATATGTCTGTGGTAATCAGGAATTCAAAGGTTATGAACAAAATTACTAACAAAAGTTAACCCTAGGGAATCCAAAACCGCTGTTTTTCTTTTCTTTTTCTTTTAAAAAAAATTTGTTTTATGTATTTATCTTTCTAATTTTTTGTTTTTTATTTCATTTTTTTGGCTGCTCTTAATTTGTGCTATTTAAAATGAACAAACAACACAAAAAAAGTCAAATTAACTTTGATAGCTTAGAAGAAAATGACTTTTGGTCAGATGGAGAAACACATTTTTCAAAAATGATCATTGACCAGGAAAAGCAGTAGAAGGTGTAAAAAGTTAATTAAATTAAGTACTTAAGTAAATTAAATCACAATTCTAACACTGTATAATTCTGAAAGCCAGGGTACTAATATTGCTGTCATGCGACTTATTATTTTGTGCATTAATTAATCGTGACTTGTAATTAATTAATCTAATTAATCTCAAATATTTTTTACGTAATAATTGTTATGAAAAGCCTCATTTTGAGGTATTTTCATTTAAATGTGGGATATTGTGATTCAGTAAAAGACTAAAATATAACTAAAAAAGTGGATTTAAGTATTTTTTAATATGACAGATTTCCAACTTTTATTTTTATACCGCCAAGGGGTAGACTTTTAATGTCAAAAAATTAAGAAAAACAGACAAACAAAACCCATCAAGTCCAGAGTGCTCAATTTACCACATCAAGAAGGAACAGTTTTGACCTCAAACGTCTCACTAATACATGTGTTGACGTACTTTATTACACCGTTTATGACAGCTAAACGGTAGAAAAGAATGATTTTAGAGTTTCCTTGACCTGTGTGTCATTGTGAAGACTGGGATGAAGCGGAAGAGAAATAGAAAGGAGAAATGAAGATTTTAGACTCTGAACTTTGTTTCTTTGAAACAAACTTTTGCTTCATCATCTTGACAGAAACGAGCAATCAGTGAATTCTTCCAAACGCAGCAACTCCTTGTTTTCTTTTCAGGATGTCAGTGAATTTACCCACAAACTGCTAGACTGGTTAGAAGATGCGTTTCAACTGGCTGCAAATGGAACGTAAGTGAAATGTTTATGAAATATTAAACCATAATTTGGTCATTTTTTTATGAGTTCTGTACTTTCAGAAGCGCAGAAGACAAGCAGCATAACCCCATGGTTCAGCTTTTCTACGGCACTTTTGTCACAGAGCGGAAATGTGACGGTATGAGGGTTTTAACTGCTTTCTTCTTCTCTCTTCAGAGTAAATGTAGTCTCAGCTTCTCTTTTTCTTGTAGGTAAAACATTATATAATATCGAGCAGTTCGGTCAGTACCCTCTGCAGGTGAACGGCTTCAACAACCTGGACGAGTGTCTGGAGGGCGCCATGGTTGAGAAGGAAATTGAACCTTTGCATTCGGATCACAGCGTCACGTCTGGGCGAGAGGTGATCATCACCGTCTCTGGGTTTAGTGTGTTATTTTAAAGTGGCCTGATCAATAATCTGCTTTTTAACTTTTTTGCAGAGATGGTTCAAAAAACTTCCACCAGTTTTGACTTTTGAGCTTTCCAGATTTGAATTCAATACTCAGCTCGGTCGTCCTGAGAAGATACACAAGAAGTTAGAGTTTCCACAAATCATTTACATGGACAGGTGAGTTTGACAGAAAGAGCAAAACAAATAAATACTTTTGTTATTTGCTGTTAGGAAATAATAGCTTATTTACTAAGTGCACACATCTTCATGACTAGAAAAGACCCAAGAATGAAAATCTTTACAAATATTTTCTTAAATAAAAGTTTCTTTGAGCACATTTTTAGAACTTTCTGTTCTGTTTACGCCAACAAAAATATGTTTTCTTTAAAATTGTAAGACAACTTAAAACTTAAACTCACATTCCATCTTTTGAGTAAAAACAAATTACTTTTTTGTAAGTTCTCTATTTTTTTCTCATAAAGTTTGCTTTCTTACTAAATCTTAACATTTCAACAATCCTAATTTAAAAAATGATGCATTTTTCCATTTTTCTATATTTATGTATTATTCCAGTATCTCTTTTCTGCAGTAAACACAATGACATTGGTTTAATAGTTATTACTCCACACTTTAAAATAAAATGTAAAATAAGGCAATAAAAGTGAACAATATATTCTTCTCAGCACATTACAAGATATGTTATTCAAAGCAAATATATTTTAGCTCTTTGCTTTTAATATATGTCATAAGAGACTTTCTAGGCAAATTGTTATATAAAATTAACCCAAAGAATTTAAACTCAGGTATTTTTTACATTTTTACTCCATCAATAGACAGTTATAGGCTACTTCCTACTGTTTTTTAGTAGCAGAAATACAGTCTTTTCTAAAATCAAGAGAAACTTATCATTATTAAACAGAAGATTTAAGTGAAACCATTTCAACTTTAATATATTATAAAATGAAATTTAATTTAATTTAATATTCCATTAAATATTTTACATTTTTTCCTAAACAAAAAACTTTGTGTCATCTGCATAGCGAACAAGTTTCAATACATTTGAGACTTCACAAATGTAATTTAGGAAGATCACATGTAGCATAGCATAGTATAGTATAGTATAGCATAGCATAGTGTAATATAGCATAGCGTAGTGTAGTGTAGTGCGGTCCAGGGTAGTGCTGTATAGTACGGTATAGTATAGTGTAGTGTAGTATATCATAGTGCAGTGAGCAATGTATGGAGTTGTATTGTGTAGTATAGCATAGTCTAATGTGGTGTTCTCAGGTATAGTATAATGTAGTATAGCATAGTATAGAACAGTATAGCATAGCATAGTATAGCAAAGTATAGTACAGTATAGTATAGCATAGTATAGTACAGTACAGTATAGTATAGTATAGTATAGTATAGTATAATGTAGTATAGCATAGTATAGTACAGTATAGTATAGCATAGCATAGTATAGTGTAGTATAGTATGGTATAGTACAGTTTAGTATTGTATAGTATAATGTAGTATAGCATAGTATAGTACAGTATAGAATAGTATAGCATAGTATATTACAGTACAGTAAAGCATAGTATAGTATAGTATAGTATAGCCTATCAAAGTATAGCATAGTATAGTATAGTATAGTATAGTATAGCATAGCATAGCATAGCATAGTAAGGATTCCAAGGCTACGTGAGCTTTTTACTATAAGAAGTCCGTCCTATATGGTGAATGCAGCAAAGTATAAAAAAATGTAATGAGAATAAAGTCATAAATTTATGAGAAAAATTTTGTAATTTTATGACAATAAAGTCGTGAAGTTCTGAGAAAAAAAATGCTTTTTTAAATTTCTTTTTTAGGCTCGTTGGTTTGTAAGCGGGGCTGCACAGTGGCGTAGTGGTTAGCGCTCTTGCCTCACAGCGAGAAGGCCCCGGTTCAAATCCCGGCTGGGACCTTTCTGTGTGGAGTTTGCATGTTCTCCCCGTGCATGTGTGGGTTTTCACCGGGGACTCCGGCTTCCTCCCACCGTCCAAAAACATGCTTCATAGGTTAATTGGTGACTCTAAATTGCCCCTAGGTGTGAATGTGAGAGTGAATGGGTGTGTGATTGAGGCCCTGCGACAGACTGGCGACCTGTCCAGGGTGTACCCCGTCTTCGCCAATCAGTAGCCGGGATAGGCTCCGGCACCCCGCGACCCTGAAAGGGTGGAAGCGGTCTGGAAGATGAATGAATGAATGGTTTGTAAGCTTCTATCCATATTATGTGCTGACTAAATCCACCAATGCAGCCATTTATGGTGATGCCATAAGGCTTTAGTGTATCACAGAAATCCAGGTCCCATAATGCACCTCTGTAATCATACTGTCAACGGCATAAATGGTACATGTTTTTTGTACGACTTTTTTATCATAAATTTATGACTTTATTGACGTACATTTATTTACATATTTATTTTCATAGTGGCCCTAAAGTTTTGTTGTAGCAGAAGGAAGCAAAATAAAATCATCAAGGAATATCTAAATCTTACTTTATCAATGTATGCATTTTTTTGAGCGTAGATATCTTCATAAGAATCTTGAACGGACGAATGAAAGGAGAGGAGAAGTGAAAAGACACAAGGAACAACTTGCTGTTCTTCAACAGAAACTGGAGTGGTACGTCAGTCCTACCAGAGAGATAGCATTTTTATTTTATTTAAGCTAATTTTGTGGTTATTAAAGCCATTTTTTATTACAGCTATAAAAACTTTGGCTCAGGACCCGTCAAATATCCTCTAGCGGACATGCTTCAGTTTGTTCTTGAGTTTGCTACTACAAAACCCTCAAGTGTCTCTCCAGCCACTGAGGAGACGAGACCATCTACAGCCTCGCCAACTCCTCCTGCTAGCTTCCCCCACAGTGAAGCCAGAGACAGCAGGTATGTTTGTCACCAACTGACATTTTTACTCTTTAACAAGAAGTAAACCGAACCAGGATTACCTCAGTTCTGTTTGTTTTAGTGAACCCGGGGAGGCAGATTTACTGGATGGTTTGGCTTGTGGTGTTTCCACCTGCCAACGAACACCCATCTACAAACCTTTCACCCAGTGTAGACCCCTCATTGACTGCCCGCCACACCCAGCACCTCACAGCATCACCGAGGAAGAGCTGCACTTTGTGAAAACCTGCCTGCAGCGATGGAGGACGGAAGTGGAGAACGACATAAATGGTACAAAAAATGTTTTCAGCCGAATGGAATTCATCTTTAATTTGACCTCTTGAGAAAATACAAATCTGCTTCATGTCTGTGTTTTCATTCTGTGTGCCAGAGCTAAAGGCCACCATTGAGAAGGTCTCTCAGACCCTGGAGGGCATTTACTCAGACAACAGTCTCTGTCAGGTAAACCTCCAACTCACCTCATTTACTGTGACAGCGGTCCAGTTACACACATCCACTGCACTGGTGTAAAGAGCATTGATCAACATTTATTGATTATTGACAGTAAAGTAGGTTTACTTTTAAATCAATGCGGTCCCTAATGCCTCTGTCACAAGTGCCCGTAGGGGTGGATATGGGCTGTTTGCAGGCAAGATTTTTCTTTCGTTTCTGTCAGAAAGTTTTGGACCCAAATGCAGGAGACCAGACAAGGGGGTAGAAACGTAAAACATTTAATTAATAAACTGAAACATGACAAAAACCGTGGGAGCAACTAAAATACCGTAACAGAACAGAGAAGCCTTTGGCTGTTTCCTTTTCTAGGGGAGGGTCGCTGGTACTGCTCCCCTTCATGTTTCCTCTCTCTGGGGAGAGTTATCAGGACTCCTCCTCTTCACGCCTGTTCCTGGAGAAGTTCTGATATCCCTCACATGTGTCTGGCTGCAGGAACCCTGAATGTTTTCTGGAGTTGTTTTGTTTCTGCATGTCCCCTCCTGCCAAGTGTTACATTTTGGGCATCTGGGATGTGCCCATTTGAGGGGGGTACTGTGAGGATTGTGAACTTTTTTTGTCAGTTATGTGTCGGGTTTTCGGTTCTTCCTTGTCAGGTCATCTGTTCTGTTCAGTCACTATTTTAGACAATCAAGAGTGCAGTTTGTGTGGACTTCCCACTGTTACCATCACCTGTACCGTATCGTGGGTTTAGAATTTGGGTGCTGTCAGTAAGGGGTCAGTAACTAATGACTCTTACGTAACAAGTTTGTGAAAATTACATTATTATCCTTGTAAATACTTCCTGAAACACTTAGTACACAAACCCACTCCAACAAAAATCTTGTTTTTGGTGTTTTTAACCCTTTAAAAAAAATTCTGGCTACAGCAAAATAACACAAATTCTTCGAACTACACAATTAACGCAATTCCAGTGGATTCTGAAGCTGAGAGAAGAGAATTTAAGCGAAAATTATTCAAATTTCTACATGTTCAATGGACGCGTTTTGTAAGTGGAGCCCAAATAGCGTCTTAAAAATATGTTTAGTGATGGACGAACATGAGTTTTGAACGCATTTCCATAGACGTTTTATTGGAAATAGTCGCTTAAATGCAAGTTTCCGTTGGCGGTGATCGTAGCTTCAAAGCTAGCCTTTAACACTGGAACTCCAGTGTTTATGTTCTTTGATTTGCTGTAACTTTTCAACCTTTAACAGGATCAACGTAATTCTAGTAGATTGTGAAGGAGAAAAGCAGCGCTTTTCTCCTTCACAATCTACTAGAATCACGTTGATCCTGTTGAAAAGTTACAGTATGTTAAATATTTTTTATCAGGTGTTAAGAGGATTAACGTTTTCCTGTGGCATTTTTCTCATAAATATTTAAAGAAAATTAATCTTAAGTTGCATTTCTTTATTCAAATCGCTGTGAATCAGGAGCAGACAAATGTCCTTTTTAAAAATGCCTTTAGGTGCGCCGCTCTGTTCTTATGCATCCAATTGTAGACTAATAGATCCGCCATTTTCCTCGTCCGAACTGACTCTGTTAGCTTGGGGTTGCGAGGAGCTGTAAGCTAGCTGGAGAGAGTGTAAAAGGAGGGATGATGGGACAACACATTCTCACTCTCAACTCGTCTCGTATTGGCGTTTGATTAAGGTCACGTTTTGACACTTTGGGTGTCCTCAACTTGGTGTTTTTTGACCACCGGTACCCTGCAGTGTCCATATGACTGTCCTGTAATCTTGCATAGGTACCGTACAGACTCCACGCAGTGCTTGTCCATGAAGGCCAGGCTTCAGCAGGCCATTACTGGGCTTACATCTACGACCACGCCAACCAGCGCTGGATGAAGTACAACGACGTCAGCATCACCGAGTCGACGTGGGAGGAGCTTGAAAGAGACTCTTTTGGAGGCATGACCAATGCCAGCGCCTACTGCCTGATGTACATCGATGACAGGCTGCCCCACCTCATCACAGGTACTGATTGCTAAAAAGGTTTTATTGATTATTCAGATAAACAGATATTTACAAAATTAGTTTATTAATTTAATAAAAAACATTTTAGAATCAGTAAGTGTTTTTTTTAATGATGCCTCACAGAAGACACAGACGACGAGACGGGCCAGGTCCTCCACGGTATGGATTCCCTCCCGTCCGTCCTCAGGCGCTACGTCCAAGAGGACAACCGCTGGTTCCAGCAGGAGCTCAGCGAGTGGGAGGAGCAGTACTGCCAAACCGCCACCCCGCAGGAAGAGTCTGCAGGCTCTGTAGATCCTGCAAGCTGCAGTTTGGAAAAAGTGATTCCTGTTGAACCAGCACCTCAGTTAGGGGCTTCTTCTGAAAACTTGGAGGAGCCAGAAGCTGCTTCTAAACCTCAGCCAAACCCAGACGCCCCGAAGGAGCCAGGAGATCCTGGAGAGAAGCCTGAAGGTGTGTAGTCTCCAGAGGAAGACGAAAAACTACAACACATATCATAGTTTGACACTCTCTGATTCGTTATAAATTAAGAGTTAATATTACAATCTGAGTACAATTCAAAAATACGATTAAATAATTATCATAATCATAAACTACTTTTGGAAAAATTTGTCTTGAAATTGTCTTGACTAAACTTTAAAGAGTGATTGATTTGTTTGATTTCAAGCAACTTCAACATTAAAAACAAAGGAAAAAGACAAAAAATAGATATATACTACTTCATACATTTATCAAAATATAAAGAAAATAACAGAAAACATGCATTTTTCTTGACATAATTAGAGCTATCAAATCCTGTAACTAATTAAAAAATCTCGTTAATCTCATTTTTGCGTCAGATGGTTACCTCTGTGTTATGCACACCTGGAGGAGCATTTTATCCCGCTCACACTGTGGTCATTTAAAAGAAAATATAAATATTAAATAAATTATTAGAGCTTCAGTCCTGTTATATTTTTACGTTTATTTATTTATTTATTTATTTTTACAAAAGCAGACTATTTAATAGGCATTGTCATGGTAACAGTCGTGCACAAACAGAGCACCGCTTTCACTCTTCTTTGAAAAAAAGAAGTTAAAAAAAACAAACATTTAAAAAAAAAAAAAAAAGTTTGATTTTCTAAAATGCCAGAATGTCACAAACTTAAATAAAATACCTCAAATGAGGCTTTTTACAGCTATTATTGGGTTGAAAAAAATTATGATTAAAATTGATTAATTAGATTAATTAATTAAAGGTCATGATTGATTAATCGCACAAAAAAATGTATCGCATGATAGCAATAGTTGTAATTACTCCCAATCAAAAATACCTGTGTTTTGCTGATATACGTGCACTGTAGTACACACCTTAAATATTTAAGTTATTTAGTAAAATGTTTATGAAATAGAATTTCATTGATTGCTTTAATGCAGAAAAAACAAAACCCCAATATTACTATTTTTGTTTTTACAAAAACCATAAGAAGTATTTGCAGCTTTCAGGCAATTTGGATGTTCCTTCAATATGTTGAAAGAAAGTAGAAAAATGAAGTAAAGTGATAATGTGTTTTTTTAACAACTTATTTATTAATGTATTTAATGTATTTATTAATGCAGGACATTCTATGTCAACTGAACTCCTCC
>NC_050525.1:24726851-24741518 GCF_002922805.2 Oryzias melastigma | reverse complement strand
AGTAGCTTTGACTATTTTTAAATACAAGAAACAACACAGTACTGTCGAAAAATCAACAGTGAAGAGTATTTTCTATGAAATTATTCATTTTCAAAGCTTTATCTTTGAACTACCAGAACTAACCGGATATAGTCTGATTTTATATTTGAGATTTATTAAATTTTATGTTTTAAAATGACAGTTCAAGGGCAGCAATGGCTTTTATTTGACAGGTTTTTAAGGCTAAAATATACATATTTATGACTTATAAAGACAAACTGAAATGTTAGACTTCACCTTTTATTTAATTAAAAAACCTTAAACAACAGTTTTACACAAATTCCTTACATCATATTGAACGTTTTATTTTAAATCTACTATTTTTCCTAATAAAAAGCTTTAGTAACTTCAGGATTGATTGTTGCATGCTAAAATGCTAAAGATAGTTTGTTTGCTCTTTGCTAAGAATAAATCCTGTTCTAATTACACCCGTTCTCCTTTTTTGTCTGCAGAAGAAGAATCGGCGATAACACCGGCATGTGAGAGTCCAGGCTGCCAGGCAGCAGAGGACACCAGCGCCACCGCAGTCACCGACACCCCGGAGCCAAGCAGGAGGCTGAACTCAGACCAGGAAAAACTGCACCGTCAGGTGGGGAAGTCCAGGAACACCAGTGCAGAAAATAGGTCCGAAATTCTAGGCAGCCCAAGTCAAGAACTTTGTCTGGGCCAAAGATCTTTATGCACTAGAGACTCACTTCTCATTCAGATTCAACGTTTTTTGCAGTTAACTTTAATTTCAGTGAAGTAAAATTCCCTCAAAACAAAAAACAAAAAAACTTCTAGCCACAGTTTATCTGAATGCAGACAGAACTGACTGACTTTTCCCAGTTTGTTCTTCTTCGATTGTTTTAAATTATATTATAAAAAGACCATATAAGGGTTTTATGTTATCCATCCAGACTCCTAACCCTGACGCAGAGCTCGGTGATCAGCCGCCATCAGACCAAGCTGTCCTAAAGGATGACACGGAGGTGACGGCCCGTTCTCCTGAGGGTCACGATGAATCCAGAGAGATCACAGATCAGGGAGGAGTGCAAGGAGGTGAGGAGGAGGACGAGGAGCCACAGGAGGACCCGGTCAGGCAGCGCCAGCCGGAGAATGAGGTCTCAGAGGTGGAGATCCCTAATGTGGGTCGAATCATGGTGAGGGCCGACGCTGACGGATACAATGAAGAGGTATGTCATTAATAATCACAAATAATGCCATAACTTGACACCCCTAGATAACAGTTTTAACAGTATGTCAAAATTTCTGACAATTAGCAAAAAAAAAGGAAAAATGTTTTTAGAGTTTAAAAAAATACTTGTTGAAGTGAGCGCTCACTTGTTTTTATCTCCAGATGATGCTGACTCCAGCCATGCAGGGCGTCATTTTAGCCATCGCCAAAGCCAGACAAATCTTTGACAAAGAAGGTCCAGAGGCCGGACTCATCAAGGTAAAAAAGTCTGTCTGACTCCTTAAGATCTACAAAAACTGAACATAATCAATGCCAACTTGTGTCTGCAACGTTACAGTAATTTATGGGAAACAACTTTGCCAATAATGAAATGATTTTATGATTTATTATTGTATATTTTCTAATTATAATAGAAAAATACATAATTACAGTTTCACATTGTTGTGGAACAAGTTATGGCAAGATATTTAAAACTGAGTCTGAAAAATGGAAAAAACATATTTTAACTTATTTTTTTGCAGATTTTCTGCTTTTATCATTAATTATGCCTACATATCTGAGAACCAACAGCTATTTTAAACCTATAAAAATAACATCAATTAACATCAAGTCAGTTCTGTAAATCCTTAATAATTATCAGAATGATTAAAGATGTGATCAACAGTTTACAGTTTGGGTTAAAACAAAGTATTTAGGAGGGTTTCTTCTGCACAGGGACATTCTCATGAAACGTGCTTCACAAATGTACTCATGAGTAGAGATTATAGCATCAAATATTTAAAAAAAATGATCTCAAAAACACTGAAGTGATTTGAAATAATGTGTCTAAAAAAATCAAATCATGTTCTTTTTTAAAACATGTTTTTAAAAATACATTTCTACACATCCGCTTATCTTAAAACTTTAACTTAATAAAAAAAATCAAATAAACTGAGTATCATATTGATAGTAATTTTATGATAATATACAGTTTAGTTAAAACAAAATTTAACAAAAATGGTTTTCTGTCAATTGTGAAAAAATGATAAAAAAGACAAAAAAGTGCAAATCTGCAGGTTTTTTAAAAAATACTTCCTTAATTATCTACGATTAGAAAGTCTAAATTAGCATTATTTTGTACTTTAAAGACACCATGTCCACATTTTGATGCTTATAGTAACTTCAAACAGAAATATCTTAATTAAGCCAAAGTAAGATTTACGGTTAAACAGTAATTAAGCTGGAAAACTGAGTTTACATTTTGAACATGTGTTGCATTTTTACAGCAGAATACTGCAGATAGTTTGGTGTAAACTTAAATAATTAGTTTTTATTTGAGTAATTTTTTTAACTACATTGAACCACTTCTGGAATATTTTTTTGTTGCTGTTTTTGTTTCAATAAATAAAAGAAATTCGCCTGAAAATTTTTTTTTATTAAATTTGTTCTTGTTGTTTTTATAAAATTACACCTAAAACTTTAATTCTGTATTGTAAAAACGGTTAGTTAAACATTTTTTGGGGTTCTACAGCAAAATGAATCACTTTTTTCCCAACAAAATGTTTCTGTTTTTGCATGATTTTATGTCTAGAGTGTGAATACAACATGGGAAAATGATAAAATAAAAGAACATAAAATGATACCAAATGAGCAGGTAGTCTTTAAAATTGAAAATAAAGAAGACAAAAACTGGGTTTTTGGCCCTGAAGGTTTTAAGGGTTTAAAAAAAATCTCTTATAACCCTAAAAAAAGACAAAAAATTGTAATTGTTCTGATGTGAACTTAATAAGACATAACATTATGAAAGTGCCTCAGTTTGTTACATGTGTAGATCTACTATAAATCACTCGTGTTTTTGTCCACGATTAATTTTCTGTTGCTGTAAACAGTTTAAAACCTCAGATTGTATTCGTTTGACTTCTTCAGGCCTTTCATGAAGAGTATTCCCGCCTGTTTGAGCTGTCCCAGGAAAAGACGACCCCGCAGGACGACGCTCGTCTGCAGCACGCCCTGGTCTACTTCTTCCAGAACAAAGCGCCCAAACGCATCATCGAGAGGACGCTGCTTGAACAGTTTACCGACCGAAACCTCAGCTTTGACGAGAGGTGACAACACACATTTGGATTTATTTGACTTAATCAAGGATTTTTTTTAAAAAGCCATAAAAAAATGTGGTTTTATGAAAGTAAAAAGTCAGGATTTGAGCAGTCTCTGTCTGCCATCTAGTGTCCAGACAGGTTCTTCATCGATGCTGTTTTTAACCTTCTCTGTTCTTTTTCACACGCAGAGCCATCAGCATCATGAGAGAAGCTCGATCCAAACTTCGTCTCATTAAGCCCGAGGATATGGACATGGATGAATATCTGGTACAGTTTATAATCCACGACATTTCCTGCTGAATAAATCATTTAAATTGTGGATAAATCTAATTTTGTGATAGTTCTTCCAAAACGATATTAATTAATTATACATTAATTTATCAAAAACTATCACGTTTTTGGATAATTTTGCCCAAAATATTTCCAATTTTTGGAGAGTTAATGAGTCCGACACAATGGGATGTTTTTTCAAGCTTTTGTTGCTTCATTCTCTGACCTTTTGAGTTGATTTGAATCTGCATGGTTGAGATTCCATCTGCTGTAAACCACATGATGTTCAGCCTCACCGGAATGAGAGCTGAGGACATTCCAGCTCCACAACCGGAGTGACGGAAACACAATTAGGGAAGAGTTTATCCCTAATGTGTGTCACAGAAATGAAAATGAAGCCGACCTTATTTTTAAATTTTGCATTTGTCCAAAGCCTCCCTCAAGTTTTTATTTTTTTATTTTTGGTCTTTCTAACAAAGTAAAATGATAAAATACAGCAAAAATATCAACCTTTTTGGGAGGCATAATGTCTAAAAATGTGTGAATTTGTACATTGACGAGATTAAAATGTGTACTTGCTATCTCAACCATCAGACATTAAAAATTGAAGGGGATCTTAATATATCAAGCTGTATTTTTATGTGACTCTCAGAGCAGAATGCTGGGATCTGTGCTCCAGGAGAGTGTTTTGATGTTTTTATTCTGAACAAGTTTTTAAGAGATTTTTTTGAAGAGACTCCTGACAGAACTAAACCTTAAAGGTCAGCTTTACTGAGTTCTCATTTGCCATAAATTGTTTTTAAAGGTGAAAACTGGTTAGATAGAAGATTGTGTTTGTAAAAAAACACAAAAAGTTTATCTTTACAGGAACAAAAAAACTTTAGTTTCAAATCAAAACCAGAATAAGGTGATCAAATCTTGTAATATTTTTTTAACTTAAAGGCCCTTCTGATTAAAAAAAGTGTGTTTTAACATGTTCTTTTAGGATTTTTCTGATAATAGAGAACTTATACTGCATAAAGAAAGTTAAGCTTAAAATTGCAAGTTTCAGTATTTCTTTATTCAAATAGCAGATGAAAAAATGCAATTTGAAAAAGCTTGTAGTTGTGACATAGAAAAACCTCTCCTCAAACTTCCTGCTCTGCTCTATTCTACTGTAACGAGGAGGGGAAGGAGGCGCAGGGTCGCGTCACGCCAACGGTAACTCCCACAACTGAGAAGCGAATTTCTGATAAACTCCTGCTGCTCTGCCGAAACGATGTTTTTTATTATACCTCAAAATTGAATAATTGAAATTAAAAGACCTCTGGGGACGCTTTTATGGAAGCGTTTGTGACACAGAATTTAAAATAAAAGTCAATATTGGAAATGCTATTTCATTTTCACATTGTACCTGCATTATTTGTCTCTTAAATTAAATTAAAAAGCAATTTTCAGAACTTTTTTCTCTTTTTCTTCTTCAACACAGATCATTCTGTAACTTAATTAAAATGATAACAAAAATCTGTTTGAGTATGGAGTTAGCAGTTCCAAGGGCGCACGGCGATGACGTCAGTGCTCGCTGCTCCTCCTCCTTTGCTTTGGTTTGGGCTGTCAGAAAAACGGCAATTTTGAAAATGAAAAAGCATTTCTGTTAATCCATTTTGATTTTCAAATTTGATATTTCTAATTGAATTTTGGTACAAAATTACACTGAAAAAACAAACTTTTTGCATCAGTAATATATACTTAATTATTCCTCATAATATTTACATAATAATTCAAATATCATGCAAATACATAGAATTTTCTAGTAAAGAAGTTAAGTTTATATTCATAAATGCAGTAAAATTTAATCAATAATTGTTGGTGCAAAATTGTTATGAGGATTTTCTTAAGTAAATCTTATTAGTTTTTTTTCAGTGTACTAAAGAACTTTTGAAAATGAAATGTCAAATGCTATTTTTTATCATTTTAATGAAGTTACAGAATGAAAGAAGAAAAAGAAAAAACATTCTGAAAATTACTTTTTAATTTAATTTAAGACAGTAATGCAGCTACAGTGTGAAAATTAAATAGAAATTCCAGTAGTGACTGTTATTTTAAATTATGAGTCACAAACTCTTCCATACACTTTTACAATAGATTAAAAGGAGGACTTTAATTTAGAAAAAAAAACACTTAGGTTAATTCAAAACCAGTTCAGTAATATTTTTGCTGTTTTCACGACAATTAATGTACAATTTCTGCTGCATTAATCCATTGAACACAACATTAAATATTGCTATTTAAAAGCAGTTTGAATAAATGTGTATTTCATCTCAATATTTTGATGCTCTCTTTAAACTCTCTATGTATAAAAAGTACCAAAGAAGAATCCCAGAGTCGTGATTTGGTTGCATGATTTGTTTGTGTGGTTTGACAGGAGTGGCATGACGACTACAGGCTGTTCCGGACGGTGTTTGTCCATCTGCTGACCGGCCTGGAACACTACCAGCATGGAAAGTAGGTGTTCAACATGACACATCCATTCTGTTTATCATGCAGAATGGATGTGAGGGATTGTTTTACATCAAACATGTCAATTAACTGTTGTTTTTTTTTAATCTGCAGGATGCAAGAAGCTTTAAACTATTTGTCTCACGCGTACGAAACCAACAACACCCTGATAATCAAAGGGGAGAAGCGCGGCATGGAAAGATCTCTTATCGCAGTTTACAGGAGGAAGTGTTTAATGGTGAGTCAGTGGGGCTTTTTATTTGAAAAAATCCTTTTCAGATACATAACTAAGTGAAAAAGCTTCCATGTCAAGAATGAAAATGAAAACATCTATATTGAAAGAGGAATGTCGTTTTTTAAGACGTTCCCAGGCTTATCAGGATCATAGCAGTCATCCTCTGGGAACCATCATCATGACATTTATGATTTCTGGACAGAAAATGTCTTTTAGTGCAAAATTTAGAACACAATGTTTACTTTGTGTGCATAAAAGCTCAAATCATGTCTTACAATTACAACACAGTTCATCGTTATTTTGATTTTAAATTTATAGCTTTAAATATTTATTTTTTTACGTATATCCTGCTAGATTTACAATGAAGATAAATTAATTACATTATTTTGTTTGCATAAAAAATGTAGATTATGTTTTATGAAGCAAAAGATCAGGCAAAATTTTTCATTATGTAAATTAGTACATTTATAAATTAACCAGAATTATGTTTTTTCCTAATTAAAAACATAACAAGGACAAGACATTGAAGAGTGGCGGACTTTTGGCGGTTTGGGGGCCTCAGGAGAACACTAACATGGGGCCTTCTGCAGCGGTTGTTATAATTATTTCTTAAAAAAAACGTCCTTCGAAAAACTTCTTTACTTGTTGACTTTTAGACATTATCAACGTCAAGAATTCAACGTTTTTGTACAATTATTTGTGTGAAGCTCATTGAAACAACTATGTTGTAACATAGGACTAAAATGTTTTTTTTTAAGTAGAATTACATTTAAATGTTAAAGAAATGTATTTTATATATCTCTAACTTGATGTTAATGGAATAGTCCATTGTTACACAGGGACGGGGAGGACAAAACACTTTGATATGAACATTCTTGTGTCATTTCACAGATTTCCTGTTTTTATGACAGAGTTAAATAAAAAATGGGTGTGGAAATGATCATTTTTAAGTGTTCAGGGGCTCCCTAGGCAATCGCCTACTTTTGCCTAATGGAAAGTCCACCCATGTCAGTGAATCTTATTTGAATAAAAACATGAAAAGTGTTTTAATTCAACACTCAAATATAGATTTAGCATTGATTACTTTAAATGCAACACAGAACAAAACTGTGTGATTGAATTTTCCTGTAATATTATGCATTAGTTGTAGTTTTCTTATTTAAAGTGAAATTGTTTAACAACATTTCCCCGCTTTAGGCTCTGAACGAGAGCGCGTCGCGGCTGTTTCGCAGCCGCGAGGAGGGCAAAGTGGAGGAAGGTGTGGGTATCATGGAGGAATCCGTTATTCCGTGTCTTCACCTGATGAGCCGGGACACAACCGTGTCCCAAGAGGATCGGGATGCTATGGAGAGCATCCGCAGTCACTGGTGCTGCTGCCTGGGCCAGGACATGGACGGTGAGTTCATCTCAGCATTGACTGTACATGAGAACTGGAGTGAGGGAGTGTGACGTCACCCATAGATAACGGTTAATTTCTGGCTCCAACCAGTCTGAGTCAGTCACATTTTAACTGATTTTGATTAAATTATGAGCTGGTTAGGAGCCACTAAAATATTAAAACAGTTTGGGGATTTCCCTTTGAAACTATTAACTATTCATGTACTGTCAGTTTTTGGAAAGTAAATCTTTAGCTGGAGGTTTATTGCTTAATAATTCTACGCTCCTCTTTATTTCTGATGATATCCGCAAAGTTTACGGGTAATTTTCACTTAAAAATCACAAATATCTCTTGTCTGTCGTCTTTGTGTTCAGCCTCACTGCAGGTCAAATTGGGGGAATTGCTTCCCAGAGTTCTGGATGGTTCTGCTGAAACAGTGGTTCTTAAAGATCCACCTAAAGTCCACGTCAACCAGGCCCACGACCTGTGCAGCCGCCTCGCCGCGGTTATGGAGTCCATTCTCAACGCCACGATAGTAACTGTGAAGTAACTGGTCGTCTTCGATCACCGGATCCTTCAGCTTTGATAAGAACTTATTAAAGCTGGTTTAGTATTGCACATTTCTATAAATATGATGTGTTAACACGACAAGCTCCTGGCTGTCAGCGCAGAGACACATGCTCATTCCAACAGCGTTAACGCGGCGAGATGTCGTCCTGAACTCAAGAGACGGAGAAAAAAAATTCTTTTGTTTGCATTTCTGTTCAATCTTTCAGCTTGTTCACCTTTTGTAACAAAAGTAACCTTGTCTATGACAAAGTATATTATTAAAGTGTTGGGACAATAAACGACTAAATATCGGCACACAAACAAAACAAGGACACTTTACCTATAAGCGCTTCAAGAACACGTCGCTTTTACTTGATAGTGAGTAACACTGATTTGTTTTTTAAATATGTCTTTGTAAAAACTGATTTTAAAGTAGAATGAAATAAAAACAAGGTCTGTACAGCTTTTAGACAGAGCTGCTGCTCGTGTTTCAGTAGATGTGTGCACTTGTTGTCTGATGACAACCCTGCAGGATAACGTGTTCTTTTATTCTTGAGAGAAACAACAAATAACGTTGAACGTGTCCCAGAGACATCACATTATAATCATTTCTTTAAGGGGGTTTTGCAGAATAAAACTACTGCAACTACATTCTGTTGCTGCTGATTTGATGTTTTTCATTGTATTCTGTCGTAATAGAAAATAAATGTTTCAAATTATTTCTGTTTCATTTATGACTGTTTGATGATTATTTTTATATTTTTAAACAGCAAAGATAATTTCAATGTATTTTTTCTTCTTTAATTTGGTTAAATCACGACATTAAATCCAATTTGAAACCACCCAAGCTGGTTCTACTATCTGATTAATCTGTGCTTAATTTTTCAGTCCAGATTGGAACTCTATTATAATCCTGTCTTTTTTTTATTAATATATACGTCAAAAGTTATGGTTTTAAAGTTTCTAAAATTTTGTTTTAGTGTGTTCAATAAATGCTTATTCATTTTGGCTGTGGAGTGCGACCATATTGCAAGCAAAAGTCACAGTTTTGAGGCCAAAATTTTCTAAATTGTAAACTTTTTTTGCATTTACACACTTGTTTTTTTTTTTCTTTTGCTTTCAGATTTTTTTTTTGAAACTGCAAACTTTTTTTACTTTCAAAAATATTTTTGCAATTGCAAATGTTTTTTTTGCTTTCAAGAATATTTTTACAATTGCAAACTGTTTTTGTTTTAAACTGTATTTTGCAATTGCAAACTTTCCTTTTTGCTTTCAAAACATCTTTTTTTAAATGCAAATTCTTTTTTGCTTTCAAAAATATTTTTCTGACTGCAAACCTTTCTTTTTTTGCTTTTAAATATATTTTTTGCTATTACAAAAGCATTTGGGCTGCAATTGCAAGAATATTTTTTGAAATAATAAAAAAAAAAGTTTGCAGTTCCAAAAAGTTTTTGAAAGCAAATTTTGAATATTTGTATTTGCAAATAATGAATTTTTATTCTTAACACTTTACATTTTCTTTGCAATTTATAAAATCTGGATTACAAAAGTGTGACTTCTGCTTGCAACAACTCTATATTTGGCCCGGGACCTAAGGTGTGTTTTGGATTTTGGCCCCCTGTGATCTAGGTTAACTGTCATGAAGTAATGTTTTTGCTATGATCCTGCTAGAACTGCACTCCATGTCATTATACTGAGATTAGAACATAAGACTTGTGAACTTGGTCAGCACAGTAATGGATCAATCTCACATTTTTGTCAGAAAATTCAAAACAAAAACAAAAAAGTCCAACCTATGTTATTTCTGGTGGGCACAATTTCCTCATCAAAGGGTTTAATCACCTTTTCTACTTCATGGATAGTCGCCACACACTTTAAATAAAAGCATTTGGCTTTTTTTCTACATCTTTTTACACATTATTTATATCTACAGGGGATTTTGGCTTTCATTTTATGTTTCCCATTACTTCCAGATACTATTAATTGTACCAATTGGTATCACCATAATTTTGTGGATTTCGTGAAGAAGAACTTTCATTAAATGATTTTAAATCCAAGTTAAGAGCTTGAAAGAAAGATAATTTTGTTTGTAACTGTTTTTAAATAAAAAGTTTTTTTTTTTTAATTTTCTAACTGTAATTGATATGTTTTTGTCAACTCTTGGCCAGGACTCCCTTGTAAAATAGATTTCTTAATCTCAATGGGACTTCCTGATTAAATAAAGGTTAATAATTAATAATAAATTAACTAATTATTTAATATTTAAATTTAGCATAAAAACCAAGAAAGATTGCTTTAATTTTTTATTGTAATAATGCTTGTTGGCAATAAATTTGGCTCAGTAAAATGATCTAACAAAATAAAAGATGACACGAGACTATTTCTTGAACCGTGCTTTTATTCTGAAAGTAACACGCCTCACCGGAAGTGTGTATGGTTTGGGCATTCCCTTCAGCACCACCCGAACCAAGACAACCGGGTCTTTTGCCGCCAGTCAAACCTTCTACAATGAATCGTATTTAGACGGACTGGACCTTGAAGAGTTTCTGACCCAGTTTTTTTTTTCTTTAAGTTCTGGTGCCAAATGAAGCTGCTGGTGGAGGGAGTAGACGAAGAGCGGAAGTAGTTTGACGACTAACTTGAAGCGGAGCGGTTATTGTTTTCCCGCAGCACGGAGCACCGCCTCAGGAGTTGGCATCTTTCATTTAGAAGGCACCTCGTCAAACAGGTAAGAGATGAATAAAAGTTCTCAAATTAATAATGATAACCGAACAAAAGTCTTTTTTGAAACTCTCTTGTTGTCTAAGCTAAAGTAGCTAGCTCGATAAGTACTCCGTTCTGTGAAAATGGGTTAAACCATTCCACTTTTCAAAGGATTTAAGTCGATAAAAAAAGTTTCTTTTGTTTTTAAATTAAACTTTTCCCCTTTTGGTTGTACTATTTAAAATAATTGTAAAAGCTGAGATTGGTTTTCCCCGTAAACGGATCCTGCTCATGCTGGTGTTCTAAATATACATTTAGACTGAAAGATGCACACAAGTGTGAAACTGAATGCACTGCGAAACCTCGACTCTGCCTTCTAACCTGTGATTTCCCTGAACCCCATTCATTTATGCATACATATTCATCAATAGCTGCTTTATTTTCCTGTTTCAAAAAGAGTAAATAAACACAGTGAAGCTAGTCCACATATTAATGTAATTATTTAACTTCTTTTTCCACATATTTGCATTTTAAAAACTCTCGAGGGAATTGAAAACCCATGACTGAGTCCTGATTTGCATGCTCTTCCAAAACAGAAAAAAAACCCTATTTGTGCTTTATATTGACATATTTTAAGTTTAAATAGATTTTTGAAATGTTGTTTTATGACCTTCAGAATGCAGAAAGTAACCACACAAATACTCACTTACATGAATACACAAATGTGTGTTTCTGTACTTAATGAAATTCATATACATATATATATATATATATATATATTCATGCCTGTTTCAACAAAAAAAAATCATTTTTTAAGACAGTTTTTGCAGAGCGGCAGTAGATCATTCAAATTTTGCCTCTGAGTTGTGGGCGGGGCCATTGGCGTGGAGTAAGCCCGCCCCCTTCCCCATCATGCATCTGTTTACGTGCTAGCTTACAGCCCCTAAGCTCAAATTGGAAAGCTGCAGTTTTAATCTTAATTTTCACTATAAATGTCCGCTATAATTAGTAAAAGCTTGTTAAAAACAACAAAAAAACACTTTTCATTGGAGTGGGTCTTTAATTTCTAGATTTTTTATTAACAACAACAAAATGTTTGCCAGAAAACAAGAGTATTGGTGTGTTGTTGTTTGTTTATTTAATGATTTTAAGTGTTGTGCTTTAAAAGCTGTGTAAATAAACGAGTTTTAAATAAAGGCAAACTATTGTTGAAGGATTTAAATAGAAGATTTTGAACATTTGCTTCACTTGTGTCGGATAAGTTAGCTCCAGCTTTACATTGCAAAAAACTGAATAATCTTATCAAAAGAGTTTTTCAACCATAAGATAGTATTTGTCTGCAAAAACATGTTTTAATGACTAGAATTTCTGCCTAAAATAAGAATTGAGAACATTTTTCTTATTCCATTGGTAGATTTTTTTTGTATTATTATTATTTATGAGCACCTTTGGGGTAAAAATAGTTGACTTATTTCTGTTTTTGTAGTGCAGCTGTTTATTTATTTATTTTTTGGTGTCATTACAGAAAAATGCAAAATGATAAAAGTAAAAATACACAATCCCATTCAATGAAGCTGCAGCACACATACAAGTGTGTTTAGTTGGTTGCCTAATTTCAGCGCCAACACTAACCTCTTTGTGTTTTTAAGGAAAGTTTTTGGTCCTGGAAATGCAAAAGAAAGATCTTAGGAAAATGAAAATGAACAGAAGTTGGTGGCTGCAGGGCTGACAAACAAGTTTCACGATTTACTCTCAGGAAGTGGTTATCAGGCCGACAGAGAAGCTTCAGATGAGAACCATGAAGAAACTGATACAAACTAATACAATTCCTTTTAGACCACATTATGTTTTTTAGGTTAACCTACATATATTTCTGACATTTTTTCTATTAATGATAAATATAAAAACATTTCCTGTTCTATATTAAACTTAGATGCTTGTTAGGTTGTGCATAGAGCCTCGCTGTGCTGTGGTTTCTTCATTATGGAGTTTTGTTAGATCGCATGCAAACATTTCAAACTCGTTTTTGTGGGTTACAAACAGGAAAGGTTCTGTAACCCTCGACAGTTGGAAATACTTTTGCAAGTTGGTGTTAGATTTTTTCAAAGCACTTAGGTTTTTATAGGAAGTGAATAGACCATCACTGAGTAAAATGTAAAATCTACGTCTAATTGCACTTTTTGTTTAGTCAGCTTTAAAGTCTCCAACCATCTTTTGATATATTGTAAAAGTGTTCTTTTAATTATGATTATGGCGTTTTTAGTAGGAAAGTTAATGCATCCAATAAATGAAAAATGATTAACACGTTAATATTTATTTAGTTAATAATTAATTTTTTTGTTTTGTTTGCCTCAGGCTTTCACAGCGAGTGTTAAAACACTTTATTAGCATTATCCCACTTATACCAAAGTCATTTACAAAATAAATAAATATTTAATCGATTTTTAGTACTTTATTCTTGCTATTTTCTCGGTTTAGATCGCTTCTTCACAAAAAGTGGACTATTTGATCCATGGTTTGGCTCGTTGTGTTACCGTGACAACGCTTTGCTGAGCTTCGACTACAGCGGTAAAGGAAAGTGATATAAATGCTGATTGAAGTTTTTTTTAAGTAGTCTGCTGAACTTTTTTTTTTTTTTTTTAGGTCTGCAGGTTGTAATTGCTGCATATCAGCATCTTTGTTTTCTTGGAGTCAAACTGCAGATAGAAAAGTCTTTAGAGTTTTGCTCATCTCACTGTCGATGTGTTTTATGCTCACAATTTACACTTCTGGGTTTAACTCTATAAATGTAAAAATCTCAGACAATAAGAATAAACATTTTTCACTGGACTTTTTTTGTTCAAAAGTCGCATATTGTCATATAAAATGTACCTTGTAAAACATTGCAATTTATTAGGGTTAATCACAATCCAAAAGTGTGATTAATCTGATCATTTTTTTAATCGATTGACAGCATTAATTAAAAATAAATGCTCTAAATGTACACTTTTGTGTGTGATTTCATTTTGTGATTAATTGCAGATAAGTAATAATACTGTAGCAAAAAATAAATAAATAAATAAATATTCGCAATTAATTAGTCCATTTTTAGCCAAAATCAAAAAATCTGTCATTTTCTAGGACATAGTTTCTGCAGAGCGGTGGGAGTTAATTAGAAATTCACCTCTGAGTTGTGAGCAAACCCGCTCCCTCTTCCCGTCACCCATCTGTTTACTCGCTCTCCCGCTAGCTTTGTCTCACCCCCAACCTAACGTTGCATTGACAGCAAAAATGGCGAGCAATATCGGAGCTATCCAGTCATACAGTTTGATTGAGATGCCAACTAAGACGAGGAAATCAAAGGCGCTCGTGGATCTATTAGTTTACAAAAGGATGCATCAGAATGAATTTAAATAAATAAATACTCAGAAATGCAATGTTAAGCTTAATTCTCTTTATCGTGTTAAAACAGAGTTTTCATCAGGGATTCTGTTGACTTTATCAGCTGTAGAGTCGTTTCTTCTCCTTAAGCTCATCCTTCTCCTTATGGGGAACACAGAAAAACATCTCCGTGACACGCAGGCCGTCCAAAAAAAGCTTCCCAGTGGGATTGTGGGAAAATGTTGGAAACACTTCTGCCAGAATAAATAAAAACGAGGAGTTACAGCAGTTAATCGAAAAAGGGAAACTCAACTCCGACTCCCATCTTGTATAAAGATTTCATCAGAGATTTCTTCATTTTATTTGGTGGTTGAAGCTTTTTTTTTTTTTTTTTTTATTA